>NC_064622.1:489741701-490048506 GCF_023898315.1 Schistocerca nitens
ATAGGTGCTGATTATAATCACTAATTTCTATGCATTTCCGTCTACAGCTAAAACTAAACTCCACCCGAACAAGTCATGAAGACCAAACGGTAGCGTGAGGCCGCCGTGTCATCCTTAGCTCAGAGGCGCCATTGGATGCGGATATGGAGGGGCATGTGGTCAGCACACCGCTCTCCCGGCCGTATGTCAGTTTACGAGACCGGAACTTCTCAATCAAGTAGTTCCTCAGTTTGCCTCACAAGGGCTGAGTGCACCTCGCTTGCCAACAGCGCTCGGCAGACCGGATGGTCACCCATCCGAGTGCTAGCCCAGCCCGACAGCGCTTAACTTCGGTGATCTGACTGGAACCGGTGTTACCACTGCGGCAAGGCCGTTGGCTCCGTCAGCTGCAACTCAGCTTAAAAATAGGAATACCGTAGCCTTGCCACTTTGCCCGGGTCCCACCTACATGGGTTCCCAAATGCAGCATTTGGTAATTCACTTTCCCCACGCTGCTTCCAATCGGCAAGTAAACGGTCCAACGTAGATTCAGGAATTGTGTGTTGGGTTGCCGCATTTGATCCCACACAGTCAATATTCGTTACAAGTAAACGAGGTGACCATGATAGTTGTTTAACGGGAGCAAACTCGTTGGGCAAAGGAGACCACATTTGTGACGAACATAGTTCAGCTCAGCGTTTACAATGAATTGCCTGTTGTCTCGGGGTTTTCGGGCAACGTTTGTTTGATGATTTTAATGAATTTTGTGCAACACGAGTTGCTAAAATCAACCTCCATTTCTGGTGGTAACTGACAAAGCAGGCCACTCGTGCGGCAAAAACGTCAGAAATGTCATTAAACAAACGCCGGCCGAAGATCCCGAGACGATAACCAAAAGGCAATAAGTCGATAAGTGACCACGAAAGCCTCAACAATTCAGCATTCACCGTTCACGATTTTTGATGACTCTCCTGTGCGAAACATCGCTATCTCCCAGACCTCGCTTCAGGTTTCTTATCGTTTCCAAAACCAAAATCATCCCCTAAACTACTTCCTGTTGACATCTTAATTCAAGTAGGAACACTTTATTTAACGGATCACTGTTTGGATTCCAGAATGATTGTTGTTGTTGTTGTGGTCTTCAGTCCAGACACTGGTCTGATGCAGCTCTAAATGCTGCTCTATCCTGTGCAAACTTCTTCATCTCCAAGTACCTACTGCAACCTACATCCTTCTGAATCTGTTTAGTGTGTTTATCTCTTGGTCTCCCTCCACGATTTTTACTCTCCACGCTGCCTTCCAATAATAAATGTTGATCCCTTGATGCCTCAAAACATGTCCTACCAGCCGATCCCTTATCCTAGTCAAGTTGGGCCACAAATTCCTCTTCTCCCCAATTCTATTCAGTACCTCCTCATTACTTACGTGATCTACACAACTAATCTTCAGCATTCTTCTATAGCACCACATTTCTAAAGCTTATATTCTGTTCTTGTCTAAACTACTTATCGTCCATGTTTCACTTCCGTACATGTCTACACTCCACACAAATACTTTCAGAAAAGACTTCCTGACACAGAATGGTTACTCGACTGAAAACGTTATCTATACATTCACCCATAAAATATTGCAGACTTTAAATGATAAAATATCGGCACCTGGAATGTTTTGTGGCCTTTCTTAAGCTTTAGATTGGGGTGATCATGTATATAATAATGGTAACATTGTTATAAGGGTGATTTTCGTGACGGTAGAAATCACGAAAGGAGTCGCACGGATGTCAATTTTAGCTCGGCTCCTATTCCTTATATATGTCGTTGACCTTCCACGTAACATTCAAGAAGCAGAATTGGTAGTTTTTGCAGACGATACTAACTCCGTCCGAACAGGCATCTTCAGCCGATAGACGTCACTGGATGCGCAAATGAAGGGGCATGTGGTTAGCCAACCGCACTCCCGGCTGTTATCAGTTTTCGTGGCTGAAGGAGCCACTTCTTAGTCAAGCAGCCTCTCGACTGCCCTCACAAGGGCTGAGTGGGCCCCGCTTGCCAACTGAGATCGGCAGACCCGCACGGTCACCCATCCATGTGCTAGCCAAACCCGACAGCGCTTAACTTCGGTTATCTGACAGGAACAGGTGTTACCATTGCGGCAAGCCCGTTGGCTGCAGACGATACTAGTGTTATAATAAATCCCTTCAGGGAGAAACCCACAGAAAAGATGGTTAATTATGTGTTTCAAAGAAATGAAATGATAATTAAATAGACACCCTAGCTGCAAACAGGCGTTAATGTACTTCATTGGGGACGTGTTGAATATGTGTGCCCCGACCAGGACTCGAACCCGGGATCTCCTGCTTACATGGCAGACGCTCTATCCATCTGAGCCACCGCGGGCACAGAGGATAGTGCGTCTGCAGGGACTTATCCCTTGCACGCTCCCCGTGAGATCCACATTCCCAACATGTCCACACCACTACATTCGTAGTGCGCCTAATAGATGTTTGCCCATCATACTCATTACTCGTGGCAGATTAATCTACCAAGTCCCGTACGAGTTCGGGCATAGCGTGTGCGTTCGCACAAGAATCCATCACAATTTTCAACATGTCCCCAATGAAGTACATCAACGCCTGTTTGCAGCTAGGGTGTCTATTTAATTATCATTTCATTTCTAGCAAAGCTGCATGGTCATCCACGGTAACTGTTCTTTCGGGAACAGATACTACCGTCATATATAGTGTTTCAAAGAATAATTAAGTGATTCTCTGGGAATGGACTCTTCCTACATCTTGAGAAAACACAAAGAATTTAATTCAGTATACTAAATAAAGTCATATCAACAACTGATGTAGCACATGTGCAGGAGTCAGAAAATAGAGTGTAATGCTCCAAATTTTTTGATGTACATACTGAAGGAAACTTGAATTGAAAGAAACATATCACTGAGCTTCTCAAACAACTACGTTCAGCTACTTTTGTTCATACTACGCTTGCTGCTAATAGAAAAAACAAATCAAGTTCCGGACATATTTTGCATATTTCCACTCAGTAATGTCTTATGGAATAATTTACTTAATTTCACCACTAAGAAAGAAAGTAATCAGTGCACTAAAGCGAACAGTAAGAACTAAATTTGGTGTTCGCAGCGGTCGTCATGAACGTACCTCTTCGAGGATTTACGCATTTTAACTGCTCCACCACAGTACATATATTCACAAATGAAATTCGTGATGAATAATCCATCACAATTTGAGAAGAAGACTGATGTCCATATCTATAACACTAGAGAAAACAGACCTTTGTTTCCCATTGTTGAAGCTGTCAGTGGTCCAAAAAGGAGTTAAATATGCAGCAACAAAATATTTTGGTTAATTTTCCCAACTACATAAAATGTTTGACGGGCAGCAAAGCAAGCTTTAAATGTAACCTAAGGTCATTTCTGCAGGACAACTCCTTCTATTCTACGGACGAATACGCATTTAGAAACCAGTAGCCCGGAAAAATCTTGTTCTTAAGTTTACTTACATGACCAGTACTATGAAATAATGTGTTCATTAATGTTAACATTAATCAAGTATACATATACGGTAACTGACTCGTTCCATATCATTCGAAAAAAGAATCGTCCAAATGATCTGTGAAATATGCAACAGATTAAATGAATAACTAACTAACAATAAAGATCAGCCGTCTTGGGTACTTAAGTGCACTTGAAAAGTAGATTTCTAGGACTGGGTCCCGAAGTGCAAAGATTTATGGGTCGAGTGTTGCATAAAGAAGAGGAGTGCTATAAAAGAGACAACCACTAAACATCTGTAAACCAAATTAAAAATATTAAAAATAAACTATTTTTCAACGGATCTCGTAAGAGAATAGAAAATTTAAATATTGGTGGATGTACTATAATTCTTTGAACCCGGGACGAAATTCACCGAACTTTTGATCTCTGGTATGTAGAGGACATTCTTTCTTTCCTTTTCGTAGTCATCAGTAGTCATTTTCTTAAAACTTAACTGGTTGCCGATATGTAATTTGAAAAATCAGTTGAATGTCAGGTTCGTGCCTTTCTTGTGCTAGAAAACTATGCCACATGTACCAATCGAGTGCCATAGTCAGTGTTTTCTGTGCAATAATACTATGGAATACGTTTTGGAATCGCTTGATAGTACTGGTACTGCTAGGATAGCACTTGGTAATGCAATTCAGCAACTAAGATCATACTTTTTTAAGTTAATAATGCTACACTGCTTCAAAACGCTGTAGGCTGTTTGTGCCGATCACACATTTCTAACAGATATCCCTACGTACGGCAAGTGCGCCTATTTCTGAGCTGATATGTTGGAAGAAAGTGTTCATGAGGTACAAAATTGTAGGTGACGCATATCAGCGTGCTGTGTTCTGAATATGAAAGTATATCTTCCATTTATTTGTTCGCAATGTGTGCTATGATCATTCAGTTATTTAGCTCATACTTTTAGTTTATGAGATTCAGGAGACAATAAGTAGCTCTTTATTCCACATGATAAAATAAATGACTGCACTCATGTCGATAACGCGCTGCGAGATTTCCGGAAGGCACTTCACATAACAGGTAATTCTTAACAAGAATAAATCGTCTGTTTAACGGAGGGTGTACCCTAGGACACCGCTATAGGACCGCTGCAATTCACTATACACACAAATAATCTCGTTGCGCAATGAAGCAAGTCCGTGATGCTGCCACCGGAGGATACAGTTGTAAGTAGGCTGTTTAGATTTTTATGTTGGTAACGTCACGTAGCGCTCTGTATGAAAATCACTGCTTGTGCTGTGTGCAGTCTGTGGCTGGTTGGCGTTGTTGGAATATTCCCTACTGTAGTGTTGGGCAGTTGGATGTGAACAGCGCGTAGCGATGCGCAGTTGCGCAGTTGGAGGTGAGCCGCCAGCAGTGGTGGATGTGGGGAGAGAGATGGCAGAATTTTGAGAGGAGCCGATCTGCTCGTGTGTCTATCAGAAAGAGTAAATTTGTAATACTGGATATCATGAACATATATATATGGGGTTTACCAGCACAGCCATTCATTAATTTTTCTAAGGGGATGTTTCACTGTTATGAGTAGCAAATTCTCAGTATATATATATATATATATATATATATATATATATATATATATATATATATATATATATATATATATATATATGGTGTTACAAAAAGGTACGGCTCTAACATGGAAAGTTATCGTTTCCGGACACATGTCCACATGACATATTTTCTTTCTTTGTGTGTGAGGAATGTTTCCTGAAAGTTTGGCAGTACCTTTTTGTAACACCCTGTATATGATGACTTTTGAACATTATTAAGGTAAATACATTATTTGCTGTCTATCAAAATCTTTCATTTGTTAACGATGCCTATCATTAGTTGTTGCCTTCAGTAGTTAGAACCTTTTATTTGGCTGGCAGTATTAGCGCTCGCTGTATTGCAGTAGTTCGAGTAACGATGATTTTGGCGAGGTAAGTGATTCATGAAAGGTGAAGGCTATTGTTAGTCAGGGCCATTCTTTTGTAGGGATTACTGAAAGTCAGATTGCCCTGCGCTAAAAAATATTGTGTGTCAGTTTAGTGTTGATCAGAATAAGTAAGAGAGAAATGTCTGTGTACGTTCAGTTCTGCTCAGCTGGTTGGCGTAGAACAAAAGCAAACTGGTGCTTTTCATTTATTATAATGTTGTTCTACCAAGAACCGATGGAAGATTCTGTTAATCTGCTCAGCTTTTTGAAAATCAAATAACGTATGGGGTTTACCAGCACAGCCATTCATTAATTTTTCTAAGGGGATGTTTCACTGTTATGAGTAGCAAATTCTCAGTTCCAGGAAATCACAGCGAACCGTAGTAAAACAGGCGGGCCGTTGACATTTGGTACTGCGCCTGACTGTTTATCATAACATAAATATTGTAAAAAAAATGGCTCTGAGCACTATGGGACTCAACTGCTGTGGTCACTAGTCCCCTAGAACTTAGAACTACTTAAACCTAACTAACCTAAGGACATCACACACATCCACGCCCGAGGCAGGATTCGAACCTGCGACCGTAGCAGTCGCACGGTTCCGGACTGCGCGCCTAGAACCACGATACCACCGCGGCCGGCTAAATATTGTAAAGTATTACACGAAAAAATGGTGGAAAGACCCACTGTTGTCCAATAAAACGATCGCTAATAAATGAGCTGGAATAGTAGCAATAGTAAAGTACGTTGCAGCACTCCTCCTGAGAGCTCTAACAGTAAGGCGAAAGTATTTTGTAAAAGCAGTCTTAGTAAAAGTAGATTCCAGATAGGAAATCGTTGGAAGAGTGGGAACGAAATGTCCGCTCACAAAGAAAGGTATCTTATATACTGTCGTCTGATTCATCCTTGACGTTACTCGTTAGTATGGGATGCTTACCATGTATGATTTGTAGAGTTGATAGAGAATATGGCCTTCGTTTTCTGGCGCCATTTCGCACCAGAAAGGAACTTTACTGTAGTCCTTTTGTACAACAGCAGCAACAATAACAAACAATAACAACAACAACAACAACAACACACACACATACATTGTCTATGAACGTCCCCTTTGATCGACTGACGATTTACTAGATTTTGATTTAGAATTTGTTTCATCAGATAGGGAATGTTGTTCTCGTGATGACTGATTGGTTGTCGATTTTAGTCTCAGCAGAGACGGAAGAGGGAATTCCCGAAGTTGTATTAAAATCGCAGTCTGGCCTGACTCTTGAATTAGCCATTCACATACAATGATAACCAAAAACATTATTATTATCTGCAAAACGGTGTGTTTGTTTGTCTTAGGAACGCAGTACAACAGAGGTTCTGTGAGCCATGGATCTGACATATGCTTGTTAGGTTTCCGGAGGTACTACCTGACTACGATATTATTGCACTTTTCACCGCGTGGCCGCTGCTGGAAACACCTCGTCAACTGCTGACTAAGGAAAACGCATACCACTCTGAATGATTTGTATATAGCAATGAATATAGAGTCAAGTCAAGCGTGTCCTGATGAAGCATCACAATACTTATGATAAGCCGACCGAAGCACTCGCACTCCCATGTGCAGCAATATTGTGGTCGACTAATATGTGCACCAGGTGTTTACACACAAGTTACGCATTTCCCTTAAATCACCAGGCGCTGGTTTGTGATCGCGGATCTGGGACCTAATACCGTATCACGTCTGTTCCATCGGATGGAGATCAGAGGAATCTACCGGGACACGAAAACGAGTTCTGTGTCATACTCCTCAAACCGTCGCAGCACAACTATGGCCTTGTACACCGACAATTATTCTGCTGGAAGAGCCATCGTCGTCGGTGAAAACAATAAGTGTGAAGGGATGAACGTACTCGACAGCAGGCGTGGTGGCTATATTATTAGCTCAGGTTCCGTGCAAATCCAGGTGACCGTCCACCTCAGCATAAAACTGACTCCACCAGCCTGTGTCCGTGGGACGGAGCACGTTACACGGTCTTTGTACAGCAAGACTCTTGATTCAGCCGATTCAGTTCCTCACGAGCCCAATGGAATCGTAAATGACGACGTCGTTGGGTGAACGCGGGAACATAAAGGGGTCGTCTGCTGCGGAACTCATGTTCAACAACGTGTGCTAAACGGTGTTCTCTGTGGTATTTGCTCCTGCACTAGCATGGTACCCTGTCGTCAGATCTGCCACAGATCGCCACCTACACTGTCGGAAAAAGAAATTAGACGTCGTCCATTTTAATCCGATAGTGGCATATACCACATGGAGGATAGTAGATTACTGATAATAATTTCGGCGTCATCTGCCAACAGATAGCGTAGCTACTATAATATAATAAAATAATGGAATAGATGATAATAAAATGTTGAAATGCGTGGCTTTTTAAAATGTATTCAATTAATGAGATTAATTTTTCGTCATGAATGACAAGCACAATATGCCCGCATCTCGTGGTCGTGCGGTAGCGTTCTCGCTTCCCCCGCCCGGGTTCCCGGGTTCGATTCCCGGCGGGGTCAGGGATTTTCTCTGCCTCGTGATGGCTGGGTGTTGTGTGCTGTCCTTAGGTTAGTTAGGTTTAAGTAGTTCTAAGTTCTAGGGCACTGATGACCATAGATGTTAAGTCCCATAGTGCTCAGAGCCATTTGAACCATTTTTTTTTTTTTTTTTGACAAGCACAATAAGCTGAGCTATGCCTGGAAATAAGTTCGTATTAGTTCATATTATTTTGCAGGGCGAAGTAGTTTCTTTCTCCGCTGTAGATTTGTGCTTATCATTCTTTATAATGCTACGTTTGGTCGCCGTGTTCACCTTTGAAGTCTTGACCGTGTTCCCATTAAGCTTATCGGATCTTCGTAGTTTTCCAAAGTACACAGGTGGGCTTCAGTTCTTGTAATTATTGTACTATTTGAAATAACAACTCACACGACCTTTCTGTTAATAAAACAATACTGTATTTTTCTAAACGGTGCACATATGAAATACATACTCCTCACTTAAATCATAGCTACCCCAAAATGGCGGTCTACAATTACTCGCTAAAAATGGCGTGCGTTTCCCTCGTTCACTAGCTGAGCGCGAATCCTTTCTTCCTCCTACTGGTACCAGAAAAAATCCTCTGTTTTTTAACAACTGAAAGTCAAAAAATACATGACGGTAGGCATAGGCTCTATGATGGGCTACCGCTTCATCTTCTCTCTTTGCTTTTAAAGAAGACGAAAACATAAAGGAAATGCAAAAGGTTTATCACACTACATAGCTACCAGAGCGCTGTTATCCTATAATAGGGAATCCTCACTGCCAAAAAGCTCATTTTGGTGCAAACATGTGAAGCAAACAGCCAACTATGCCACGGAAACGTACTCCTGCTTCCTACAGCCAAATGAGCGAGTTTGAAAGGGATAAAATTATGGTCTTCCGAGTGGCGGCGGATGTTGTGCAACGATGCTGGTATCAGTGTCACGTGAACATTCTCACACCCGTAGACGAGTTTCTGGACGTCCACGAAGCCCAGAAGCGTACCAGGATCGTCGTGTTGTAAGGGCAGCCGTGGCAGATCGTACAGCTATCATAGCACAGATAAGAGGGCTTGTGAGCCGACATGTGGTAACAGGAGCTGTTGCGAACTGGTTGTTAGCAGTGGGACTGAGGGCACGCACATCTCTAGTTTGTCTTCCACTCACGCCACAGCATCGATGTACACGGCTCTACTGATGCCGCCAGAGGAGCACTCGGAAGATCGAATGGCACGCCGTGGTGTTTCACGATGAAGGCAGATTCCGCCTGCACGCAATTGATTTTCGTTTGCGCGTACGGCGTAGACCTGGTGAGCGCTGTCTCGGAGAATGTGTTACTCCTAGGCAAGAGCCCCCACCCCACGCCTTATGGTCTGGAGTGCGATAAACTACAACTCTCGTTTATCTTTGGTGTTTCTGGAGGCGACGCTAATCAGCGGTCCGTACGTTCAGAATGTTTTTAGACTCGGTTATTTGCCGTTCTTGCAACAGGAAGGCCATGTGTTGTTCCAACTGGATAATGCTCACCCAAACGCTGCCCACGAAACTCAATGTGCTCTGGAAGACGTGCAGCGACTTACCTGGTCGACACTATCTCCAGACTTGTCCCCAGTCGAGTATGTGTGGATTACAATCGGACGTGAAGTGACTTGTGCGACTCGCCAACCAACAACTCTCACAGAACTACGTGAGCAGGTCGAGGAGACGTAGCATAACGTATTCCAGGGTAGTATTCGCCATCTGTACGATTGACTGGACACCAGAGTCAGCGTCTGCCCTGCCGTCCCTGGAAGCTACACCACGTCCTAATATGGGTCGATACCCCGTACCACACAACCTCTTTTGCTATTGATCTGTAAATGTAATCATTTCATGTAGTCCGTCTACACTGTTTCAACAATAAATCTTAAGTGAATTGGAAACATTTAAAAGGGTATACTAAATTCTTTCCTGCACTGTATATTGCTTCACTGAACGGGCAATTCTTAGACTTCCAAGTTCTGTGATGACTCGTGGACATCCAATACATTGTTATCAACTTGTGGTTTCAATGTCCTTCATCCACCTCCCATAGATGTAAACGATAGTAGCACGCAAATAGCCGACTGTCTTCGCTGTTTCCTAGCGGCAAATTAGCAGGTGCGGCGCCATAAAAATCTGCCCTTCGTCAAAGTTGCTTCCCCATTAGCACCCAGAACTGTCGCCAGAATGGTTCCCCGTTTTTCTCTGCTCCGCGTATATACTTTTCCTAAATTGACTGGCGACTCCATGGAGTGCTGTGTGCACAACGACCATATAAGTAAAATTAGAAGGAAGGTCAGCGTTGACCGCAATTTTGATGATTTATTGTCAGCAAAATCGATTTTCGATCACATAATGATCATCTTCAGCGCTTTAGCGTACAAATTACAGCTCGTAGGCACTGGTGTCAAGTTATTATCAGTAACAAAAGCTATGAAACGATCAGAATCAAAATTACGGCCAACGCTGACCTTCCTTCTAACTTTTCCTAAAGCCACCGCGCGGCATTCCCTCTCGCGCGATGCAATGGTCACGGCAACTTATCTCATCACCTTATATATTGCCGGAAATAATGCTAGGAATTTGCAGGATGAGGCTCAGTTCAACACTGATACCCCACCACTCTCAGCTAAAATATTCCCCTCTCAGAAAATGACTTGTTTAATGATTACTGAATGTGTGTCACGGGCGACATGATTTTACATTTTAACCGTACATATCTAGTGACGAGTCGTACTTGTGGGAAGAGGTAAGTTACAGGAATCGTCACAGCCACATTTTATGTGCAGCTTTCCCTCTCAGACCGTTTGCTTGTGGATCGGCTGAGTTCAACTTTTACGCAGCTTGGCCTAGTACTATTGGCTGAGGCTCCTGAGTTGATATCTACGAAAGAATGAGACTCCAATACGGCGCAGCCCAGATTCATTTAGTCGTTCGAAACCATGTGTGTGCAACTTTTGGTTAATAGTGGATCAGAAGAAGGGAACAAAATCACTAGTGTCGACTGTTTTCTGTGAGACTGTGTTACGAATTTGGTGTAATTTAAACATATGGCGGCAGTGGACAACTTCTGGGTTGTATTTCAGTACCATTCGAAACAATGAGACAAATTCCAGATATATTTACCTTTCTTAGCATTTAGATCAGATTCCAAAAGCGGATTTGTTGAGCCGTTATTTTTGTAACAGTGTGTCAGTTATAAATTACAATGTAACTGTTGTGGTTATTATTACATGTTCTTCTAACATTTCGATATTTAGGTTTCCTACTTCCTTAGTTTATTGTTATGTTCTTTATCACCGCTCGACGTCTGTCTATATTGCTTCCCCACACCCTGCATAAAATAAGGGGATGAAAAAGATTTTCGAAAGATACAGTAACGTTGTGATAAAGAGAATGATCGTGAGGAACATGCCACCCGAATTCTTGAAACAAAAATTTTGTCCATTGAGAGAATCTGCGTTAGCACCACGCCTATTATGGATTTGCAACGCTGAAACGTGAATACGGCTTGAGACTTCATTGTTATGCGCTCAAATGTGTGCGAAACTCTCTATAAACACCATAATCATGCAGAGTATGAAAATATTCCTTCTCCACGCAGGGTGCTTTATTTTTAGGTAAGTCAGTCTATTTTTTTCGTCATGACTAACTACTTTCTGTCCTGTAGACATTTGTATAACACAGGCCACCAATGGAAAAACTTTTTCGCTGAAGATACCTTATTATTATGTTTTTTAGGGTGGGAAATCCAAACACGATACTTAAAAAAACTGTATCACCCACCATTTCTTCATATTTTACAGTTAAATTTATTAAATTAAGCGATTCTTTAAAGAATTTAACAGCTTTTATATAGTTAAAATAAACGTAAAAAGGAGGTGTAATGAATGTAGATGACGTTGGTAGCACTGCTGAAAAACATTTGCTGGCAAAGAAAAGGTCGATTCTATTTTTGTGTTAACACATGATGTTTTGTTTACTGTCGACCTAACCTCACTTTCCCGTTTCCTGTACATGTGCTCAGTGCAATGTCTAACCGTGGTTGTAAAAACCCTGTTGACTGTTCCTGTTATATTTGTGGTGAATTTGTGATTAAGAAACACCAAAGAAACATTACAAACCTTGTGAAAAAGTTTATCTATCATACTTTGGATCTAAATTTGGCGATGAAGATAAATATTGGGCGCCGCATAAGGTATGTTATGTTTGTGTTGAAGATCTGAGAAAATGGTCCAGAAGGGAGGAAAAAGCCTTTAGATTTGCTGTTCCTATGATATGGAGGGAGCCAAGAAATCATTCCGATGATTGCTACTTTTGCAGCGTTGACATTACTGGTCATAATTCGAAAAACCAGAAGGTACTAAGCTACCCTAATCTGCCTTCCGCCATCCGGCCAGTAGGGCATGGTGTAGATTTGCCGTTTCCTGAACCACCAGATGATTTAAATTCTATTCCAACAGAAGTATTTTCTGATGTACAATCTGATTTACAAGAAGCAGATGATGATGAATTCTACTGCAATACAGAAAGTCTGGAGCCCAAATTTTTACTCAGACCGAGCTTAACGATTTGTTTAGGAATCTTGGCTTAACGAAAGAAAAAGCTGAAATTCTTGGCTCTAGATTAAAAGAAAAGAACTTATTGGCAGTTGGAACCAGCATATATACATGTTCAGAAAGAGAGAGCAGCAATTTTCGAAGTTTTTTCAACAAGAAGATGATTTAGGATTCTGCTCAGAAATTCCCGGTCTGATGAATGAGTTTGGTATTGAATACAAAAAGAAAGACTGGAGGCTGTTTATTGATTCATCCAAAACTAGTTTAAAGGCTGTGTTATTACACAATGGTAACATGTATGCATCTATACTTGTTGGACATTCTGTACATATGAAAGGAAGCTATGAAAACCTAGAAATAGTGCTAAATAAAATAGGCTATTCTGCTCACCGTTGAATGATATGTGGCGATCTAAAAGTAACATTCCTTTGTCAGAAAGGTGGTTTTACCAAATTTCCATGTTTCTTGTGTGAATGGGAAGGTAGGGCTAGGGATCAACACTGGTGCAGAAAGAACTGGCAGGTGAGGGAGCCCTTAAAACCTGGTGAGAAGAACATTCTACGCCAAAACCTTTTACGTCCAAAAAACGCACACTCGTACCACCTCTACATAGAAAGTTATGCCTAATGAAACAGTTTGTAAAGGCTTTGCCTAAAGATGGACCATGTTTTAAGTATCTCTGCCAGAAGTTTCCACACCTTTCAGAAGCTAAACTAAAAGAAGGCGTCTTTGTCGGACCTGACATTAAAAAATTGATGTTTGATGTTAACTTTGAATCCACAATGACCTTAAATGAGAAAGAAGAAAGTCGTTACAAAGTTCTTAGGACACGAAAAAGACGCAGAATATGTTTCTATTACGGCTGCAGTGTTAAAGAAGTTTAAAACTTTAGGATGTTTAATGAGCCTGAAAGTTCACTTTTTGAACAGTCACCTTGATTACTTCGCGAGGAGAGCGTTTTCACCAGGACATTAATGTGATGGAAAAACACTACCAAGGCCGCTGGAACACCAATATGATGGGGGACTACTGTTCGTCACTTCACTGAGAAGTTCAGCAAACGACTCATTGTAGAAAATGCTACACAAGAAGCTTCAAAGAAAAAAGAGAAAGAAAATACAAACCAATTTCAGCTGACAAGTAAAACCTCTAGCCGCGCGGTCTAGGGCGTCTTGTCACGGTCCGCGTGGCTCCACCCGTCGGAGGTTCGAGTCCTCCCTCGGACATGACTGTGTGTGTTCTCCTTAGTGTAAGTTAGTTTAAGTTAGATTAAGTAGTGCGTAAGCTTAGGGACCGATGACCTCAGCAGTTTGTTCTCATAAGACATTACGACAAATTTCCAAATTTTGAAACCTCTATTATCACATATCATTGTTTTAAGTAGCTTACTGTAAATGCAAACCATGCTTATGTTGTAAAAAAGCGTTTCATTAATTTCCCCGTTTAGCGTATAGCATAGGATTTTTGTACTATATAATAAAAAGCATATTGCTCGAAAACTATGAGTGATACAAAAAAACTAAGGCAAGATTTGGATTCAGCTCATAAAAATCTATAAAGATCAGCTATCAAACTAAAAAAAAGTTTTCTTAAAAAAATTTTTCGTTGGCCCGTGTAACTGATAGTTACAAAACATCCTATGCATAGACAGTACAGATACATAAACACAAAATTACTTACTGCTGGCGTTTTTATGTTACGAAAGGATGATGTTATCTTTGAACATGAATATGTTTCCATGCATTTGTTGAATTCTATAGATGCTTTGTAAAGATGATTTTATTATCTTTGAACCTGATCATGTTCCCGCGCTTAGGAGAACAGAGGCACACCGTTACCCGTTTCGAAGCTGTGTTGCAGAACTGAACGTTGCACAACTCTCTCCACATCCACCTAACATGTTCACGAGAAGTCTGTCACATTATTCTCGCCGTTTCCATCCACTTCTATAATGGACTCGCCTCTTTATATCATTTGAGAATTTGCCACTAATATGGATAAAATAATTTGGTCTGCTAAAAAATTAGGCATAAATGTAACTTAAGTAATTGCCCTCAAAACGTTTACGTCGTCTAATGTCTACTCAATCATTTGCTATATGTCTTACTATGACTCATTGATAATATGTACATGTTGGAGAATGCAAGACAAAATCATCGATTTACTGCGTCAATCACTTGTTTCGTAGGCGTTTCGATGGTCGTGCTACAATGATTTCTAATATCACGATATTTACTTTACTATGCGATTGTGTCGTCGGTTGGCAGACAATGATGTGACGAGAAGATTTTATATCGTCTTGCATGCATGACATAGCGGCAGACATGTGTGATTCGCTGTGGCAGTATACGACGAGTGTATTAACATAGGTAAGCAGTACGTACAACTTCCGTATAAATATAGAAATGTATATGACCCTTTTTCAGTGTTGTAAATACCGAGAAAATTTCTTGACATGTGCATGACGAGGCATAACGTTCTTGTGGTATTATTGCTTGCCTAATAGACCACACACCCTTGCATGACTTTTAGAATATCACGATATAAACTATCTTTATCCACTTCACGATGATGATGTGACGATTTAATCATTAAGTGATGTTTAAAATAAAAGTCGCTGAAGGTGTAAATCTATGATACATGCGTATATTACATAATCAGTGGCAGCCTCTAAAAAAGTCTTTTATGGTAATGTATCTGTTAAAAATAGCTTGGGTTTCCCAAATTAAAGTTTCTTTTCGAATCGAAAAGACGACTGTTCACAGGGGAAAACTGCAGTGAAAAATTAAGTAGATCGTTTGCAGGTAAATTGAATCTACTGGAAATTAAATTACTGCCCTCTGCAGATCTCTTCGTCTCCCCGGAACTAGTGTACCTTACATCCACTTAAGCCTGTTTTATGTCTTGACCTCTCTCCACAGTTTTTATATCCCACACTTCCCGTCATTAGCAAATCAACCTGATGTTCTAGGATGGCAACCGATCCCTCATTTTGGTCAAATTGTGCTGTAAAGCCCTCCTCTCAGGCGTTCGAATCAGCATCTGCGGACACAATAGGTAGCATACTTCTGTAACATCACAGTAAAATGCTTCTGTCCATCTCTTGTTTGAAATGCTCATCGTCCAAGTTTCATTTCCACGTAAGGCTGCGCTCCAGACAAATACGCTGTGGTGATAAAAGTCATGGGGCGCCTGCTGATATCATGTCGGGCCTCGTTTTGCCCAGCAATTCGACTCAACAAATCGTTTGAAATTCCCTGCAGAAATACTGAGCCAACTGTCTTAAATGCTACAATCGTCGTACGTCCCACATTGATATCTACGGTTATTTCACGCAGTGTTGCTTGTCTGTTAGCACCGACATCTCTATGAAACGCCGCTGCTCTCTGTCGTTAAGTGAAGGCCATCTGCCACAGTGTGGTCCGTGATGAGAGGTAATGCCTGAAATTTGGTATTCTCATTACATTCTAGACGCTGGTGATTTCGTAGTATTGAATTCCCTAACGATTTTCGAAATGGAATTCCCCATGCCTGTAGCTCCAACTACCATCCCCCGTTCTAAGTCTTAATTCCCATCGTGCAGCCATAATCGAAAACCTTTGCACATGACTCGCGTAAGTACAAATGACAATTCCGCCAATGCACTGCCCTTTTATACCTCATGTACCCGATACTACAGTCATCTGTCTGTGTACATACCGCTGTCCCATGGCTTTTGTCATCTCACTGTAGATTAAGGCCCAGAAAAGTACCGGCAACGGAAAGTGGATGGTTACGTATTTACACTGTGTAACGTTGGTAGGTATGATAACACGTGCAGATCTGTCTGTGTTCTTTCCGTCAGTCTTCTGCGAGTTTTGATGCAACCCACCACGAATTCTTCTCTTGTGACAACCTCTTCATCTCAGAATAGCGCTTGTGCCAAACATCCTCAATATTATTTTGTGCATATATTCCAATCTCTGTCTTTCCTTACAGTTTTTACATTCTACAGCCATCTCTGGTACCATGGAAGTTAATCCCGACGTTCTTTGCATGTGTCTTTCCCTTCTGTTCCCTCTTATTGTCACTGTTTTTAACGTATTCCTCTCTTCACCAATGATGCGGAAAACTTCCTCATTTCCAATGTGAGGTGTGTTCAAATGTAAAGGAGCGAAATGTCGAACAACCGTACTGGATGAAATTTGCATATGGCGCTTTGGGGATAGCATAGTGAGACATCTAGGGACGCGAATGTAGTGTCCGGCGCGGTTATTCATTCAAACTGAAAGCTGTGCCCTCGGAGGGAGAGGTGAAGCCTACCGTCTTTTTCGACGTTCGAGGTCCGATACTCATCGAATTCCTCGAGCACGGAAAAACCATTAACTGTGAAGTATACTGTGAGACGCTCCGTAGACTACGCAAGTCCACCAAGAACAAAAGGCGTGTGCTGCTCTCGGACGGAGTGATTCTGCTCCACGATAGAGCGCATGCACGCGTCTCCAAGGTCACACAAAGTGCAGTGGCCAAGATCAAGTGGAAGCAGCTAAAGCATCCACCTCGGACACGTCGCCCTGCGACTTCATTGTGGTTGGTCCGCTAAAAGAATATCTCAAAGGGAAGCGCTTCAACTCGGACGAAGTGAAGAACACTACGGAGGACTGGCTCGTGTCACAGCCACAGGAATTCTGGGAGCAAGCAGTCCTCCGGCTCGTGGATCACTGGGATGGCTGTGCTCAGCTCTCACGTGATTACTTCTGAACAAAGACGTCAGTTATACCAGCTGTGTCGTTTCGAACCTTCCCTTTTGGATTTCCCTCATATTGCCAACCCAACTAATTTTCAACAAACTTCCGTAGCACCACATCTCAAACGAGTCTCTCTTTTTCCAATTTCTCCACGGAGAATTATTCACCTCTATACTATCCTGTACTCTAAAATACATTTTGAGAATATCTTTCTCAAATTAAGACCGAAGTCCTGAAAGTAAATAAGTTTCATTCGCTCACGAATGCCCTCCTTCCCTATGTCGTGAAACCTTACCGTCTCCTCTATATCGCTCCTTTTTTTTGCGCAATTTTCCCTTCTACAATAACCTATGAAACCTTTCCTTAGGATTTCTATCTCTTGCTTAATAATAACAAATGTAATCTTCCTTTGAAATTTATTCTCTTTCTCAATCTTCGCATACAAATTTAAATGCTGCTTATTAAAAGTTATTTTCTGATTATTTAGACGAAACATAGAATGTGTCGTCGTCGTGGCCCTCAGTCGTTACCTGCAATAACCAAAAACTGTTCCTTACCTTTTCTACTGTTCCTGGATCTCCATCTGACTGCTACATCGAACTGCGGCATGAACATACTTACTCTGTTTTACTATACTCTATTAGCTGCTGGTGGACTGTCATAATAAGTTGCTGTATTTATTACCAAAGCTGAAGTTATCCTTTAGTAGCAAAGCTGACGTTATTCTTTAATAGCAAAGCTGACATTATTCTTTAATTAATTTGACTGAAGTTACGTAATTCATAGTTAAACTCTTTCTTGACAACTATAAAATTTTGCGAAGTTTTACGTTGATGGTTTTTGAGATGGATTATAATCAGTAATGCTGGCAAAAATTAATTATATTCTGAATGAAATGATTTTACAAACCTTCAAATGGGAATTACTTTTTACAATAATCTTACATCTAGCAATGCGCAAACATACCATCAGTAGTCTTGAGCTTCTCAAAAAAAAAAAAAAAAAAAAAAAAAAAAAAAAAAAAAATTCAATAATATTAGTTCCTCTTATGATAACAGTTAGCTGATGTCTTTGAACATCCGTCTGTAATCTTTTGTAAATCATAGCTGGTGGCTGGCAGGCACACTGCTCCTCTCAACCTCTCGCTTCAGACCTGCTACCAACTCGCTTCACATCTCGCTTACTACTGACTTCCTACGAACGCTAAAGCGCGGTCTCTCCTGCCAAAAATGCTTTCTGGTGCAGACAATCCCTGCTACCATTACAAAATGTATCAATGCACGGTCTTTCCCGCTCTTTTCTTAAAATGTATCCATACGCGGTCTCTCCCGTCCTTTTTAAAATTATATCAATGTGCGGTCTCTCCTGCCAACAATAGTTTGGTGCCGACATTCCCTGCTACCACAATTATTTCCAACATGACAAATATTAATTATCCCTACTTAATCCTATTAATAAAATATAAACATCTTTCATAAATTGTGGTTTGACAATAGACAATAGAAATATACACGTCTTACGGTTGGTATTCTTGTTGAGTCCTACTTGCATCGTCCGGCTTGTGTTATTTTGCTACGGAGGTAGCAGAATTCCCGTCTGCTTCGTAGGCCATAATTATGAAAGTAAGTTCCCCATTGATCACAGTTCTGCTATTCCCCATTACTTTAATTTCTGTTTCTTCCATTCGATATTCACAATTCTTCCTCGCTTTTCCTGAGGATGTCATGTTTAATTTCAATCATTCCTTCCTCGGTCCAGGCAGTCAACAGTAGTGATATAGGTTGCATTCCCGTCTCACGCCGTTTTTAATACGAGCATATCGTTGTCGGAATTTTGTTTTAATTATTCCGTCTTGGCCGGTCTGGGTGGCCGAGCGGTTCTAGGCGCTACAGTCTGGAGCCGCGCGACCGCTACCGTTGCAGGTTCGAACCCTGCCTCGAACATGGATGTGTGTGATGTCCTTAGGTTAGTTATGTTTAAGTAGTTCTAAGTTCTAGGGGACTGATGACCTCAGAAATTAAGTCCCATAGTGCTCAGAGCCATTTGAACCATATTCCGTCTTGGTTCTTAATCATATTGTCTTCCCCTATAGCTTATACCAAGTTTTGTTAGAATTTCGAACATCTTGTAGCATTTTACATTTTATATTTTACATTTTACATTTACATTTTATAGATCGACAAATCCTGTGAACGTGTCTGGAATTTTATTTAGTCTCGCTTCCATTATCAAGCGCAACATCAGGACTGCGTCTCTGCCGCATTTACCTTTCTTGAAGCCAAAATGATGGTCATACTACTGAACATCTGTTTTCTTTTATACGTCCGCCCCAATTCATTTCAGTGGTCAACAGTCCGAAACCATCTAGTCCGACGAAATTACTTGAGAAGAAAGGAGCCTAGCTAGAAGGTGATATGGATTTATCTCTGGCAATAGTTCCTGAGACTGCGGAATTCGTGGCAAAGAAACCCTTTCAAACAAATGGTGACGTTCATCAGTGCGCTTGGAAACCAGTTGATTGCTATGGAGTACCTGTAAGACTAGTGCCTCCGACGTAAGCTCCGCCTTGAGAAGCGGCCCACATAACGGCTGCCGTCTGTGGTGGCAGCGGCGGTGCGGACCCGCGAAGCGATGCGAAGCGAACCGAGGCGCGCGGCGGTGCGTAGCGCGGGTGCGCCGTTGCCGGGCAACGGTGATGAGCCCGTGTTTACCTTCCATCTGGCGCTCCGGATCGAACACAAACACGGGGCGCAATGCGTAGCTGCGGGGACAATTAGCAACGGAGGCGGCGGGCGGCCGTGTGCATGGGCGGCGGGGACGGCTGAGAGCGGCCGCACCTGCAGGTGGCCGGGCCGCTGCAGTGCAGGGCAACCCACATTCCACCTGCCTGCTGTCCACTGGCCCTTTTAAAGCAAAGGGAGCCGCCGTGAAAGCTGTCTGCTTCTAGGTGTAGTGAATGTAAGACAGCGCGTGCATCTGCTGCATGGCTCTCAATATAAGCTGTTACCATGAGCATATAATCGTGTCTGCAGGACAGGCCCATAGGAGCATGAACCGAGAAAAAAAAAAATGTAACTGGCTTATAAATTCATAGCATAAAATTTTGAGCAACAGTTTCAACTGCAATGGCCGCTTCTTCATACTGAAAATTATTTACACGTTTCCTGAAATACGGGTGGAGAAGAAAATCATGCGTATGATCATACAATGTAGCCTCTCACGGCCAGGATTCACTTAAAACTTCCGGGCTGATGGTCCACGGTCGATGCATAAAACTCTCCCCTGATGTTTCGTCTCCCACTGCGGGAGACATCCTCCGAGGTATAGCGGCGAACTGCAAAGAGAACTCGAGGAGGCGCTGATTATACCATGTGGTATCGTCAGTTTTGACAGTGTGTCGTTATTAACCATGATTCCGGTAAACGAAGCTATCTCATGCATATCGGATATTTTTCCTTCCGATATTTGGCATTATTCCGACTCTGCCTCACCACAACCTACTTTCAGTACAATAGTGACTTTTATGAACGGATTGGCGGCTTAGCTATGGGCAGTTCTCTTAGTCCTGCTGTGGCTAACTTGTTAATGGAGACTTTTGAACAACGGGCGCTGTAGACTGCCAGTAAGAATCCAACCAGATGGAATAGCTATGTCGATGACACTTTCGTAATACGGACACACAGAGCAGAGGAGTTGAATGCCTTCCTGACTCATCTGAACGGCATTAACCCGAAAATCCAATTTTGTATTGTATTGTATTGTATGTTAATCGGGGACCTAGAAACGACGGAGAGGCTCCGTCCCCGCCGCAGCCGCAGTGGTCCACAACCCCACGACGACTACCGCAGTCCATTTCACCCCCCCGCCGCCCCGCACCGAACCCAGGGTTACTGTGCGGTTTAGCCCCCGGTGGACCCCCTCAGGGAACGTCTCACACCAGATGAGTGTAACCCCTATGTTTGCGTGGTAGAGTAATGGTGGTGTACGTGTACGTGGAGAACTTGTTTGCGCAGCAATCGCCGACATAGTGTAACTGAGGCGGAATAAGGGGAATCAGCCCGCATTCGCCGAGGCAGATGGAAAACCGCCTAAAACCATCCACAGACTGGCCGGTTCACCGGACCTCAACACAAATCCGCCGGGCGGATTCGTGCCGGGGAGCAGGCGCTCCTTGCCGCCCGGAAAGCTGTGCGTCAGACCGCACGGCCAAGCGGACGGGCAAAATCCAATTTACTATGGAGACAGAGAGTAACGGACAATTGAATTTTTTTGGATGTGTCTGTGATTAAATGACGTGACGGAACGTTGGTCCATAAGGTGTATAGAAAGGCCACGCATACTGATTGTTGCCTGCATAAAAATTGAAACCATCAACCTAGACATAAAAGAGGTGTAATAAAACCTTGGTAGACAGACCGTACAAAAATTGTGGAACTGTTTATTTAAAAGATAGATCAGATTGAAGAATCTTTCGTGAAGAATGGCAATTCTTTTTTTTTTTGGTCATCTATCTACTGCTATCTACTGACTGGTTTGATGCGGTCCGCCACGAATTCCTTTCCTGTGCTAACCTCTTCATATCTCAGAGTAGCACTTGCAACCTACGTCCTCAATTATTTGCTTGACGTATTCCAATCTCTGTCTTCCTCTACAGTTTTTGCCCTCTACAGCTCCCTCTAGTTTCTTCCTCAAATTAAGGCCGGTATTTGATATTAGTAGACTTCTCTTGGCCAGAAATGCCTTTTTTGCCATAGCGAGTCTGCTTTTGATGTCCTCCTTGCTCCGTCCGTCATTGGTTATTTTACTGCCTAGGTAGCAGAATTCCTTAACTTCATTGACTTCGTGACCATCAATCCTGATGTTAAGTTTCTCGCTGTTCTCATTTCTACTACTTCTCATTACCTTCGTCTTTCTCCGATTTACTCTCAAACCACACTGTGTACTCATTAGACTGTTCATTCCGTTCAACAGATTATTTAATTCTTCTTCACTTTCACTCAGGATAGCAATGTCATAAGCGAATCGTATCATTGATATCCTTTCACCTTGTATTTTAATTCCACTCCTGAACCTTTCTTTTATTTCCATCATTGCTTCCTCGATGTACAGATTGAAGAGTAGGGGCGAAAGGCTACAGCCTTGTCTTACACCCTTCTTAATACGAGCACTTCGTTCTTGATCGTCCACTCTTATTATTCCCTTTTGGTTGTTGTACATATTGTATACTACCCGTCTCTCCCTATAGCTTACCCCTACTTTTTTCAGAATCTCGAACAGCTTGCCCCATTTTATATTGTCGAACGCTTTTTCCAGGTCGACGAATCCTATGAAAGTGTCTTGATTTTTCTTTAGCCTTGCTTCCATTATTAGTCGTAACGTCAGAATTGCCTCTCTCGTCCCTTTACTTTTCCTAAAGCCAAACTGATCGTCACCTAGCGCATTCTCAATTTTCTTTTCTATTCTTCTGTATATTATTCTTGTAAGCAATTTCGATGCATGAGCTGTTAAGCTGATTGTGCGATAATTCTCGCACTTGTCAGCTCTTGCCGTCTTCGGAATTGTGTGGATGATGCTTTTCCGAAAGTCAGATGGTATGTCGCCAGACTCATATATTCTACACATCAACGTGAATAGTCGTTTTGTTGCCACTTCCCCCAATGATTTTAGAAATTCTGATGGAATGTTATCTATCCCTTCTGCCTTATTTGACCGTAAGTCCTCCAAAGCTCTTTTAAATTCCGATTCTAATACTGGATCCCCTATCTCTTCTAAATCGACTCCTGTTTCTTCTTCTATCACACCAGACAAATCTTCATCCTCATAGAGGCTTTCAATGTATTCTTTCCACCTATCTGCTCTCTCCTCTGCATTTAACAGTGGAATTCCCGTTGCACTCTTAATGTTACCACCGTTGCTTTTAATGTCACCAAAGGTTGTTTTGACTTTCCTGTATGCTGAGTCTCTCCTTCCGACAATCATATCTTTTTCGATGTCTTCACATTTTTCCTGCAGCCATTTCGTCTTAGCTTCCCTGTACTTCCTATTTATTTCATTCCTCAGCGACTTGTATTTCTGTATTCCTGATTTTCCCGGAACATATTTGTACTTTCTCCTTTCATCAATCAACTGAAGTATTTCTTCTGTTACCCATGGTTTCTTCGCAGCTACCTTCTTTGTACCTATGTTTTCCTTCCCAACTTCTGTGATGGCCCTTTTTAGAGATGTCCATTCCTCTTCAACTGTACTGCCTACCGCGCTATTCCTTATTGCTGTATCTATAGCGTTAGAGAACTTCAAACGTATCTCGTCATGCCTTAGTGCTTCCGTATCCCACTTCTTTGCGTAGTGATTCTTCCTGACTAATGTCTTGAACTTCAGCCTACTCTTCATCACTACTACATTGTGATCTGAGTCTATATCTGCTCCTGGGTACGCCTTACAATCCAGTATCTGATTTCGGAATCTCTGTCTGACCATGATGTAATCTAATTGAAATCTTCCCGTTTCTCCCGGCCTTTTCCAAGTATACCTCCTCCTCTTGTGATTCTTGAGTAGGGTATTCGCTATTACTAGCTGAAACTTGTTACAGAACTCAATTAGTCTTTCTCTTCTTTCATTCCTTGTCCCAAGCCCATATTCTCTTGTAACCTTTTCTTCTACTCCTTCCCCTACAACTGCATTCCAGTCGCCCATGACTATTAGATTTTCGTCCCCCTTTACATACTGCATTACCCTTTCAATATCCTCATACACTTTCTCTATCTGTTCATCTTCAGCTTGCGACGTCGGCATGTATACCTGAACTATCGTTGTCGGTGTTGGTCTGCTGTCGATTCTGATTAGAACAACCCGGTCATTGAACTATTCACAGTAACACACCCTCTGCCTTACCTTCCTATTCATAACGAATCCTACACCAGTTATACCATTTACTGCTGCTGTTGATATTACCCTCAACTCATCTGACCAGAAATCCTTGTCTTCCTTCCACTTCACTTCACTGACACCTACTATATCTAGTTTGAGCCTTTGCATTTCCCTTTTCAGATTTTCTAGTTTCCCTACCACGTTCAAGCTTCTGACATTCCACACCCCGACTCGTAGAACGTTATCCTTTCGTTGATTATTCAATCTTTTTCTCATGGTAACCTCCCCCTTGGCAGTCCCCTCCCGGAGATCCGAATGGGGGACTATTCCGGAATCTTTTGCCAATGGAGAGATCATCATGATTATTCTTCAATTACAGGCCACATGTCCTGTGGATACACGTTATGTGTCTTTAATGCAGTGGTTTCCACTGCCTTCTGCATCCTCATGTAGTTGATCATTGCTGATTCTTCCGCCTTTAGGGGCAATTTCCCACCCCTAGGACAAGAGAGTGCCCTGAACCTCTATCCGCTCCTCCGCCCTCTTTGACAAGGCCGTTGGCAGAATGAGACTGACTTCTTATGCCGGAAGTCTTCGGCCGCCAATGCTGATTATTTATCAAAATTTAGGCAGTGGCGGGGATCGAACCCGGGACCGAAGACGTTTTGATTATGAATCAAAGACGCTACTCCTAGACCACGGACTCTCTCTAGCAAGGAGATAGATACAGCATTTCGCTCTAGGCAGAGAATCAGGAGCAACGACGTGCAACAGCCCCCAAACGGCAACGTTTTTCTTTCGTTCATCAGTAAGGTCACAGATCGCATCGAGGAAGTGTTGAAAGGGTACAGTACCGCCCGACATTGAAAATAGGTACAAAATACTTCATTATTCTTGTCAGAACAACACATTTTTCGTGTAAAAAATAACTCAATTTCAATTAATGCAGCGAAGCCGGATACCAGTGTGGGAAAGAATGACAATTTATTTATTTAATTGATCACATGTGCACTCCCACAAAGTAAATCCCTATATCCAGTTTGGTGAGATCTGTGGAATGAATGAATGTATGGTCGTCTGCTAACAGCAGATAGTGAATGTGAATATATGATCATCTTTGAGTCGATCCTTTGGCCACCTTTGGTGGGACCAAAGACATGAAATTTACCAGAGCTTTGAGCGCCTGAAATGTGGCTGACCAATACGATAGCAAGGTGCTTCCCCCACCTCGACAGAGATGGTAGATGACCTAGAGAACGGCCATATTTCGGCACTCTGCCGCTGGATCTTGTGCTGTTAAGACCTGTTTTAGTTGTGCTCCGTAATGACGAAAGAGTGGAGACATGGTATGCATGTGGAATATTTAAGAGTAGTTTGAACTAATAATTTCTCTATCTCAGGAACTTTTGTGGGGAGAATTAAATGTCAGGCAGGTAACATTAATGGGATTGTAGTAATCTTCGGAAGTGACCAACGGTCACAATGAAACCACGTGTAGCAATAAGTTGAAATACTTCCGTGTGCTTAAGTTAAGCTGAATTACTAGCGTGTGTACAATAAGTTGAAATATTTAAGAAATAGCGTGTGTACCATAAGCTGAAATATTTAAGAAATAGCGTGTGCAGGACTTGAAATTAGAGACGAGTACTTCCACGTGGTGAGTACTGTGTGAGTCTCCATCTGTGTATGAGACATAGGATAAAGAGAAGTACTCGTCCATGGTATCAGTTGAGGACTCGCGTGTGTGATGAATATGTTCTTAATGTTATTCCGTGTGACGCTAGATTTAAACTCTGAGAGAGAATCAAGGTGAGTCGGCCGTCTATCCAGCAACGCCACTTGGCTTGCATTGCACAGGAAG
Organism: Schistocerca nitens; assembly: GCF_023898315.1. Classification (NCBI taxonomy): domain Eukaryota; kingdom Metazoa; phylum Arthropoda; class Insecta; order Orthoptera; family Acrididae; genus Schistocerca; species Schistocerca nitens. The sequence goes on from NC_064622.1 coordinate 489,767,757, forward strand.
ACGTGCATATATCTCCAGAGTTCATAGTAGGAAAGTAGAATTACAAAGTGGGGCAGTGTCGTGTGAAACTGGGATAAATATTAATTGAAGTGGGAAAGCTGAAAGTGATAATGTTGTGACTATTTAGTGTAGTATTTCATGTTGTAGTGTGATGTATGTCATGTAATTTGGGTATGTGTGGTTTGCATGGGAGAGTAGAAAGGTAGTTTCAAAAGATTAGTGGGTTATGCATGTTCCTTCTGTGTCGCTCGATCTGGAGGAAAGTTTCGTGATGATGATTGTGAGAGTCGAAGTGTGAGGTATAATGAAAGATCCACCATCCTATCCAGAAAATGCACTGTAGAGTTAAATAATTACGAGACCATAATATAGAGATTCACTAATGTAAAGCCAGGCCCACTGGGCGGAATTTCTCATATGTTATTGTTGTAGGTTATAGAATTTGTGTGTTTAGGTTGCAGAATTTATCGGAATAAATAAGATAGTGAAAAGAAAAAGATTGGTGGCCTTTTCCATTGAATTGTATGTTGTCATAATGTCCCGAATTTATAATGTGTGCGCCATTCATATTCAGTGGGATGGCCACGTGTTAATAAAAGCCGTTAAATAAAAGACAAAAAGAAAATGTGGTATTGCCAGTGCGTAGTGTACAGTCAGAGTTCTGTAAATCACTGATAGGCAGATATGCGTTTCCGTTGCGTAGTAATCATATAGGAGGATAACTTGTAACTAAGTGTGAGTACTAGAGTTCATGTTACTCGTCAAATAAGAAAGAATCCACTCGCTTGGCAGACCACTCATCTTGCAGGCCTGACTGCTTGATGCCACAGTATGAGCAAGGCATGTGGGTGCCTCTCATAATTTCGACCCTGCCAGGATATATTTTTGCCAGGATATTTTGCTGTTAGGGTTTGCTGTTGAGATTTTTTTTATTTTGATGGAATATATTGTGATAGCGCTAAGAAGTAAATTTTTTTCTATTTGCAAATTCTTTCTGGATTGGTGAGGATCTTTTATTTTTTATGTAATTAACTGCTATATCATATAAGGTTGGAAGATCGTTGTATAATTTTTTTTGCGTAATGTCCGTAGTAACTAGGTCGCAGTCGAAAAGCGTAGGCACCATGGAGAATAGCGATTCTGGCGTGAACGTAGCAGTGCAGCAGGAAGTAGCTGTTGACCATGGGTTAATGAGCGAGAAAGACAAACACTCGGAAGAGGCTGAATTGTTCAGTGGACCGCTGCTAGGTGATCCTCTATGCGGCGGGCTTTGTTCACAATCGGGGGCTTTTCGCGACGACGCGGGCGAGCCGGGACTAGGTCAGGTATGCAGTGAAAGTGCAGCTACCCTTAGCGAAGCTACCGTTTCTCAGGCGAACGAGGTGAGCGCATCGAAAGTAGCAAATGACAATGTGATACTGCAGTTTTTACAGAAGATGGATAGGGAGTTTAAGGAAATGGTGGACGCGATGCGTAGAGGTAATAAGGAAAGATGGGAAGCGATGGATAAAGATAGGGAGGAAAGTATGGAGGCACTGGATAAGGGAAATAAAGAGGCAATGAGGAAGCTACACACAGTTATCGATGAGCGTCTGCCCGCAGTTAATAATCGGTTAGATGAGGGGGAGAAGAATCTGGGTGCGTTGAAGCAAGTATGTGACGCCGTGAAAGAAAAAGCTAATAATTTGGAGGTACAAGTATTTGCAATAGAGAGTGATACTACTGAGCGAAGGGACGTGTTGCCGGATGAGCGAATCAAAGAGGTAGTGGTCAGAATGAATACGATTAGCGCAGATGTAGAAAAGATCAGTATAAGAGGCGAAACAGGCTCTGACAGTACGCAGCGAGAGGTTTATGCCGACCAGGAGGAGAAACAATCACCATTACAGTTTAAAGAGGCACAATTAGAAATAAGTAGGAAACATAGTGAAGAACTAGCACAGTTGCAATTAGCGTGCAGTAGCGAAGGTGACACACCACCAGGTAGATTGCAGAGGGAGAGTGAGATAAACTCAAAAAGCGAAAATAGGCAGAAAGACCAAGACGAATTCACAGAGTCAGAAGAACGGTTGTGTCGGATAAAACAGGTGGCAGACCCAACTGGGTATAGACCAAGGCTGTCTCAATTTCAAGATTCATTACCTTCATCGTGGGGACTGCTCCTCAAAACGAAGTTTGTGTATAACCATTTGAGGGACGAGGCTAGAGCGAAAATGCAGGAAGACCTTAAAGACTGTAGTAGCTATTTAAATGAATTCTGGTCGAAAAGTAAGCAGGACCAGCTTAAGCAAAGCATATTGATGATGCCAAATTGTAACGAATGTGGTATAAGGGATTCAGTGTCGTGCTATCAGGAGAGGTTTAGACAAAACAGGTATTAGGATGTGACATACGAACCTGGGGAGTCCATTAGGATCCGTATAACGAAGTTGCCAGAGAAATTGCGCAGAGATATAGCGATAGCAGGCAGAGGCGTAGACGATTCTGCGTCATTTCAGCACTTGTTACAAGAATTGGGTAATGAGAGCAATATCGTGAACGGAGACACGACTCATAGGTCAGATAGTGTCGAGGATAGGAACGGCAGAAACTATGAGAATGGCAGGAGAGCATGGAATCCTGGCATTTCTTTCCTGTCGTAATGGATTGAAGGATAGGAGAAACTAATCCAACATATCAGCCCTTAGCATCTTGCCTTAAAACACATACAGCTGGCACTGAAAATTGTCTATGTAGCAGACGAACTCTACTGATATGTAGGAATGCAAATACCATACTTCTGATTAGAGAATAAAACACCAGTAATGGCATCTGTTAGGCAGGTATCTCAGCAAAATTTGCAAAGTTTTATTTGGAACACTAAAGTAAAACGACTGTTTCCTCAAAGAAACCAGTTGCTAAAATGTTATGTAATAATGCCAGTGAGTCCAGTTTAATTAGTGTGATTTGACTATTGCAGGTACTTAACACGTAATGTAAAAAGTAAACATTGTGATCTGTATGGAATAGGGTACGTTTATACAGCTGTTACAGGTAACATCAGTAATGTGATCGAAGTATTTAAATCAGACGCCATCTGAACTATAGTATGTCATTGTCGTGGTGACCGTTATAATGAAGTGCTGTGTATGGTTATTCGGGATCTGGTGTTAGTGAAAGAGGCCACTAGCACCTAAGTTTCTAACACTTGGGTTGCCCATTTCTCCCAGCTTGTATATTCTCTGCACACATTTAATTTTCATGTAAGCTTAGATTCCTAACTAGCAAATTCTTTACTGTGTATAGTGGACCATTCAGAGTGAGGCGGATTGTCCATGAAAATGCTGTACTGATTGAGACGATCAAGGGAAAACAATCTCGTGGGCTTCATCACATTTCTAACATCAAGTTATGGAAAAGTTAAGGATAGATCTAAAGTAGGCAATTTATGGTAGATAGTCAGTGTATTTATTTGTGGTGTGTAACGTTGTGCAGGGTCAAATCGAACATAAGAACTTTCAGGCGGGATGTCAGGAAGTATGACAGAATAGACTGGTCGAATGAGTCATGAACAGGAGTCGACAGAGTGGTGTATGTACGTATTTTTTGTCATATGAATAAGGATCAAGTAGAAACGACGTGATGATTAATGAGTGGATAAGGTGGTAGATAGAGAAGTGACGTGATAAATAGTAGTGGGTAAAGGTGATATTTAAGGAGAGAAGCGACGTGAAGCAGTGTGATTAATAAAGAGAGATTCGACGTGATGAAACAGTAGTAAATAAAGGTGAGTAGAATTGAATAATGTGGAGATGTCTTAGATGTATGTTACAGAGAGGGCTGTGTATGCTGCAATAGAGATTGATGCCAATGGCGAAGGAAGACCAGGAAATGATGGAGTAATGGACGGACGGAGAGCCGAAATACGAATGAAGAGATGAGGACAACTGCACAATGTGAAAGGACGTAAAGGGAGTATGAGATCCAGATGGTGAACGTTGTGGAATACTGACGTAAGATGTAATATAAGTGTAGATCTAATTCTTAGCATAACATTTGCGATTTGGCAAAAATAATATTTTTTGTTGTTGTTGAAGCCTGGTACCAGTATAACTAATCAGTACGGTACCAAGAATGTGTACAGTTATTTTGCAGGAGGAATAATTTGTGTATTTTTGTTCTTAGATGAAATGTCGCAATTCTAAAGTGATATTTAGCAGGAGCTTTGATCAGTAAAGTGAATGCAGAGGTAAGCCGATGGAGAGAGGTGCCAAAGTGAAAGGACGAATTCGGAGACTGGAATGCTATCTCCGAAACAGCTTCATGTGTTATGTGGTTGAGTATAAGGGAGCAAAGGTATGGTATGTTGTCGTGACCTATTCTGTTAGTGTATTAATGGACTGAATGAGAAGGAAAATGTGATGTCTGGTGAGTGAGAGTTGTAGGGTAGTGTGATCAATGCGCACACTCCTGTAAAGGGGATTCTACCGATCTGTAACTAAAACATTATTATGTATTGTTTGATTTGGATGAACCTCGATGGCAGGTCAGGATCTGACATCATGTGGATGGTTCATATGTGTCCTAGGAATGTTGTTATATATAATAAAATGTAAAATATATAAAGAGATACTAATTTCAGTCTATCACAAGCACAAAGGTGCATTGTATGTTGTAGATTTAGAGTCATCAGTTTCTAAAATGTTTATTGTGTTAGGATGTTAAAGTAGTTTACTATTTAATAACATGTGCTAGGCAATTGAGAGCTGTGTAGATTATTTCTTATTAGAACACTTTCAAGGGTTATTAATTTCAGTCTGTCACAAACACAAAGGTTCATTGTATAGTGTAGCTTCAGAATCAACAGTTTCTAATATTTTCACTGTGATAGGATGTTAGAGTAGCCTACTATTTGATATTGTAATTATGAGCAGTATAGATTGCTTATTATTCCTTTTTTTTTTTTTTTTACACTTTCATGTTTTGTATGAGGGACGACAGGTACAATGAATAGCACAAGTGTGGGCTGTATATAGAAAAGAGATAAATGTTGATGTTGTATGTGTAGAAAACTAAGGTGTATAATTTTATGTTTTTTAGAACAAAGATTCTTTTATTACCAATGTATCTAATAGATCATACATGCAATCAATGAGTATTTAAATACTGTAAGAATATCCTTTTGTCTGTAATGTTGCGAGATGCACGGAACGGTCTGACTGATTGGATGTCGTAACGCCCATACCGCTAGCGGGCCGAGCTGACGTCGCCACGGCGACAGGCGACAGAGCCGCGACACTCCCCACTCCACTGTCGGACGAGGTACACTCCACGTGCCCGCTACAGCAGGTCAACGGCCTGGGGCGACACGCACGTACCACTGGCCATTCATAAGTTCCGCCACCCTTACGACTGGGGAAAGTATCCCGCGGAGGCAACAGCGGGTGATTTCTTCTGCTCAACGGCGCGCGCAGCGGCGCCACGGCAGAATGGACGACGCGCGGCAGAGCCCGGCGGGCATTTGTTACCAGCAACTATTAACTAGTACTGGACTGTGGAGCCGTGAAACAAGATGACTGCGACTTTCCATAAGGTGGAAAGTGAAGGACTGGTGTTCCCACGTTGTGAGTGGTGGAAAAGATTTTGTCTTTAGCAGACAGGACGATCGTTTTGTTTTGTCTTGACCACTGAACGGTGGGATACATAAACTTTTGGCAGTGACTTGTTAAGTGTGCTTTGTGAATTGCATGTGGGACGCTTGGTATTCTTGAAGAGGACAGTTGTCGTATGGTGACTAATTATTGTATGAACGCAAGAAACTAGAGTGGGACATTGACATTTGCGTCTGTAGTAGCAGACATTTCTTGAATTGGTGCGGGAATAAGTGCTGTTTGATGGAACTTACGACTTTTAATTACACCATGAACTGAAAGGACAGAACCGTGGGTAATAGTAGTTGTAGGGCCATTTCTGGACGACCAGATCCGTGTGGATGGTACGCTGAGAGTGACTATGACATTTGTGTTTAATGTGAGATACAGTTTACTGTTCAGTGCGTGTTCAAAATGCCGATTTGAGTGACTCAAAGACTATCGTCCGGGTAACCATGGGAGAACTTTGACACCGAGACAGTGTTTCTAGGAAAACTATCAGCAACTTTTTGACCCCAAGAAAATCACAGAATGAAATGATTCCGTGTGACTCGCAAGATAGGGAATAATGTACTTGTAATTGTGTAAATTTTTTTATGTGTTTCATTCCTGAAGGGACAGCAAGTGTAATTGTATTTCATTAACATTTGTGTTTAGAATAGTTAGTGTTTTTTTTCGGTTTGTTCTGGGTTATCATGTTCACGTAGCATGTTTATTAGAATATTTGGTACAATGATGCTTTAATTATTAGCCTGTGGCGTAATACTAACGTAGCGGCTCTTGTAGCATTGATCAGTAAGGTTGTCACAGGGGACAAGGGTTTGCATTGCACAACAAATATCGGAATTAACTGATGCATTTTGATGTCGTGGACAGTAATGATCTTATTGGTATGTTGACTGAAGCCACTTATTTTCATTATCACAGTGGTGACATTTCACATTAAAGGGTAACGAAGGCTAGTCGAAATGCAAGTTCTTGTCGTCTAAATGTATGACAACAGAGAAATGAGCAGTAGAGTAAGATACGAGAGCTACTGGTAGATTCAAGCACTTAGTGCTAACTATTTATTGCGTGTATTAATCGAAGTTGATGGACTGACTAGCTCAGCAGCAGGTATCGGTACTGGACGACAAGGATAAGGTCAAACTCACAGTCGAGTAGTTGTGGCAATTGCTTAAGTGATGATAGTTAATTAGGTATGACATGATGTCTTAGATCAACTATATTACGTAACCAGTATGTAACTTGTGGTATATTTCATTGTTTTTCTTCTCAGTTTTAATTCTCTGTAGGTTTGATGTATATTTTAGAGTAATGGTATGGAGCCTGACATTCTACATGTAACTAGTGTACGCAATGTTTTTCTTTTGTTGATTTTGTTTTGTATTTAGACTTTGCTGTGTAAAGGTTTTTACAGCGCAATTTATGAATGTCAGATTACTTGCTCTGTGTTTGGACGGTGAGCTATTTAAAATTTCATGAGTACAATTAGTATTTTTTTATTTGTCATAGAATTAGTGAAGTTTGGATTACTCATAAAAATAACGAAGATCCCAGTAGCTAAGAAAATTTTTATCTCACCATTATTTTTTTATTTCTATGATGTGATGTTTTATTTGTCGTGTGGATTGTTGTATATTTGTATGTGTACGTTACTCCGGATTGTGGAGAGTACAATAATGCAACAACTGTCTCAATAATTTGGTAAAGTAACAACATTTGGTCGTCAATTTGAGGTCACCAGGGGCTAAGGTCTCCTCCTGGTTATTTTGATGACTTGCTATTTTTGTTCTAATACAGTTTTCTTAAAAAAAAATGTTCGGAACTACCTTCGCATTGCAAGGATAGTACCGTGCCATTTTTTTCTGCATGGGTAGCCGGTGGTGAAAGGGTACAGTACCGCTCGACATTGAAAATAAGTACAAAATACTTCATTATTCTTGTCAGAACAACACATTTTTCGTGTAAAAAATAACTCAATTTCAATTAATGCAGCGAAGCCGGATACCAGTAAGGGAAAGAATGACAATTTATTTATTTAATTGATCACATGTGCACTCCCACAAAGTAAATCCCTACATCCAGTTTGGTGAGATCTGTGGAATGAATGAATGTATGGTCGTCTGCTAACAGCAGATAGTGAATGTGAATATATGATCATCTTTGAGTCGATCCTTTGGCCACCTTTGGTGGGACCAAAGACATGAAATTTACCAGAGCTTTGAGCGCCTGAAATGTGGCTGACCAATACGATAGCAAGGTGCTTCCCCCACCTCGACAGAGATGGGAAATGACCTAGAGAACGGCCATATTTCGGCACTCTGCCGCTGGATCTTGTGCTGTTAAGAACTGTTTTAGTTGTGCTCCGTAATGACGAAAGAGTGGAGACATAGTATGCATGTGGAATATTTAAGAGTAGTTTGAACTAATAATTTCTCTATCTCAGGAACTTTTGTGGGGAGAATTAAATGTCAGGCAGGTAACATTAATGGGATTGTAGTAATCTTCGGAAGTGACCAACGGTCACAATGAAACCACGTGTAGCAATAAGTTGAAATACTTCCGTGTGCTTAAGTTAAGCTGAATTACTAGCGTGTGTACAATAAGTTGAAATATTTAAAAAATAGCGTGTGTACCATAAGCTGAAATATTTAAGAAACGGCGTGTGCAGGACTTGAAATTAGAGACGAGTACTTCCACGTGGTGAGTACTGTGTGAGTCTCAAACTGTGTATGAGACAAAAGATAAAGAGAAGTACTCGTCCATGGTATCAGTTGAGGACTCGCGTGTGTGATGAATACGTTCTTAATATTACTTTGCGTGATATGATTCCGTGTGACGCTAGACTCAAACTCTGAGAGAGAAGCAAGGTGAGTCGGCCGTCTATCCAGCAACGCCACTTGGCTTGCATTGCACAGGAAGACGTGCATATATCTCCAGAGTTCATAGTAGGAAAGTAGAATTACGAAGTTGGGCAGTGTCGTGTGGAACTGGGATAAATATTAATTGAAGTGGGAAAGCTGAAAGTGACAATGTTGTGACTATTCTCTGTGTAGTATTTCATATTGTAGTGTGGTGTATGCCATGTAATTTGGGTATGTGTGGTTTGCATGGGAGAGTAGAAAGGTAGTTTCAAAAGATTAGTGGGTTATGCATGTTCCTTCTGTGTCGCTCGATCTGGAGGAAAGTTTCGTGATGATGATTGTGAGAGTCGAAGTGTGAGGTATAATGAAAGATCCACCATCCTATCCAGAAAATGCACTGTAGAGTTAAATAATTACGAGACCATAATATAGAGATTCACTAATGTAAAGCCAGGCCCACTGGGCGGAATTTCTCATATGTTATTGTTGTAGGTTATAGAATTTGTGTGTTTAGGTTACAGAATTTATCGGAATAAATAAGATAGTGAAAAGAAAAAGATTGGTGGCCTTTTCCATTGAATTGTATGTTGTCATAATGTCCCGAATTTATAATGTGTGCGCCATTCATATTCAGTGGGATGGCCACGTGTTAATAAAAGCCGTTAAATAAAAGACAAAAAGAAAATGTGGTATTGCCAGTGCGTAGTGTACAGTCAGAGTTCTGTAAATCACTGATAGGCAGATATGCGTTTCCGTTGCGTAGTAATCATATAGGAGGATAACTTGTAACTAAGTGTGAGTACTAGAGTTCATGTTACTCGTCAAACAAGAAAGAATCCACTCGCTTGGCAGACCACTCATCTTGCAGGCCTGACTGCTTGATGCCACAGTATGAGCAAGGCATGTGGGTGCCTCTCAGTGATAAGCAAGTATGGGGTGCAAATTATTTTCAGGCCCACCAGTAAAATAAAAGAATATTTAGGATCGGCAAAAGATGCGCGACAGCCTTTGGTTATAACGGGGGTATATAAAATTCCTTGTAGTTGTGGATAGATTTATATCGGTACCACGAAGAGAAGTGTGAACACTCGGCTTGTTGAACATAAGAGGAATTGCCGCCTGGGTCACACGGTTAAACCGGACGTTCCGGAACATGTTTACCAGAAAGATAATGATGAAATAAAATTCAGCTAGACGAGCATTATATCTGAAACCTCGCGTTATTATGAGCGCATGTATAGAGAGTTTATCGAGATTGATAAACACCGTAATAATTTTAACAGGAAAGAGGAAGATGTTAAACTGGATAAAATTTGGATGTCAGCGTTGCCCCGGGAGCGTGACGGTGGATTACTTTCAATCGAGAATGTTGGCATTGCCAGAGATAGTCTCATAGCTGATGCCACGTCATGGATAGTGGCTCCCCCTGCTCTGCCTACATAATCAGCTCTTCCTCGAGTTCTCTTTGCAGTTCGCCGCTTTATCAAGTAGGATGTCCCCTGCAGTCGGAGATGGAACGTCAGGGGAGAGTTTTATACATCGACCACGGCCCATCCGTCCGATATTTGTGTGGGAAGAAAATCGTGAGTAAGTTATAAAAGCAAGAAATATTGCGAAATAATGCTCATAAGCACTTTAGAAGCTTGTGTATCGATACCACCTCACGGGTGTGGCGAAGTTGGTAACGGAATTGCACGCTTCCGTCTGACGCCGATAGCGGTCGTACGGGCTCTGGCGGACCCAGCGGTGCGCGCCTGCTGGGCCACGCCTCCGACGTACAGGACTACCAGCGCCCTCTGCCGCCGACAGCAGCCGCTCAACCCACTCGCGCTTGCAGCCTCTTCGCGACGACACTGTTGTTCGTGCTTAGTATATCGAGCTTCATCCTAGTCAGCACTGTGATAGTTTGCTGCATTATTTGTAATGAGTCCTCCATCGCTTGGAGGAATGCAAGTTAAGTGAATCTAATGTTTATTGTGTTCTACCACAGTCCAGATTTCCTACATGTAACAGATATTAATCCTAAGAACACCCTGCTTTGGAAAATTTGCTCTCATACAATCACTCCTTCCACCCTCTCTCTCCCTCTCACTTTCTCTTTCTCTTCCTCCTCTCTGCCTACAGCCTTTCATTTTTATCTGTGAATCCCAATCTCAATTGTTATTTGTGCATAATTTTAAAACTGTAGCCAACATAATTATTTTACTTAAAGTTTGCAACATGTCGCCTGATTATAAAAACTAGTATGAAGTTCAAGCCATATTAACTTGACAAAATCGGATTTATATACCACCTGAAATATTTATTCCAACGCTTGTATTCAACACCTCAAATCAAAGATCTCCAAAATCCTTTAACATTTGTTGTGTAATAATGTTGTTACGACGTATATTCTTTGTACTTTGTGGTAGTGGTTCTCTTCTGCGATATGATCCTTCCAGTAATAGTTTCCAGGCGCCACATCTGTTTACAAAATATGACATTATACATGTGATGCGTTACGATAGTGAAAGGAAATAGTGACCACTGGAGGTACACTACTTTACTTATTTTGTTTTTACCGTTAGATATACGTTTTCTTTATGTCAAAAGAAACCCAAATCCACGTTCTGAAATAGTGTTTTGTTTGTCCTCTAGACAGTGCCACAAATTCCTCCAAAAAATCGTAACACACAACACACACACACACACACACACACACACACACACACACACACACACACACTTACACACACGTCATACTAAGAAATATAAATCCACCTGATGATAGAGGTTTAAACATTTGAAATGAGTCGCGGAGATAAATAAACAGTGACTAATAACAGTAAATTTGTTGTTTCATTCAATTTAATTATTTCCATGTAGAGAAGTGATAGTTAATGCGTAGTCCAGGTCATGCAATGGTTTATCGAATTTTAGAGCAATATGAAGTTGTAGACATGTTGCTTGTCTGAATATATCGATAGTCAAAATGTTTGGAATATCTGGAGCCCGTACGTAGGGCCTTTGGGCAGTTGCAGCGCAAGACGAGACACATGTTGGAATCGTGTTGATAGTTTATACTGGAAGACATAACTACTTGATTAGTTTTTCGTAAGTTATATAAAAATGGAGCATTTAAAGATTATCGTTAATTAGTGTAATTGTGAAATCCATAATTAAAAAAGCTTTTGTATGCATATTCCTGCTATTCTTAAACGACACACTATGAAAAATGCATGCAGACTCGATGAAAATTGTTTTATGAGGCAGTAAGTATAATGACTGCAATTGGAAAAATTCGGCCTCTGGTCTTATTTACCAGTATCTGAACCGCTGTTACACGACCGGTCTTACCCCCCCTCCCCCTCCTCTCTCTCCCCCACAGTGGAAGCAGGCCGAACTGTTTGGCATCCCCAACCCCTCGAAGGCTCCTACGGTCCCTACTAACCACAGGCCCGTTAGCCTTCTGAATGCCACGGCAAAGGTTCTAGAACCTTTTATTCTCTACCTCACTTCCTTGCCTTTAGCGGCGGCTGGTACAATCCATCCGGAAGAGTTCGGATTCGCTTCCCACCTGTCGGCCGAACTCCAAGTTTTTTGGATCACAGACTACGTCAGCAAGGGCTTTAACTCCACCACGTCGACTCCAGCGGTTTTCCTGGACCTGAAAAACGCGAACGATAAGATTTGGCAGGGCAATTTTGTGTACAAAAGGCTGACACAGACGACCATCTCCTCGTCTATGTCAAGATCGTGGATAATTTCCTCCACAAAAGAACCTGCTTGGTTACTCGGCAAGGAAAACGCTCAAGCCTGTGTCACATGTCGATGTGTACCCCTCAAGGCTCTGTGTTGTCTCCCACTCTTTTTAACATTTATTGTAGTGATATGTCAGTCATCCCACACAGCCACCTGGCGCAATATGCCGATGATATGGCAGGCTATACGATCGCCCGCAACACGGACCAGCAAGTGAAGGCGACGGTGACGTAGTATCGTTCAAACAAGATTACCCTCAATGCCGCCGTAACTACGGCAGGCTACTTCACCAAACGGCAACCAATCCTCGGCCACAACATAAGTATTGCAGGCGTCCTGGTCCCATGGTCCCATGATACCAAATATGTAGGTGTCCGGATGTATAAAAAACTGCTCTTCCATCGACATACGTCACCCAAAACGGACAGAAATTGATAAAAGCGTTGTACCCGATGTTCAACAGCAGGGAACTGAACCTAGAAACCAAGCTCCGGTTGGACCGGATGCTCGTCCACCCTTCCCTCATTTATGGCTCCACTGCGTGGACCACCATTGGTTTCTCTCAGATGCAAACCCTCCAGCGCCTGCAGAATAAGGTGCTTCGGTGGAGCCTGCAGACCCCTCCCCACACAAGCGTAGTTATCTTCCAAGCGGAAAGAAACATTGTAACTCTGAAGACGTCCATCGGAGAGAAGGCAAGGCGTCTCTGCGACGAAGTGGATGCCCTGCGCGATACAGTAGCTGGCTTACAAAACATTGGCACCACGACTCCCCGGCACTGGCAGAGCCACTCTGTTCTTCTCACCATTCTTGACAAACCAGGTTCTAAACATGGCTAACGATAACTCAGTGACGGCCACTAATGAAACGTCAGTCTTGATAGGACCACTCGATATGTGTCGACCATTGAGCCGTGGTGCGCCTTTTCTGTCACACCAGGTCTTTGGACGACTACTGATTACCCGGCTGTACTACGATCTTTGCCCCTGTTGTTATCTGGCGGCGGGTATTTGCGGTAGGGGAGTTGGCCGTCGTACTTGCTACGAGGCGCCAGCACGTGCTTGAGGGGACGAAGGAGCAAAACAAGCGGGCTCGGCCAACAGCGGCGCGGTGGGTCTACCTTGGAGGACGGTCTCGAGTTTGTGGTGCACCTGCTTGATGTCAACTCGGGGCGCTGCTCATCTGTTTTCTCGAACAACACCATTTCCTCGACACCATCTCGAACAACACTCTCCATCGGAGGTGTAAGTGGTTTTGGTGCCTTCGTTTCGTGGAACCATTCGCGTTGTAGCCACTGTCACTCGTTGGTTTGTTGGTTGCCCTAATGTGTGTTGTTGAAGTAAGAGCAGCCGGAAAGGTGTGTGATCACAAGGAGACCAGCAGTCACTACTTCATTTAAGGAAATCAACGTCCCAAAAAAGAAGTAATAACTGTAAGCTATTGAAGATATTAGGTCATAGTCTAGTTGTAATTTTCTGCGTACCAAGCTTACACTATCGGCAGTAAATTGCCGACCTAGGAAGGAAATTAAAGTCCACAAAACCTAGTTTGTGCTGCAGTTGTGCATGTGAATAACGTAATATTATCTTGAAATTATTTACATTTCATCTTTGTACACATTGTTGGCCTTAAGGATATGTGCAAATATTCTTTGCCTACGAGAGTGTAAACTCTAATGTTTAGACCTTTTGTTGAAAGTATTTATTGGTTTTCTTAAAATTATTATTTATTGGTTCTTAACTTATATTAATTGATGTTTGCTTGGTGTTTGCCGTGTTTTCTGCGGTCTGTTTGTGTTCCAGTTTCTGAGAGTTGGGGTGTGTGGGAGCAGCGCCACGTCCCGCTTCGGTGCACAGAAGCTGTGACGTGCCGTCTGGTGGGAAGTGACTCCCGGTTGGGACCAGGCGTTTAGGTGTTGTTTGGACGGCTGGTCTGCTGCTTCCAGCACTTACGTCACCTTTCGCCCAGGTCAGCCTGGCGTCACTGCCCGTTTACTCGTATGCATAATTAAGAAAAAATATTTTGAAATTTGCTTGCCAATGAATTAGATTAATTGTAACGTCTTACTTGTGTTATTGCCCAAATATATATATATATATATATATATATATATATATATATATATATATATATATATATATATATATATATACTCCTGGAAATTGAAATAAGAACACCGTGAATTCATTGTCCCAGGAAGGGGAAACTTTATTGACACATTCCTGGGGTCAGATACATCACATGATCACACTGACAGAACCACAGGCACATAGACACAGGCAACAGAGCATGCACAATGTCGGCACTAGTACAGTGTATATCCACCTTTCGCAGCAATGCAGGCTGCTATTCTCCCATGGAGACGATCGTAGAGCTGCTGGATGTAGTCCTGTGGAACGGCTTGCCATGCCATTTCCACCTGGCGCCTCAGTTGGACCAGCGTTCGTGCTGGACGTGCAGACCGCGTGAGACGACGCTTCATCCAGTCCCAAACATGCTCAATGGGGGACAGATCCGGAGATCTTGCTGGCCAGGGTAGTTCTAGAGCACGTTGGGTGGCACGGGATACATGCGGACGTGCATTGTCCTGTTGGAACAGGAAGTTCCCTTGCCGGTCTAGGAATGGTAGAACGATGGGTTCGATGACGGTTTGGATGTACCGTGTACTATTCAGTGTCCCCTCGACGATCACCAGTGGTGTACGGCCAGTGTAGGAGATCGCTCCCCACACCATGATGCCGGGTGTTGGCCCTGTGTGCCTCGGTCGTATGCAGTCCTGATTGTGGCGCTCACCTGCACGGCGCCAAACACGCATACGACCATCATTGGCACCAAGGCAGAAGCGACTCTCATCGCTGAAGACGACATGTCTCCATTCGTCCCTCCATTCACGCCTGTCGCGACACCACTGGAGGCGGGCTGCACGATGTTGGGGCGTGAGCGGAAGACGGCCTAACGGTATGCGGGACCGTAGCCCAGCTTCATGGAGACGGTTGCGAATGGTCCTCGCCGATACCCCAGGAGCAACAGTGTCCCTAATTTGCTGGGAAGTGGCGGTGCGGTCCCCTACGGCACTGCGTAGGATCCTACGGTCTTGGCGTGCATCCGTGCGTCGCTGCGGACCGGTCCCAGGTCGACGGGCACGTGCACCTTCCGCCGACCACTGGCGACAACATCGATGTACTGTGGAGACCTCACGCCCCACGTGTTGAGCAATTCGGCGGTACGTCCACCCGGCCTCCCACATGCCCACTATACGCCCTCGCTCAAAGTCCGTCAACTGCACATACGGTTCACGTCCACGCTGTCGCGGCATGCTACCAGTGTTAAAGACTGCGATGGAGCTCCGTATGCCACGGCAAACTGGCTGACACTGACGGCGGCGGTGCACAAATGCTGCGCAGCTAGCGCCATTCGGCGGCCAACACCGCGGTTCCTGGTGTGTCCGCTGTGCCGTGCGTGTGATCATTGCTTGTACAGCCCTCTCGCAGTGTCCGGAGCAAGTATGGTGGGTCTGACACACCGGTGTCAATGTGTTCTTTTTTCCATTTCCAGGAGTGTATATATATAGGGTGAGTCACCTAACATTACCGCTGGATATATTTCGTAAACCACATCAAATACTGACGAATCGATTCCACAGACCGAACGTGGGGAGAGGGGCTAGTGTTATTGGTTAATACAAACCATAAAAAAATGCACGGAAGTATGTTTTTTAACACAAACCTACGTTTTTTTAAATGGAACCCCGTTAGTTTTGTTAGCACATATGAACATATAAACAAATACGTAATCAGTGCCGTTTGTTGCATTGTAAAATGTTAATTACATCCGGAGATATTGTAACCTAAAGTTGACGCTTGAGTACCACTCCTCCGCTGTTCGATCGTGTGTATCGGAGAGCACCGAATTACGTAGGGATCCAAAGGGAACGGTGATGGACCTTAGGTACAGAAGAGACTGGAACAGCACATTACGTCCACATGCTAACACCTTTTTATTGGTCTTTTTCACTGACGCACATGTACATTACCATGAGGGGTGAGGTACACGTTCGACGGGTGTTTCATAGGACGTGGAGGACGCATAAATTGGCCAGCCCGTTCTCCTGATCTTACACCTCTGGACTTCTTTCTGTGGGGTACGTTAAAGGAGAATGTGTACCGTGATGTGCCTACAACCCCAGAGGATATGAAACAACGTATTGTGGCAGCCTGCGGCGACATTACACCAGATGTACTGCGGCGTGTACGATATTCATTACGCCAGAGATTGCAATTGTGTGCAGCAAATGATGGCCACCACATCTATTGGCCTGACATGTCGGGACACACTGTATTCCACTCCGTAATTGAAAACGGAAACCGCGTGTGTACGTCTACCTCACACCTCATGGTAAAGTACATGTGCGTCAGTGAAAAAGACCAATAAAAAGGTGTTAGCATGTGGTCGTAATGTGCTGTTCCAGTCTCTTCTGTACCTAAGGTCCATCACCGTTCCCTTTGGATGCCTACGTAATTCGGTGCTCTCCGATACACACGATCGAACAGCGGAGGAGTGGTACTCAAGCGTCAACTTTAGGTTACAATATCTCCGGATGTAATTAACATTTTACAATGCAACAAACGGCACTGATTACGTATTTGTTTATATGTACAGATGTGCTAACAAAACTAACGGGGTTCCATTTAAAAAAACGCAGGTTTGTGTCAAAAAAACATATTTCCGTGCATTTTTTTATGGTTTGTATTAACCAATTACACTAGCCCCTCTCCTCACGTTTGGTCTGTGGAATCGATTCGTCAGTATTTGATGTGGTTTACGAAATATATCCAGCGGTAACGTTAGGTGACTCAGCCTGTATATATATATATATATATATATATATATATATATATATATATATATATATATATATATATATATATATATATATATATATATTCCACATTTCTTTGAATCACTTCTGATGTAATGTACTCTTCTTTAAGTAATTGTAATTTCCTGCTTGCTTAAGAAGGAAGCTGTCATTTTTCGATATTGTCTTAATGATTGCCACATGTTGGTTGTATGTTAACTGTTTTAATAAATGTGGAATAAATTATTGATATACTAGTTGTTGTGTTTAAGGAGTGACATTATAGGGGCCTTGACCTTCCATGCTAATCCCGACTTCCTAAGTCACAACCGTCATACCATTAGCACGTATGTAGCTGAGATACATATTGCCTGCTACCTTGAACCTCCAACGTGCACTCCAATGATTTCATTAGAATGAAATTAATGTAGGATAGAACTAATTTATCCTTACACCAAAACAGAAAGATCGAAATCCACCAGTGACGCTGTACCTCAACTTACCAAAAACCAAAAAGAACCAACGAGTCTGGCCAGGTGGGAAAGAGTGTCGACAGCGAGTCGCCAGAGAACAACAGGTGGACAACGCGAGAGAACGACAGACAACGGAGACAGCACAACAGAATGTCCAAAGGGCAAACCGAGATCGAATACTAAGTCGTAGTGAGATCTACACGGTAATGCAGAGCAATCGCAACTAACAGACGGAGCGGTCGTGCTGCAGTGGGATAAGGCGGCGTTTACACCGGCGATCGCAACGACCGCAACTGCAACAGCGCCACACACCGGCCTCCACGATGTCCATACCGTCCGGCCAGTATTCAAACGCTCCCGGCCGGGATTCCACACTATGTACAGTTACTGCATGCTCTGGACGTATAGGTAATTTGGTACAGATGACCAGAGAATGGTCCTATTCTGACGAAATGGGTGATCGAGATAAAAATGAGTACAGCTGCGTATAACTTTTTTTTAGAGCTGTTCAGCACCGTCTACACAAAATATTCCGAAGGAAGATTAGGTCTTAACGGCCCACTGATAAATAGAACATTATAGACAGATCTAGCGCTAGTACTCGGAGAAGAGCAGGAATTGCACTCGCCGTGTCCGTCATCATTCCAGCATAAGCTTTATGGAATTTAGCGAAACTACAAAAAAGCTAAATCTGGTTGACTGTGCGGGGTTTCACATCACCGCCCACCAGGACGAGAGTCTTTGTGCCTCATTACGACTCCACTCTGGTAAGTCCTTTCCACAATGTTAACGAGTCATAGCTACCATGTGGTACTGGTGTGGAGTTTTGTGCTAAATGAATAGGAGTAAGAATTTTGTGTCTAAATTCGTCTTGTGGTACCTCTTTTTCTCCTTTAGCATCGTATATTATTGACAGGGCCATTCAAGGCACAGAGATGTAGTAGCGGACGAAAATGGTTGAAATGGCTCTGAGCACTATGGGACTTAACTTCTGAGGTCATCAGTCCCCTAGAACTTAGAACTACTTAAACCTAACTAACCTAAGGACATCACACACATCCATGCCCGAGGCAGGATTCGAACGTGCGATCGTAACGGTCGCGCGGCTCTAGACTGTAGCGCCTACAACCGCTCGGCCACCCCGGCTGGCAGTATCGGACGTTTTATCTGAAATTACATGCGAGGAGCTGGAGGAAGCGGCTACACGGGGTTGCTCCAACAAGTTACCAGGCCCTGAAGGATTCACGTTTGAGTTATACCATGCCTTTGTGACCATTATAGCAACGGTAATGCATGTTTAGTGAGCTACTGCGGTAAGAAGTCCCGGTTCCTGTAGAATTCACGGAAGGGCTCATTATCCCGACACACAAGCCATGTGGCGACAAACGACCTTGTGATTATCGGCCCTCGACGTTCCATAATAGTGACTGGCTACGAGATCGTTACGCGCGTACTGGGCAGCCTTATCAAAAAGTCGCTGGCGGATCGAATACATGCATTGTCGTGTCGGCATCAGTGATATCCGAACGGCCTTGGGGGGCTGTCGTGACGTCGTCGCCCTCACGGCTGCATGCCGCCTCCGGGGGCAGAGGCTGCTATAGATTTCGATCAGGCCTTTGGTCGGGTGGATCATGTGTACCTCGCGGCGGTGATGAACACGACATTACTGACCACCGCAGTGATGCGGTTGTTGTACGGCTCCGTATCGGTGATCAACGGACGGAGAGCAGAGTACTTCAAGATCATAAGGTCTCTCAGACAGGGTTGCCCCTTGTCGATCCTCCTATATGTGATCGCCTTAGAACCTTGCCTCGCAGGCCGCAGCCGTAATGTAGACCAGACGCGGATGACACTGTGTTCCTCGTCCGGAATGAGGGTGACTCGATCTGCACTGGGCTGGCTACAGACGTATGGAATGGCAGCTGGCAGCGAAGTCAACTTCCGAAAATCACAGTTCATGCATGTGGGACGTGGACTAGAACCATGAACGGAAGGATTACTTGTGGTGCAAACCCTCCGATGTTTGGGAGAAGGCAGGAACGGCGGCGGACAACGAACGACGTCTGTTGTTCAGAGTTCGCACGACTAAACGCCCTACGGTCGATGGATATGCTGCAGCGAGTGTCAACGTTCACCTCGCTCCCATGATGTGCCACCTGAAACACGATGTCTTTGAGGATTCAGCCGGCATTTGGGTACAATGAACCCTTGGAACAGCTCTTTAAGGTACAGTACAACACGTTTACCCCCCCCCCCCCCTCCCCCGGCCCCAGTGCGATAAAGGGGCTTTGGTTTGGTCAACGTACACGAGAAGGCGTGTGCCATGTATATTAATACCATGCAAAAACGGTGGCGCAATAGGAACCACTCTCTTACGCTGACGATAATCGAAGAACTAGTACCCCCATCGCATCTTCCCCCAGTCAGTGTCGGCTATATATCGCTCCCGTTCACGTATGTGCGCACCGTCATCGTTGAACACAGTTACGTTTGGGCGCCTTTGTCGACGTCCCGACAGCCGACATCGAAGGACGTGTACCATTTGCTTCTTCGTTAGATCGCCCGGAACAGGGTGGAACGGAAACATCCTGCTGTTAATTGGCAAGTGGTGGCGCGCACGGTACACCACCCCCTCCTACCTACAACAGTCAGGTGAACATAGTAGATTGTAGTGAACTGGAAATACCCAACGAATGATTCGCCCATGTGTCTGCAATACGGCATACTGGATATTTTTTTTTCCTCCCGGGATCGAACCTTTTTTTTTGTAACCATATATATTTATTTAAATATATTAACAACGATACATTTAAAAAAAGACATTTTATTCTATTAATCTATTATATTCCTAGTGTTGGTTAATATTACTGTCATTTTATATGTTTTCGTTTTTATATTTTCCTTTTTCGTTTTTCTCTTCTTGTTGTTCCTTAAACTCTTTTACATGGCCATTTGTCGTCTTTTTTTTTTTTTTTTGAGGGGGTAGACATTGCAGGACAGGCATAACAGTTTATATTTGGCATCGATGCATTGATTTTGAGTTTATGTTTCTGTATGTGATGCACTTGTGATGCCACAGGCACATTGTGTATTCTGGTTTGATCTCTTCCTCTAGTTACACTGTTAAGTGGGACAGTATGAGGGAAACGTCACCATGATAGGTGGAGCAGAAGTGGAAGAAACCTTTTTTACATATACTACAGAATATACCTATATTGAAGAAGAGAGAAAATTTTGTCATATTACATAAGAGAAGCAGGAAGGATAGTGTGAGTAATCAATAGAATTTTATAGGCACAAAGTAAAGGAAATCATTTTAAAAAAATCTAATAATAATAATGAGTAGTTGGCACTTTCCACTAAGTAATGCTTGTTTCCTATTCAGTATAGTACAAATAATGGAAGAAAAGTTAATTTAAAAAAAACTGGTAATACTACTGTGCATACTTTTGACACTGTTTTGGCTGCGAGCATGACAGATGTTTGGTGAGAAGCACTTTGTATCACTGATTTCACTAAGAAGAAACACTTTATACTACTATACTTCACTATCTCATGCGAGAAGAGAAAGCACTTTATCTTTTGTGTTGCACTTGTTCACTATCACTGCACACGTTATTCTTGTGGTGAGTGTGGTGAGGTGGCTGGTGGCGGTGCTGAGGGTCACAGGCTGGGAAGGACTCTGGCGACTGCTGTCTGCAGTGGAATCTGCAGGAAGTTTCTGAAGTTCTCGTGGTATCGCCTGTGCTGCTGGGCCGTCTTGTTCTCCTCCCAGAGGTCCATCAGGAAGGCCAGCTGGTCGGTCTGCCTCCGCGCTACGATGGCGTGTGCCGTCATGGCGAGGATCCAGAGAGTCGCCAGTCGCTTGGGCCGTGGAAATGGGTTGCAGTCTGGGGCGGTGATCGCTTCCACTGTAATGCTTCCCGCGCCGTTCTGTTGATGTGGGCCACCATCTGCTGGTACGCTTCCCAGATGTTGATGGCATTCCCGCACGTGAATCGGTGCTCGAGGGTGTCGGTCATGCCACATACGTCACACTTGTCACTTGCGACGAGTTTTATCTCCGCCAGTCTTTGGTTGGTTGGTACCGTTCTGTTAATTATTTTGTACCATGTCTCCTTCGCATGTTTAGGCAACACGTTTTCCGAGACGTTCCCCCATATTTGTTTCCAATTGTATTGCGGGAGTTTGTGTTCAATTTTGTTTTTTGGCGGCTTCCCCCTGAGGGCTCAGTATATTCTCTCGGCTGTTCTGTGGCTGGGGATCGCCACGGTGTCCAGAACGTAACTTTTGTTGGCGTAGTGCAGCCTGACGTGTCGCATTCTGAAGGGAATGTGCCTCGTGTCGACCGGCGCTTCTTGTGATGCGGGCCTGTATCTTCCAATTATCTTGGCTGTGACGCTGTCAGGGTTTTTGTCCTAAATGGTTGGTCTGCGGCGAGGCGTTGATTGTCTGGACTCTGGATAAAAAGATCATAGCGTTCATGCGGTGCACTACATATACAGCAATACCTTCCGACATCGTATTTTTTCCAGAGGAAACGTATTTTCCGCGTCATAAGACGAACGCAGTGGCGTGGATCACAGGTATGACGATCCGTTACATATATAGAGATACTGGTTTACAGGCAATACTTGCAGGAGGGACACACAAAATTGTTACGGCTACGAAAGTACACGGACTGGTATGCAAATTTCCTAGGAGCGGTTTTTGTGGATCCATCAGATAGTTGGGGTGCGCCGGGTGTGCAAAGATGAGCGACGGTGCTGTCGGTTGTGGAACCGACCAAGCAAAGTGATCAGCTAAGAAAAACTACGCGAGTATGCGCCCCAGGAACGACTAACAGTTCCGCAGCGAGCAATGGAAAGTTGCTTTTACTTCTGTTTCAAAATAAATAAATACTTTTTTAAGGGTGCCAGAGGTGGCCCCACATTTATTTTGTTGTTATTTGCTGCTGCATGGTAGGATGGCAGCGAGGTTCCTTTCAGGACAGTTATAATGTTATAAGGACATACTATGGTTTTGTGAATAATAAAGTTCTCTGTGTCTCCTACATTCCTTACAAAAAGAAAAAAGAAAAAAAAGGATAGCATGCCTTTCTAGTAAACTGGAAGACCTGTGTTCAAGTCACGGCCATAGCACATTTAATTCATTTCTTCACTTTCCGTCATTATCTTTCTTATTCATTTTTTAGTTAGTATGGAGTTTATTAATTTGTCCTCTCGGAATCAATGAAGTATTTCATTTCAGTGATATTAATATAGCCAACTGTAAGAAATGCTAGATATAAAAATAAAAATACATTTACAAATAAATTTTAACTTGAATCGTATAGAAAGTAAAAGTACAGGACAATCTATAAAAGAAATTTCCTGTAGTATTGAATTCTGAGATGCCCCGCTAAACCCGCAGGACAGGACAGGTAGTTTAAACTGTAGAAAGGGGCCAAAACAAGCGGCTGTCACTTACACTCGAACATACAACTTCATTAATTTGAGCAAACATTACAAGAGCCAAGAAAATTTAAAAAAAAAAAAACAGAGCATTAATTTACTGGCTGAATGCGCCATACAATCTCATGCCTTAAGGGCAAGACCACTTTAATTTAAAATCGGCTGAAAGCCAATAACTTAAGACTCAAACCAAAATCAGAAATTTAAAAGGCAGAAGGCCTTATCTTAAATCAGTTCTTTCAATTAGGCTGAAGGCCCAAACAATCTCAGGCCGGCCGGTGTGGCCGAGCGGTTCTAGGCGCTCCAGTTTGGAACCGCGCGACCGCTACGGTCGCAGGTTCGAATCCTGCCTCGGGCATGGATGTGTGTGATGTCCTTAGGTTAGTTAGGTTTAAGTAGTTCTAAGTTCTTGGGGACTGATGACCTCAGATGTTAAGTCCCATAGTGCTCAGAGCCATTTTGAACCAGACGATCTCACACCTTAAGAGCAAAACTAATTTAAAAAAAATCGGCTTAAGGCCCATCTCTTAAGACTCAAACCAAAATTAGATTTTTAAAAGGCAAAAGGCCCTATCTTAAACCAATTCTTCAATTAGGCTGGAGGCCCAAACAATTTGAGACCTTAAGAGCAAAACAAATTTAATTTAAAAATCTGCTGAAGGCCCATCACTTAAGACTCAAACCAACATAAATTTTTTAAAGGCCAAGGCCTTACCTTAAAACAGTTCTTTAAATTAGGCTGAAGGCCAAAACAATCTTACGTCTTAAGGGCAAAAACAACCTTAATTTAAAAGTCGGCTAGAAGCCATACAAATACAAACAACAGTAACAAGTAAGAAAAGGCAGTACACCCAAACGGCACTCGAAAGTTTCCGAGGGTCGGCCAGGAATTCAAACACTATCGCTGGCTTAGATGAGACAGGCAGTCGGCCCAACCATTCCGAATTTATTGATCACTGAAAATAATGTACACTGATTATCCAAAACATTATGACCTCCTGCTTGATACCTTCTTTGTTCGTCTTTGGAACGAAACACATCTGCGTATCAGGGATCCGACAGTTTCTTGGCAGGTTTGTGGAGGTATGTGACATTAGATGTCCACGCACAGGCTGCTGACTTGCGTGCTAGGTGATGGCGCCCAATAGCGACGCAGGATTCGCATCAGGTGAATTTGGTCGCCGAGGCGTCAACGTGAGTTCACTATAATGCTCATTAAACCACTGTAGTACGGTCCTGGCTTCGAGACGCGGACAGGTATACTGCTGAACGACGACATTGCCGTTGGGGAAGACATGAAGCACGAAGGGACGCAGGCGGTTCGCAGCTGTCAGCGTGTCTTCGGTTACTACCGCAGGTCCCATGCAAGCACAGGAGAATGTCTCCCATAGCACATCAGCCTGCGTCAGTCTCGCGCTGCACGTTTCGAGCCGCTTTTGACCTCGATGACGGCGTTTGTGGAGACGACCATCGAACTACGAGGTGCATTCAAGTTCTAAGGCCTCCGATTTTTTTTCTCCGGACTGGAAAGAGATACAAACATGCGCATTGTTTTAAAATGAGGCCGCGTTCATTGTCAATACGTCCCAGACATAGCAGCACCGTACGGCAGATGGAATTTTACCGCCAGCGGCGAGAATGAGAACTGTTTTAAATACTTAAAATGGCGACGTTTTCCTTACTTGAACAGTGTGCAATCATTCGTTTTCTGAATTTGCGTGGTGTGAAACCAATTGAAATTCATCGACAGTTGGAGGAGACATGTGGTGTTGGAGTTATGGATGTGTCGAAAGTGCGTTCGTGGGTGCGACAGTTTAATGAAGGCAGAACATCGTGTGACAACAAACCGAAACAACCTCGGGCTCGCATAAGCCGGTCTGACGACGTGATCGAGAAAGTGGAGAGAATTGTTTTGGGGGATCGCCGAATGACTGTTGAACAGAACGCCTCCAGAGTTGGCATATCTGTGGGTTCTGTGCACACAATCCTGCATGACGACCTGAAAATTAGAAAAGTGTCATCCAGGTGGGTGCCACGAATGCTGACGGACGACCACATGGCTGCCCGTGTGGCATGTTGCCGAGCAATGTTGACGCGCAACGACAGCATGAGTGGGACTTTCTTTTCGTCGGTTGTGACAATGGATGAGACGTGGATGCCATTTTTCAATCCAGAAACAAAGTGCCAGTCAGCTCAATTGAAGCACACAGATTCACCGCCACCAAAAAAATTTCGGGTAATTGCCAGTGCTGAAAAAATGATGTCCATGTTCTGCGACAGCGAGGCCGTAATCCTCACCCATTGCGTTCCAAAGGGCACTACGGTAACAGGTGCATCCTACGAAAATGTTTTGAAGAACAAATTCCTTCCTGAACTGCAACAAAAACGTCCGGGAAGGGCTGCGCGTGTGCTGTTTCACCAAGACAACGCACCCGTACATCGAGCTAAAGTTACGCAACAGTTTCTTCGTGATAACAACTTTGAAGTGATTCCTCATGCTCCCTACTCACCTGACCTGGCTCCTAGTGACTTTTGGCTTTTTCCAACAATGAAAGACACTCTCCGTGGCCGCACATTCACCATCCGTGCTGCTATTGCCTCAGCGATTTTCCAGTGGTCAAAACAGACTCCTAAAGAAGCCTTCGCCGCTGCCATGGAATCATGGCGTCAGCGTTGTGAAAAATGTGTACGTCTGCAGGGCGATTACGTCGAGAAGTAACGCCAGTTTCATCGATTTCGGGTGAGTAGTTAATTAGAAAAAAAATCGGAGGCCTTAGAACTTGAATGCACCTCGTAGTGTAGCAAAAATGTGATTCACCCGCAGTCTCGGCAAGTTTCCATTGATCGACGGTAGAATCCCTGTGGTCCCGTGCCAACTGCAATCGTAATTGGCGATGTCGTTGGGTCAACATGTGAAAGCGTAGGTTTGGTCTTCTGCGGAACGCCGTGTTCAACAATGTGCGAGGAACGGTGTGGTCCGAGACGATTGTACCTGCGCCAGCATTGCGCTCTTTCGGGAGAGATGTTACACGTCACCATCTGTTCTATTTTACAGGGAAGAGAATCCTCCGAACGTTCTGTGAAGAGTCGTGGACGTCCAACCATTTAGCGTCTAGTTATAGTTTCACTGTTCTACCCCTTTCCGTATATGCTCACGACAGTAACACGTGAAAACTCGACCAGGTTCGCCGATTTCGAGATACTCGTTCACAGGCTTTGCATAATAGTAGTCTGGCATTTGTCATACTCGCTTATCTCAATTTATTCCCTATTTGCAGCCCATACTTACATGTACATCTATACTCCGCAAGCCACCTGACGGTGGGTGGCGGAGGGTACCTTGAGTACCTCTATCGGTTCTCCTTCTATTCCATTCTCTGTGTGGGGCCTAATCTCTGTGATTTTATCCTCGTGGTCTCTTCGCGAGATATACGTAGGAGTGAGCAATATACTGCTTGGTGAAGGTATGTTCCCGAAACTTCAACAAAAGTCCGTTCCGAGCTACTGAGCGTCTCTTGTAGAGTCTTCCACTGGAGTCTATCTGTCATCTCCGTAATGCTTTCTCGATTACTAAGTGATCCTGTAACGAAGCGTGCTGCTCTCCATTGGATCTCCTCTATCTCTTCTATCAACGCTATCGTGCACGGATCCCACACCGGTGAGCAGTATTCAAGGAGTGGGCGAACAAGTGTACTGTAACCTACTTCCTTTGTTTTCGGACTGCATTTCCTTAGGATTCTTCCAATGAATCTCAGCCTGGCATCTGCTTCTATATGGTCATTCCATTTAAGATTACTCCTAATGGCTACTCCCAGCTAATTTATAGAATTAACTGCTTGCAGTTGCTGACCTGTTATATTGTAGCTAAATGATAAAGGATTTTTCTTTCTGTGTATTCGCAGCACATTACACTTGTCTACATTGAGATTCAGTTGCCATTCCCTGCACCATGCGCCAATTCATTGCAGATCCTCCTGCATTTCAGTACAATTTTCCATTGGTCGCTAGGGTGATCCTCCGTCCGTCTCTCCTCCGCTTACATACTTTTGCTACCGCGTCACCAGCCCGCAACGCTACCAGGCGGCATCCAAAGTCCTTGTCGACAGTGGTCATAATGTTTTCGCTGATCAGTGTATGTTAGAGATGGGCAAACTCGTTCATCCTTGGGATCTAGTTCACTGCTGATCGTTCTTTTTCGGGAACCGTTCATTTTTCTCGTTCACCGTTCATTTGTGCTTGGTATATAGTTCTTATGAAAAACTGAAAACTAGTACTGTAGGTGACTGAAGGATGGAGGGCACCAAGAGGGGGCACTTGCCACCCCCCTGGAGTATAGAGTTTTTATTCATTACACACTTTTAGAAGTAATTTCTGTGATTCTGCAGAACCTCTCGTTTAGCCAACCGTAGCCTTGTGTGGCTGATCGCAGGAAAATAATATAGGGTGGCGCACAGAAAACCGGCCCCGAGTACAGACTGCTCGCCAATTACGGACGAAGTGTTGCCCGTTACGAGCAGATATAACAAACAAAAAAATGGTTCAAATGGCTCTGAGCACTATGGGACTCAACATCTTAGGTCATAAGTCCCCTAGAACTTAGAACTACTTAAACCTAACTAACTTAAGGACATCACACACACCCATGCCCGAGGCAAGATTCGAACCTGCGACCGTAGCAGTCCCGCTATAACAAACAGACAAACATGTAATACTTAGGCAGTGAAAAACTAACAAGCTAATGCAAGCAACAATTGCGAAACAATCGATGACGATGTGTAGAGAGAAAATAACATGAAAATCTCACGCGACGCGCATGGGCTATAGCTCATGCAGTCTTGTAAACCTGTTGGTGGCTGTTTCCCAACTTAATAGACCACAAGTGCCTTGTATAAAATTCTTCGTTTCGACTTCCACTACAGAGCTATGCTACGTCGTAAACAATAATCGTTTACACCTTATATATACTTCACGTTGTCTCTGAGTTCGTAGGCGATGGTTCAAATGGTTCAAATGGCTCTGAGCACTATGGGACTCAACTGCTGTGGTCATAAGTCCCCTAGAGCTTAGAACTACTTAAACCTAACTAACCTAAGGACAGCACACAACACCCAGCCATCACGAGGCAGAGAAAATCCCAGACCCCGCCGGGAATCGAACCCGGGAACCCGGGCGTGGGAAGCGAGAACGCTACCGCACGACCACGAGATGCGGGCGTTTTTGGTTTGAAAGCTCCTTCTGAACAAATGTTTTTGAGGTAATAAGCAAATACGATTTTATGTCAATCTATGTCTTTTCAAATGGAGAGGTACCGCTTTTCCTACTGAGCCAAAATGACCCACAACCCATTTTTTTTTTCAAAGAAACCAAACTTGCAAAAAAATGGTTCTGAGCACTATGCGACTTAACTTCTGAGGTCATCAGTGGCCTAGAATTTAGAACTAATTAAACCTAACTAACCTAAGGACATCACACACATCCATGCCCGAGGCAGGATTCGAACCTTCGACCGTAGCGGTCGCTCGGCTCCAGACTGTAGCGCCCAGAACTGCACGGCCACTCCGGCGGGCCCAAACTAGCAGGTAATGCAAACTGGAAACAACCAAACTTAAAAATAATTAGAGCCTTCCTAAATGTAATGTTTTGTATATGAAAGATACACGAAAATCGTTTTATATGAATTTTCTTACACTAAAAATTAAGCAAATTACTGAAAGTTAGCTGCTAAATCAAGTCGATGAAACCAAAAAATATATGAATAACAAAAAAAAAAAAAACCAAAAAAACCTTGTCTTCTGCTGTTCATCGATATAATGAAGTGAGCTGATATGCCCTTTTGTTACCGAAAAAGACGTACCTATTACATAAAACGTAATTTTTATGTAATTTACGTAACTATAAAATACTTTTTGATTACCGGTCGTGGACGCTGAATAGCCAGAACCAAGTACAAGAACAGTTTGGAACACATGTAAAATTGACGAGCGCAGTGAACGAAACGAACAACTGGATACTGAACTAACTAGGAGCAGTCGGCAGTGGAACTGAGACGGGTGAGCATGCGAAGAACGACGAGTGCGGCCGAGGGAGACCGAGACTAAGACGAGCACGCGACCGAGGCTGGAAAGAGAACTGCCGAAGTGACCGCCGCGACCGAAGTGAACTAGTGAACTATGAACCGATCGTTCCTCGATCCCGAGAACTATAAGTAGTCCGCCGCGATCGAAGTGAACTATGAACCGATCGTTCCTCATTCCCGGGAACTATAAGTAGACCGCCGCGACCGAAGTGAACTATGAACCGAGCATTCCTTGGAATTCGTCTCTCGGTCCTTTCGTTCATCTTGGTGAACCGTTCCTTTGCACCCGTTCGTTCGCGAACTACCCATCTCTAGTGTATGTGAGTCAGAAGTTAAGGTACCGGGTTTTACCATACCTCCTCTACTGATCAATACATAATCGGACAAAGGTAAATAGTGAACTGGTTTGCAGTAGTTTTAGGTTTGTTCGTGTTTTACTCAGTATGCGATGCATTTCGGACCCTGTGGGTCCATCTTCAGGTGTAATTCGTCTTAATACATGATTTATTTATCCTTTTGAATGAGACGAAATGCCGGCCGGGGTGGCCGAGCGCTTCCAGGCGCTACAGTCTGGAACCGCGCGACCGCTACGGTCGCAGGTTCGAATCCTGCCTCGGGCATGGATGTATGTAATGTCCTTAGGTTAGTTAGGTTTAAGTAGTTCTAAGTTCTAGGGGACTTATGACCTCAGAAGTTAAATCCCATAGTGGTCAGAGCCATTTTTTTGAGACGAAATGCATTCCTGTCACGAAAAGGTTTGATGTTAGGTTACGAACTTCGTAAGTCAGACGCGGAAAATATGTGTGAATTAGTGGAAAAGATGAATATTGTAAACTTACCAAATAATCAATATTCATCCTTTTCGTGACAGGAATATGCATTTCATCTCATTCAAGAGAATAAATAAATCATGTATTAAGTCGAATTACATCTGACGATGGACCCACAGGGTCCTAAATTGATCGTGTACTGAATAAAACACGAGAAATGGTGACTGGAGGCTTAGTTTAATTCCTACCTCGAGTGTACTGAGTACAGTCACGTTTGAAGCAGCAAAATATGGATAAAATTAAATTAAAATTATTTTGCGTTGTTGTACTTCAGGGAATGATGGAAGTACTGAAGACCAGAACCGGGACGGCGGCCTGGCAGCGCTGTTTTCGGCGCCGCTCGGCGCGCTAGCCCACAAACACGTTTTACTCCCTTTTAAACGATTGCACTTGATGGGGTTCTGGCCAGAGCGGCGTGACGTACGTCACAGAGTGGGGTGAGAGGCGGGGCGAAGCGTTGGCGTGCGGCAGCGAACGGCGAGGACAGAGGGCAGAGGGAGAGCGCTAAGGACGGGGGAGAGAGCGGGCCAGCGCCGGGCCGGGGGTAATAATAGAAACTCCGTCGGCGGCCACCCCTTTGTGCTGTCGCCGGCAGGGGGACAGTTCCCATTTCAGCAGAAAATGAAGTGCAAATAAAGTTAGCGGCGCAGCCAGTGCGACGCCGCCGCCGCCGCCGCCCACGGCGCCGGGCCGCGTGACCGGCGCCGGTCACACGCCACCTGCCGCACCGCCCGCGTGGGCCGCGCACTAATTCCGCGCTGAAAAACGCGCCGGCCGCCAAACGCGCGCCGTATTAATCGCGGGCCGAGGCACCGCCCCGCCCCCTCCATCGCGGCAATTAGGGCGCGCCGAATAGCCGCGTGCGTCTCGGACAACGGCAGGCCGCGGGATATTCCGGCGTGTCCCCAGCCGGGCCGTAAACAGCGCATCTCGCTCATTGTTTCTGCCAATTGAATGGAGCGATCGGGCTGAAAAAAGGAAAACAAAGCCCTCTTTTGTATACAAACCTCCCTTCAGTAGGTATTTCTGAATGGGAGTGCCGAAATAAAACCCGGAAACAGGAGCTAACGTGCTTATAGAGAAAAGTTATGTACCCCGTATAAATAGCTTGTTTAGTCCGCCTAAAATTATTCGCGAGCTTACATCTTGCGCCCGCATCTCGTGGTCGTGCGGTAGCGTTCTCGCTTCCCACGCCCGGGTTCCCGGGTTCGATTCCCGGCGGGGTCAGGGATTTTCACTGCCTCGTGATGGCTGGGTGTTGTGTGATGTCCTTAGGTTAGTTAGGTTTAAGTAGTTCTAAGATCTAGGGGACTGATGACCATAGCTGTTAAGTCCCATAGTGCTCAGAGCTATTTTTTTTTTTTTTACATCTTGCACTTGCCTGCACATTTTTGACAGATCGGCTGACGCTCGGTTACCCCTTTGAGTATCGGTGCTTTCTGCCTGTAACCACCGTTTGATTATTGTTGTTTTGAAGTATCGGATCGTTTAGCAAAGGGCCGGCCACGGCGTGCCAAACTTCACGCGTGCAGAATGTGCGGGCAGAGGGCAGGTGGAGGCACAGCCTGTGTCGAATTTGCTCGTGGCTTCCCGGTAGTCTCCGATACAGCGTTACATATCATTTCACTTTCGGCCGGCACAACACTCTTCACTTTGGCAGAACCGTGGTATCAGCGCTGTTGACACTTCGGTATTTGTCCGTGATGTCAAGGATTTTCAGTCGTCCCGTCTTTGTTTGCACAAAAAGAGGCAGTCTGGGGATCCATCGTCACAAGCATTTGCAAATGAATGGGACTGACGAAAGAAACGGATGAGAATTCTCGATATATATTATGCACTAGCATAGGGATTTAAGCTTTAATTCAAGGAAGTAAGTTCTGAAAACGTAAGTTTGTAGCACAGCATTGCATGGTAGTGACACATAGATTGTGGGAAAACCGAAACTGAAGAGAATCGAACCGTTTCAGATGTGGTGCTACGGACGAGTGTTGAAAATCAGGTGAAGTGACGACATGTTTAGTACACTACTGGCCATTAAAATTGCCACACCAAGAAGAAATGCAGATGATAAACGGGTATTCATTGGACAAATATATTATACTAGAACTGACATGTGATTACATTTTCACGCAATTTGGGTGCATAGATCCTGAGAAATCAGTACCCAGAACAACCACCTCTGGCCGTAATAACGGCCTTGATACGCCTGGGCATTGAGTCAAACAGAGCTTGGATGGCGTGTACAGTACAGCTGCCCATGCAGCTTCAACACGATACCACAGTGACTGGCGTATTGTGACGAGCCAGTTGCTCGGCCATCATTGACCAGAGATCTGGAGAATCTGCTAGCCAGGGCAGCAGTCGAGCATTTTCTGTATCCAGAAAGGCCCGTACAGGACCTGCAACATGCGGTCGTGCATTATCCTGCTGGAATGTAGGGTTTCGCAGGGATCGAATGAAGGGTAGAGCCACGGGTCGTAACACTTCTGAAATGTAACGTCCACTGTTCAAAGTGCCGTCAATGTGAACAAGAGGTGACCGAGACGTGTAACCAATGGCACCCCATACCATCACGCCGGGTGATACGCCAGTATGGCGATGACGAATACACGCTTCCAATGTTTGTTCACCGCGATGTCGCCAAACACGGATGCGACCATCATAGTGCTGTAAACAGAACCTGGATTGATCCGAAAAAATATGTTTTGCCATTTGAGCACCCAGGTTCGTTGTTGAGTACACCATGGTAGGCGCTCCAGTCTGTGATGCAGCGTCCAGGGTAACCGCAGCCATGGTCCCCGAGCTGATAGTCCATGCTGATGCAAACGTCGTCAAACTGTTCCTGCAGATGGTTGTTGTTTTGCAAACGTCCCCATCTGTTGACTCATGGATCGAGACGTGGCTGCACGATCCGTTACAGCCATGCGGATAAGATGCCTGTCATCTCGACTGCTAGAGATACGAGGCCGTTGGGATCCAGCACGGCGTTCCGTAATACCCACCGAGTCCATATTCTGCTAACAGTCATTGGATCTCGACCAACGCGAGCAGCAATGTCGCGACACGATAAACCGCAATCGCGATAGGCTGAAATGCGACCTTTATCAAAGTCGGAAACGTGATGGTACGCATTTCTCCTCTTTACGCAAGGCATCACAACAACGTTTTATCAGGCAACGCCGGTCAAATGCCGTTTGTGTATGAGAAATCGGTTGGAAAGTTTCCTCATTTCAGTACGTTGTAGGTGTCGCCACCGGCGCCAACCTTGTGTGAATGTTCTGAAAAGCGAATCATTAGCATATCACAGCATCTTCTTCCTGTCGGTTAAATTTCGCGTCTGTAGCACGTCATCTTCGAGGTGTACTAATTTTAATGGCCAGTAGTGTATCATTTACTATTGCGGTATGACACTTTCGGTCGGCACAACAATCTTCACTTTGGCAGAACCGTGGTATCAGCGCTGTTGACCCTTCGGTATTTGTCCGTGATGTGAAGGATTTTCAGAGGTCCCGTGTTTGTTTGCACAAAAAGAGGCAATGTGGGGATCCATCGTTACAAGCATTCACAAATGAATGGGACTGACGAAAGAAATGGACGAGAATTCTCGATATATACACTCCTGGAAATTGAAATAAGAACACCGTGAATTCATTGTCCCAGGAAGGGGAAACTTTATTGACACATTCCTGGGGTCAGATACATCACATGATCACACTGACAGAACCACAGGCACATAGACACAGGCAACAGAGCATGCACAATGTCGGCACTAGTACAGTGTATATCCACCTTTCGCAGCAATGCAGGCTGCTATTCTCCCATGGAGACGATCGTAGAGCTGCTGGATGTAGTCCTGTGGAACGGCTTGCCATGCCATTTCCACCTGGCGCCTCAGTTGGACCAGCGTTCGTGCTGGACGTGCAGACCGCGTGAGTCGACGCTTCATCCAGTCCCAAACATGCTCAATGGGGGACAGATCCGGAGATCTTGCTGGCCAGGGTAGTTGACTTACACCTTCTAGAGCACGTTGGGTGGCACGGGATACATGCGGACGTGCATTGTCCTGTTGGAACAGCAAGTTCCCTTGCCGGTCTAGGAATGGTAGAACGATGGGTTCGATGACGGTTTGGATGTACCGTGCACTATTCAGTGTCCCCTCGACGATCACCAGTGGTGTACGGCCAGTGTAGGAGATCGCTCCCCACACCATGATGCCGGGTGTTGGCCCCGTGTGCCTCGGTCGTATGCAGTCCTGATTGTGGCGCTCACCTGCACGGCGCCAAACACGCATACGACCATCATTGGCACCAAGGCAGAAGCGACTCTCATCGCTGAAGACGACACGTCTCCATTCGTCCCTCCACTCACGCCTGTCGCGACACCACTGGAGGCGGGCTGCACGATGTTGGGGCGTGAGCGGAAGACGGCCTAACGGTGTGCGGGACCGTAGCCCAGCTTCATGGAGACGGTTGCGAATGGTCCTCGCCGATACCCCAGGAGCAACAGTGTCCCTAATTTGCTGGGAAGTGGCGGTGTGGTCCCCTACGGCACTGCGTAGGATCCTACGGTCTTGGCGTGCATCCGTGCGTCGCTGCGGTCCGGTCCCAGGTCGACGGGCACGTGCACCTTCCGCCGACCACTGGCGACAACATCGATGTACTGTGGAGACCTCACGCCCCACGTGTTGAGCAATTCGGCGGTACGTCCACCCGGCCTCCCGCATGCCCACTATACGCCCTCGCTCAAAGTCCGTCCACTGCACATACGGTTCACGTCCACGCTGTCGCGGCATGCTACCAGTGTTAAAGACTGCGGTGGAGCTCCGTATGCCACGGCAAACTGGCTGACACTGACGCGGCGGTGCACAAATGCTGCGCAGCTAGCGCCATTCGACGGCCAACACCGCGGTTCCTGGTGTGTCCGCTGT
Organism: Schistocerca nitens; assembly: GCF_023898315.1. NCBI lineage: Eukaryota > Metazoa > Arthropoda > Insecta > Orthoptera > Acrididae > Schistocerca > Schistocerca nitens. Next base: position 489,802,612 of record NC_064622.1, read on the forward strand.
GCCGTGCGTGTGATCATTGCTTGTACAGCCCTCTCGCAGTGTCCGGAGCAAGTATGGTGGGTCTGACACACCGGTGTCAATGTGTTCTTTTTTCCATTTCCAGGAGTGTATTATGGACTAGCATGAGGACTTAAGCTTTAATTTGACGAAGAAAGTTCTGAGAACGTACGTTTGTAGCACAGCATTGTATGGTACTGACACATGGATTGTGGGAAAACCGAAACTGAAGAGAATCGAACCGTTTCAGATGTGGTGCTACGGACGAGTGTTGAAAATCAGGTGAACTGACGATGTGTTTAGTAGCTCAGAATTTACAGTCTCGTTCTAACCTAAAGGCAGCCTCGTGATGTGCAATGTATCCGTGGAAATGTCGGTCAACAATGTGCGGCAGCACCACTAGTCACTCGCCTTGTTCACGCTGATTAAAGCTCACGCCTACGAGCAAACGCAAGTCAGAAAAATTTCTTTCCTGCACTAAACGCGAACGGTAATTTCTTGCTATCATTGGTTACCTGGAACTATCCTCACACTGGCTACACGAGCTGACACGACACCAATTGATAAGCGTTCCCGGTTGGCATTCGTTTACGGCATGTAGGCGGCCCAATTACATTCCAACCGAAAAAAAGATCTATAGCCAGAAAAAATAAGAGCAAATAAAAAGTCAATACGATTATCAATATGACGTCACAGAAAAAAATCACATTTACACTAGTTAACTGAATAAAAGTAACATTCAAACTCGTTTCTATAAGGATTTAAAGATAAAAATCATCACCCGTCGAGATTTGAACCGACGGCCTGCTGCATGTTGTCGCTGTAATTCTCCCACTGCACTACAGCACCACGTTCCATTACATATTTATATTCATTTCTCTGTACATTCATTAGCAAGGAGGATTTCTGCGATCAACGTATTTCATTACCATCCATGTGTGTGCTTCGTTTTGTGTGATTGTCATATCTGATAAAGTGCGAAATAAAAGGAGCGGATCCAGGAAATCTGGAGAGGGAATCGGAAGTGAAGTGACGATTCGTTGCGGCAATCTGGCAACGGTGAACGGTTCACGAGTGAGGTTCATCGCTCTGATTAGAGGAAACCAGCTCCAACGCTTGAAGTGTCGAGTGACAACTAATTTCAGTCAGACTATAAGACCGGTTGTGTCGTAGGACTCACCACCGAGAGACACTGCAGCATCACCTAACCACACAAGTTGTAAGTGGGCTGTTTAGGTTTCTATGTTGGTAACGCCACGTAGCGCTCTGTATGAAAATCACTGGCTGTGCTGTGTGCAGTCTGTGGCTGGTTGGCATTGTTGGAATATTCGCTTTTGTAGTGTTGGGCAGTTGGATGTGAACAGCGCGTAGCGTTGCGCAATTGGAGGTGAGCCACCAGCAGTGGTGGATGTGGGGAGAGAGATGGCGGAGTTGGAGGTGAGCCGCCAGCAGTGGTGGATGTGGGGAGAGAGATGGCAGAGTTCTGAGAGCGGATGATTTTTGTGAGGTAAGTGATTCATGAAAGTTATAGGTTATTGTTAGTCAGGGCCATTATTTTGTAGGTATTATTGAAAGTCAGATTGCGTTGCGCTAATAATATTGTGTGTCAGTTTAATGTTGATGAGAATAAGTAAAGAGCGAAATGTCTGAGTAGGTTCAGTTCTGCTCAGCTGTTTGAAAATCAAATAACGTAAGGGGTTTATCAGCACAATCGTTCATAAAATTTTTCTAAGTTACCTTTTATGAAATCTGTTACGTAATGATTCATTTAATATCTTTTCTCATCTTACTGACAGGGCGATTATGGAGGATAGAACACCAGGGGGGTAGGGGTCAAATCACTATGCAGCCATCTACATCCCCACCAGCACTACGCAAGCCACCTGTTCCTCTCACGAATTGTCCTCGGGAAGAACAGTTGTTGGTCTATTCAGTTTGAGCTCGGATCTTCATGGACTTTTCACGAGATATGTGTATGAAAAAGCAACACCTGGGCGTGCAGGAAAGTAACAGCTCCCATTTTTTTGAAAATTCTGTTCTCAATACAGGTTGTGGTTCTACATTTCGTGCATGTTACTTGGTCGACTTTCCCCCTTCGCCGAAGCAAGTTGCAACCCTTTCTCACTAAAGGGCTCTAGCGTGTAGCATGGTCTGTGTCAGTACGTGAGAAACAGCGTGCTGTAATCGAGTTTCTAACAGCGGAAAACTTACCTCCAATTGAAATCCGTAGAAGAGTGAAACCTGTTTACGGTGATGGTTGTATCGAGATCACTAATGTGCAACATTGGGCAGTTCGTGCTGGGAATAAACGAAACAGTGGTGCTAACCTCAAAGTATGTGGCAGAGCTGGAGTGAACGACTGCTTGCGGGAACCAATGATACTCGTCGGAATGTTTGTCCTCAATTGTAGCACCTTCTCCTGCAGTGTGATAGTACCAGACCACACACGAGCGCTGACACATCTACAACTGTCCGATGCCTTTGGTTCACTGTCAGACAGTCCAGACTTGGTCCCATCCGATTTTCTTCTGTTCCCAAAGCTTAAAGAAAACATTCGAGGATTTTACTTTCATACTAATGAAGCGGTGCTAGCAGAGGTGACACTGTGACTCCATCAGCAAAGTCAGACATCCTGCAGTGACGGTATCAACAAACTTGTCCCTCGTTGGGAGACATGTGTTCGTTGACAGGGTGACTATACTGAGGAATAAATATGCAGACGTGAAGAATTAAAGATGTAGAACGTTAATAACGTTCGTTGTTGCACTGAGCGATTTCACATTAAAAAATTCGCTGACATCACTTTTCTGCACGCCCTCGCGTATCGGTTGGTTCTTTTACAAAAGTACACTCTCTGAACTTTAATGGTAAACCGCACCGTGATGCAAAACGCTTCCCTTGTGGCGTCTGTCAGTGGAATATCACGACCATATCCGTGACCGTTCCTCTCTTACCAAATCACTTTCTGACCAAGCGTGTTCGTCTTCCTAGGATTTTCTCTACTTCAGGTTATCCGTTGTGAAGCAGTCATATAACTGTATCACGAAACATTGCTGAGAATATTACCCACCAGCTGACTACAGTTAATGATTTATTTATCAGAACATGTACCGGAAGGACAGTGTCCTAGCATTAAGTCCTTAAAGTTGACATCCCATCAGGCAACGTCAAGAGTGAAAAGCAAGTAGCATACATACATTGCCAAACACATAAAATCTTTTCCTTGTACATTTCATGTTGCCGCATTACACTGGCAAAAAGCCAAAAAATGGCGTATTCCCTGTAAACACTTAATAATGGGATGATGTAGTGGCGAAACGTTGTGCAGTAAATAAATCAAACATTTTCGACGATCTGTTACTGATCTGTAGAAGGAGGTTTGCGGAAGTTTGGTTGATTTCATTGGATTCAGGAAGGATGCGGAAGGAAGTCGTCCGTGGCCTTTTAAAGGAACCATCCCAGCATTTGCCTGAAGCGATTTAGGGAAATCACGGAAAACCTGAATCAGGACTGCCGGACGCGGGATTGAACCGTCGTCCTCCTGAATGCGAGTCCAGTGTGCTGACCACTGCCCCACCTCGCTCGGTGATTTTCGACGACTGGTGCGTAATATTTCAGTGCTGATTTCTCCATTTACTCTATCAGTTGCACCTGGCGCGAATCACAGACTCAAGAGCAACACTAGAGTAGTGGATGAACGGGGGTTCTGAAGTTATCTACTTCGTAAGTTGGCTACTTTTGCTAAGGGGTCTTCCAGTGAATCCCAGCTGCATATACACTGAAGCGCCAAAGAAACTGGTAAGGGCATGCGTATTCAAATATAGAGATATGTAAACAGGCTAAATGCGGCACTGCTGTCGGCAACGTCTATATAAGACAAGTGTTTGGGACAATTGTTAGATCGGTTACTGCTGCTACTATGGCAGGTTAACGAGATTTATGTGAGTTTGAACGTGGTGCTATAGTCGACGCACGGACGATGGGACACATTGATTGTGGGTATTTTCCCACATAACCATGTCACGGGTGTACCGTGAACATCAGGAATCCGGTAAAACGTCAAATCTCTGAATTAGCTGCGGCCGGAAAAAGATCGTGCAAGAACGGGACCAACGGCAACTGAAGAGAATCGTTCAACGTGACAGAAGTGCAACCCTTCCACAAATAGCCACAGATATGAATGCTGGGCCATCAACAAGTGTCAGCGTGCCAACCATTCAATGACAGATCATCGATATGGGCTTTCGGAGCGGAAGAGCGGAAGGCCCACTCGCGTGCCCTTGATGACTGCACGACACAAAGCCTTACGCCTCGCCTAGGTCCGTCAACACCGAAACTGGACTGTTGATAACTGGAAACATGTTGCCCAGTCGGTCTCGTTTCAAATTGTATCAAGCGGGTAAGGAGACAACCGCATGAATCCATGGACCCCGCTCGTCAGCAGGGGACTGTTCAAGCTGGTGGAGCTCTGTAATAATGTGGGGCGTGTGCAGTTGGAGTGATATGGGACCCTGAGAGGTCTACATGCGTCTCTGGCAGGTGACACGTAAGCATCCTGTCTGATCACCTGCATCCGTTGTGCATTCCGACGGACTTGGGCATTTCCAGCAGGACAATGCGACAGCCCACACACGTCCAGAATTGCTACACAGTGGCTCCAGGAACACTCTTCTGAGTGTAAACACTTACGCTGGCTACCAAACACCCCAAACATTAACATTATTGAGCATATCTGGGATCCCTTGCAACGTGCTATTTAGAAGAGATCTCCACCCTTTCGTAGTCTTACGGATTTATGGACAGCCCTTCAGGATTCATGGTGTCAATTCCCTCCAGCACTACTTCAGACATTAGTCGAGTCCATACCACGTCATGTTGCAGCACTTCTGCGTGTTCTCGGAGGCCCTGCACGATATTAGACGGGTTGCGTAACCAGCCGGCTAGGCGCCAAGCGACCAGTGCGGCACTATGCTTTATAATTTTTTTCAAACTGTTGCATCCTTGAGGTGTACAAGTTTCTTTGGATCTTCAGTGTACTTTTGTGCGGCCCTCCAATTTTATATAGCTCCTTACGCCTATCACCACATATTTAATGTATCCGACCGCTTTCAGTGATGTTTCTGCAACAGTGTAATCATTCAATAATCCGTCTATCTATTTATTCGCAAAACGTTACATTTGTTTATATTCAGTATCAACTGCCAATCCATGCACAAAACTCCGATCCTACGCAGGTCTTCCTGCACTTCGTTACAAATACTTTGTACCGAACTGCATCATTCGCGCAGACTACTCTCAGGTGTTCCGCGGTTTGCCTAGATGACGCCAAGTGCACTCTGGGAAAGTTCTTTCAAAAGGACAGTGTGACTTCCCTCCTCAGTCTTCCCTAATCCGAGCTTGTGCTGCGCGTTTAATGTTCCCACCATCAACGGCACGCTAAACCCCAAGTTTCATTTCCCATTAACTATTAACGACTCAAGAACCCCATCATTCTGAATTTTAGTGCATTTTATGTAGTTCAAGAAATATAATTTATCAAGGTTTGTCTAAGAGATTACTCCTGTCTTTTTTTGTCGTTATCTGCAGCGTGTTCACCCCTGCGAGAGGCGACTGAATTGCCAGGGTGTGATTCGCGGTCTCGTAATCTTAGAGACAAAAGTTATAATTATAACCAGTGTAATGTCTTGTGCAAACACTGTATATGTGAATTTATTTATCCTCAAATATCATAACTATGTATTACTGGTAACACACGTTTCTACACCATTCCAACGTTCATTTAATAATGATGCGAATAAAACAGTCGGCAATCAATCGTGACTATCACTGGCTAGTATAATGTTTCTTCATATCTCGCGTTTCACAGACGTAACAGGCGACCAAGCTTATTATTTCGATTAAAAAAAACCATGAGATCGGAAACGATTTGTCAAGGGCAATTTGACGGCAACTGAGAAATTAGATTTCTGTCACAAGAAACAACAACAAAATAAGAAACGAGTGACACATGTTAAAAACTTTATTGCGGTAGAATTAACAACCATCAATACAAAATTCTTCGTTCAGAAGAAAAATTCAAATCACTGAATTTTGTATAATGTAATTGCTGAGGGAATAATAGCTGCCGGCCGCGGTGGTCTCGCGGTTCTAGGCGCGCAATCTGGAACCGTGCGACTGCTACGGTCGCAGGTTCGAATCCTGCCTCGGGCATGGATGTGTGTGATGTCCTTAGGTTAGTTAGGTTGAAGTAGTTCTAAGTTCTAGGGGAGTAATGACCACAGCAGTTGAGTCCCATAATGCTCAGAGCCATTTGAACCATTTTAATAACAGCTGCTACAGCATGTCATAACTGACTGATAACGGTCCTTTCACTGTGCCATCAAGGTAGCCCAGAAGTTAGAGTTTGATATTTTGGAGGTCCTAAATCAAAAGTAAACGAAGTACTCGGAAACAGAATGTTTCTTTGTTTTTCCATTTTCCTCTAGTACTCCCAGAAGTACTAAAAACACAAAAATTGATTTTCCGCTTGGTCGTAAGCTAAATGTTTCAGTCTGTGTTATTCTTTACAGAAATATCATCCCAGCATGACCTCTATAAAATATAGAAGTGTCCATACTTTACATTTCCCTACACCTACTAATATTAGGCAATTTTTCATTAGTATGGGATATTTAATAACGATGTAATGTACGTTGAAATCATAACTACGAGATAGCTACTATTTCTTAAACTACTCACTTCAAGCTACGTTCCCAAATCCGAGATTCTGAGTGCTATGTAAAAATGTGCTACACAAACCCACTGAAAATGAATTTTGTACCAAAAACTATATAAAAATCAATTCAGCCATTTTGCCGTGCAGCGCAAGGATATAGTTTCTGAAAAATTCTTTTCTGTTCAGAATTGTTTACTAATCTGAGGCCAGTAACTTACTAGACCAATTCTATAAGTACCTTAGAGAAGTGACTGAACTTTTTACTGTAGTGGATATATCTTCTTAAATAAACAGAAGTTTACTAACTTGCATTCACACGTTGATGAACTGAAACCTATAGACCTTTCGTCTTACAGTAATCTACTACCTGCAGATACTTCATCGTGAAAATATCGACTAGATTTATCGAGTGTGATTTCAACTTTCTCCATAATTTCTAGTGATATGAACTTGTTACTTTGTGTGTTTTAATACGGGACTACTACAGCTAGCAAAGATGTGGATCTGGCGTCGGTCAGACGCGACTGCCACGCACAGTGATAGCGAAGCTTCCGTACATAAGGCAGCGTTCCACGTACCGCGCTACGGACGAGAACAGACTGACGTCAGAGCGTCTCTTCCTGATGTACAGGAAATTACGTCTATAATGGTGCGATATATTTCTGCGAAGGCCACGTCTAACACCATTCTTGACATTAGGGTCTCAGAAGAACTGATGTGAAGATTTCCGGGACCGGATGTCGCAAAATGGCTTCTCGTTACTTGGAACTGCTGTTTTAGGAACTTAAGTTTAATCCGTCAGGTTCTTCTGTGGAGGTCGTCTCTATGGAAATTCAGTAATAGTTTTATTGTGAAATCTCCAATTTTACTAACTAAACGTGTCATGTTTAAGGTTGCTAGGTATAAACCTTTTAAGGCAGTATATTTTTAGTGAAAATGAGGAACGTTTTTAAAATGGGGGAACCTTTTTAAAAAAAGACGCAAATATCAATTATCAACTATTTGATGGAAACAGACTGCGTATGGGAACTGGGCACTTAGTGTTTAACAATTTCTGGGAAACAAAGGAGCACCAGCAAACGCTTCTTTAAGGTACAATAAATTGGTTTGCAGTATCACCTAAAGCACGTTACTTGAAAATCACTTAAAACTACATATTGTGTATTTTTTACATTTTTCAAATAAGTGCTGACATATTTCCTGTTCTGCTCAACCCGCGTGGCGGAATGGGAAAAGGCGTTTTTTTTTTTTTTTTTTGTAATATCATTGCATAAAAGTTGAAATTATTTGGAACATCACCTTGAAACAAACACATAAAGTGCTTCGATGAAAAATTCACACTAGGGAAACGGAATCTTCAAATAAATCGTTAACAATTTGAAAATATGTTGACTTTATTTTGAAAAATGTGCGATTATTTTTTAATGTTTAATACGAAGTTACTGTTTCTGTTACTTTATTGAATTTCATCCCTTGAGCACCAGATGGCATGCAAATAAACAACGCATGATGCCTACCAATGAATCCTATAAGCTAGTCCTACCAGGCTGTTCTCAAATCTGTGTCATAAGCCATTTCTGTCTACTAGCTAACAGGTTAGCCATCTGACAGTGACATGTTTCATCCTCGGACTAAAAATTCAGATCTACATTTCTATCAGCTCATCTTTTTTGTTCTACAATGAACACATTTCTAAATTTACCACCTCATTTGTTAGCTCTGTAGTTAGGATTATCTTTGCCTGTACGAACGTATCTTATCAACGTTTATTTCGATACTTCAAACTCCTAATATACTTTTACAACTCCTATTTTAGAAGATAAACCGGCTGAAACTGACATTTCGATCGATTTAATATCCAACTGGTATTATCAGTCTTTCTAACGTAAGTTCCCACCATCTGGAAAAGAAATGTAAAACAAAGAAAGAAACTACATAGTTTGAAATCGAATTCTATCAAAAACGAGTACTGTTCCATTGTGCGCCGTCCGTTCTGCCCCAAGAGCGCCTTTCAGTACAACTACTTTTACGGAGTGAATAACTGATGGATATGAACAAATATGTGACCATTGTGTACCGAATGGCGAACACCTTAAGATAACATGACATTTAAGATCACACGATTAAGTATTAAAGGCTTATCTGGCATTTAAATTCACCAAAAGTTATAAAAACACTACTGGAAACGTGGAGGACAACCATTTAATTACGGGTGGCACTGAGAAGGAAGTCAAAGTGCCCGTCGCACCTTCCCTTCCGTTCAGGGACATAGTTGTATGTAACTACAATGGCCTGTAGCCTTCTCCAGTCTCTCACCGAGCGAGGTGGCGCAGTGGTTAGACACTGGACTCGCATTCGGTTCAATCCCGCGTCCGGCCATCCTGATTAAGTTTTCCGTGATTTCCCTAAATCGCTCCAGGCAAATGCCGGGATGGTTCCTTTGAAAGGGCACGGCCGACTTCTTTCCCCGCCCTTCCCTAATCCAAAAAGAGACCGATGACCTCGCTGTCTGGTCTCCTTCCCCAAACAACCCAACCCAACCCAACCCTTCTCCAGTCTAGAAAGCGGCGGAGGTCCTCTGTGACTGGCTGCCCCATTCTGGAGCTCCCTCACCTGGAACGGTGCTACCTTTATGCTTGTCACTGGCAGACACTTCGGTAAGAAGTGGCGAGTTTATACAGAGATTGTGAAACTATTCAGAGGAAATCTCTGAAATTGTACTACGATCCTTTAACTGTCTGCAGCAAAAGACGCTTTATTTCTTTAATCCTCTGAGATGTTATAAAAACAATAACTTTTTCCACTTCCGTATTGTGGTTTGGAATGGAAAAAAATCATCAAATTTTCAAAAGTTATGAGAAAAATTCAGCACTCACAGAATTTTTGCAGTTGAAGAATATACATCATTTTCTATGTATAAAGTTAAATCTGCTTTGGATCACAATTACGTGAGATGACATAACGGTGTAAATTGCAGAATTGATCATTAATGCTAATTACATTTAAACTACAGGTATTCTCTTCACGGCAAAGTTTCGTGAAATGTAGTGTTTGTTATCTTTTCAAGTATCAGTCACTGTGTTACAGAAAGTAATATACAATAGAGAGAAGCATCACAGCTCCATTTTTCATTCTTATTGACACCACGGTCTGACTGAAAATGTCCAAAAGAACTAGCCCTCTGATGCTAATAATGATAGCTTGGAAGCGTTTATTTCACACGTCAAGGAGTGCTGACTATAATGCTACACGAAACTGAAACTGAAATTAGGTTTCATTGTTACAATAAGCCGAAGCGCATGTTCGCAACCAAGAGAAATTGAATGAAACTAATAAATTAGTTAAAGATTTTTTTAATGTAACTTATTTTTTGAAACTGACTAAAAAGTATAAAATAATTTCTACGTAAATACGTAAAACTGCAAGCACTTGTTTTAAATATTTATTATTCTATGAACCGTTTTTCGAACCTTTTCAGGCTCATCTTCGCATGGTTTTCTGCGAGTTACATATGTTTCAAGCATAATGCTGGATGCTGGTTTGTTCCAAGAAGATGGAACATACTTCAATGTATCGCAATGAGTATTATTTATCTGTCGATTTGGATCCAAAAGTTAGTTTTGTACTTACTGCGACAGCATGGGCGGCTTTTATGTTAGTATCCATCCGTCTGCTTCCATTGTGATGCCCACTTGACACCGCTTCACACACTTCTACACAATATGTATGCACATACACTGTGATTGTCGCGGGTTCTAAAACATCCGTAATAAATAAGCTTAAGAAAGTAATTTTTCCTAGGCACATACAGATTCCTAAACCCCGTGCAGATACTCCTGAAAATTTGTGCTCATAAATTTTTGATAGCAACGACAATACTTGCAAAATTTAAAACGGGAAACGTGAGCTGCGTGAGACTGATAATTGAAGCATGAAAATAGTTCGGCAGAATTACTAACAATTTGACTCACAAATTATATGAAGTCTTGTGTGACTTTCTCAACGACAGCTGCTCTTTACACTCCATACGATTATCTATTTGTTTTAAATTTTACAGGTATTGTCAAAGCTATTAAAAATTTACGAGCACAGATTTCCAAAACTGTCTGGGTTTAGGAATCTGGATAGGGCTGGGAGAAATAATTTTATACTTTTTAGTTAGTTTTAAAAAAGTGTTATTTTTAAAAAGCTTTTCCCTTAAATAATTATATTCTTCTTTCGCGTCATGTAGGTGAGGAATTTTCCAGTCCATTTCAAACACGTTGATGAAATAACAACAGACATACGCGACTGGAATAGGGACGTGGGTAAATGGCAATCGTGCACAAAGTACCCTCCAACACACACCAGGTAAGAAAGCGAGTTAATACAGCATTGTCATTCGGTTCTGGGCTTCGCTGGAAGATTCAAGCCTCTAGCTCATCGCGTTGTTAGTTTAAAATCAATTGCCAAAATTTGTACCGAACGAACAGACAAGAAAGCGACATCATAAAAACGAGTTAGAAAACAACCAAAACATTTTAAGTATGACATTCATACAGGGTAAAATGACGAACATTTTAAGGGATTTAAAAATATCTTCTGGATACAACCAAACTAAGAAAAAATGTTGACACGTCCTGTTCTTGCTGGACGGATAGTAACGTTCGTTAAGACAGCGGTTTTGCACAACCCAGTTTTCTCTTCATCTATTGTATTTCATCTGACGTATAAATGATTCTTATTTTCTTCCCTAATTTTATCGAATACTCTCAGTGTTGCTTCCACGATTGCATTACTTTCGTACAGAAAAAAAAATTTTTCAGTCACAAATCATGATTTCACTTGAACGCACGACACATTTCGAGCCGTGGGAGTTCATTGCAGGTGCTTGATCAGTCTACATAATTCACATTTGCTCTAGGGCACGCAAAAAATTTGAAAAATGCGGTGGACTGAGCAAGCTCCCATGTCTCAAACTGAATCGTGCATTGAAATATAATCACGCTTTGTGACCGGAGGTGGTTTTGTTTTTTTATTCTGATTTTTACTCCGTTTTTACTGCTAATAAACTTTCCCGTACGCATTGCTTTCTCGCTGTTCCCTCTGAAATGCCTGTTCAAAGGAAAAGTGTCTGAACGGATTGTCTCTTCTTTCCTAGGGTACGGAGCGACAACTTAGACGCAAAACACACAGCAAGGAAAGAGTACTTCGTAGTATCCAAAAGGTTGCACACGAATAGAAGGAATGAAAGAAGAGTCAAAATCCAAAAGTCTCAAAGAGGCATTCATCGTCTTGTAGCCAGTGGAAGCTTGGAATGTCACAACAGTAAGGACAATCAGTACACACGCCCACAACAGAGTTGACCCACTGCTTCTGTGTACATAAGACTGGGTGCAACTAGACCTGCACCCTTTTCTGTGCAGTACTTGTACTCCATGCCACATGTCCCAGAAGTTGGGTCGGAAAGCGGGGTACAGTTGCATAGCGACCTAGCCTATTAATTTTTTGTGCATGGGCATGTCAAAAGCATCCAGAACATTACACCAGTTCCCGTCCAAGTATCACTTCTCGCTATGATACTTGCAGTGTTTGATGAGGTTCGTACGATGCCTGGTGTACTTGATAGACTGCACTAGAATTTTCTACGACAGTTTTCTTTCGCTTGTCCGGACGTTCTTCATGACGAAGTAGTTCACGGGTGAAGAGCCGGACTTCCAGCAGCTAAATCAGTTCGGCAAGCGACCATCATGAGCGCACCTGACCGCTTAACGAAACATTTTCCCCTTTCGCCACAGACATCCGGTCGTTCACCCGTGAACTATTTGATGTGGTCGCCATTTTTAACGCCTTCTGCAACTGTTGGATAAACGGTACACTATCTTTGCTCAGCTTAAGGCGCGTGTGCATTGATTGCTTTGCTGTTCTTGACAATGCAAAGCTTTTGCTCACTCAGAATTGTTTCCAAGAGCGTAACTACCTATTCCAAAGTCGTTGTTTCTCAACTTCTCTGACGACTGTTTCATTTCGTCTGCAACCTTTTGAATCACCCTGTGCATTTAAAGTCAAGTGCTGCTAAAATATGATAGACGCTATATGGTGTGTCGGATGAGCTGTTTTGCACATTCCTATGATACTTAAGTCCGTTCTCTGGTTACACACAGAAAAGGGAAGCACCCCATATGATCATTCAAGTTAATTAAAGGAAATAATAATGTCGCGCAACGGAAACGTGAAAGATAATTAAGGGGTGGCCCAATTAAACGTGACAATATGGTTACCACACCACGCACATATAGATATTAATGAGGAAGGGACCATCTAATGTGCAACGGAAACAAGTAGTCATTATAACTCATTATCGCTAAGTAAAATTCGTGAGTGATAAACAATCGAACATGAAACACGTGGGTACGGGGTTATATATAATACAAGAATATGGCCAGTGACTAAGAAAAGTTATTAAATTACAGGGAGAAGAGAGGAAAATAGGATTGGACACCAGTGAGATCACTAAAGGACATACTTAAATCAAACTAGCTGGGTGAGAAGTACAAGGGACGTTCAATAAGTAGTGCAACGCATTTTTTTCTGAAAGCAGGCTATTTTTATTCACCATCCCAATGCATCATGTTATTCCTCATTCTCTTGGCTACAATACTCTATTTTTCAACATAATTTCCGTTCAATGCGTCTGCCTTACGCCGACTTACTGGGAGAGGCTGTATGCACGCATCGTACCACTGTACTGGTGGACGTCGGAGCGAACATCGTGCAGCATTAGTAACTTCCCCATTACCCAAGTACTGCTGCCCACGAAGTGCATCCCTCATTGGAGCGAACAGATGTCAGTCGGCGAGATCCCGGCCGTAGGGTGGATGAGAAAGGACAGTCCAATGAAGTTTTGTGGGCTCCTCTCGCGTTCGCAGACTTGTGTGAGGAATTGCGTTGTCATGGAGAAGCAAAAGTTCGTTAGTATTTTTATGGTGACTCAAATTCCTGACGGTAGCACAGCACACTTCGGAGTTGATCGTGCCACCATGAGGGAGGACATAGAATAACTCCTTCAAAGTTTTGAACTTTTTGTTTGGAGGAGAGGTTGGGTGACGCCACTCCATGGATCGCCGTTTTGTTGTCGTATCGAAGTAATGAACCCATGTTTCATCTGTTGTGACAATGTTCTACAAAAAATTGTCACGATCAGCGCAAACGTCTCCGCGCAGATGGTCCTTCGTTACTCTGTGAGGAACCCAGGGGCACACTCCTTTTGAGTACAAACGTTGTACACGTGTGTCAGCACTATTAACAGAGATGTCCATTTGATCAGCGAGGTGCTGAGTGTGATACGTCGATCACGTCGAATAAGAGTGTCTGCCTGTTCCAACATTGCGGTAGTTATAGCTGCGTGCCGCCGGCCAGCACGCTGTGGGTCTGACATGCTTGTGCAACCTTGTTGTGATGGTGACATACGCCTCGCCCACCGACTCACCGTGCTTCTGTTCACTGCCAGATCTCCATAGACATTCTCCAAGTGCGTATGAATATGTGTGATGGTCTGATTTTCCGCCAAAAGAAACGCAATGACAGCACAGTCCTAGGAACGTATCCCCATTACAGACGCCATTTTGAAGGCTACAGCTACATCTGTATGGATACTCTGCCTGGCAGAGGGTCCATCATAAGCACGCAATTTCACTACAACCAGCTTGTGTGCTACTGTGTCAAAAGCCTTCCGGAAATACAGAATCAATTTTAAATGCCTTGTCAGTAGCACTCAACACTTCGTGCGAGTAAAGAGCTAGTTGTGTTTCACATAAACGATGCTTTTTTTAAATCCGTGTTGACTGTCTGTCAATAGGCCGTTTCCTTCGAGGTAATTCATAATGTTCGAACACAATATATATTCCAAAATCCTGCTGCATATCGACTTAATGATATGGGCTTGTATTTTAGTGGTTTACTCCTACAACCTTTCTTGAATATTGGTGCGACCTGTGCAACTTTCCATTCTTAGGGTACGGATCTTTCGTCGAGCGAACGATTGTATATGATTGTTAAGTATGGAGCTATTGTATCAGCATACTCTGAAAGGAATCTAACTGGTACACAATCTGGACCGGAAAACTTCCTTCTGTTAAGTGATTTAAGTTCTTCGCTACTCCGAGGATATCTGCTTCTACGTTACTCATATTGGCAGCTGTTCTTGATTTTAATTCTGGAAGATGTACTTCGTCTTCTTTGGCTGAAGGAATTTCGGAGGGCTGTGTTTAGTAACTCTGCTTTGGCAGCACTGTTCTCGATAGTGGCCGGCCGCGGTGGTCTCGCGGTTAAGGCGCTCAGTCCGGAACCGCGCGACTGCTACGGTCGCAGGTTCGAATCCTGCCTCGGGCATGGATGTGTGTGATGTCCTTAGGTTAGTTAGGTTTGAGTAGTTCTAAGTTCTAGGGGACTGATGACCACAGATGTCATAGTGCTCAGAGCCATTTGAACCATTTCTCGATAGTATCTCCGTTGCTATTGCGCAGAGATGGCATTAATTGTGTCTTGCCAATAGCATGTTTCACATACGACCAGTATCTCTTTTAATTTCTGCCAGGTTCCGTTGTCGAAACTATTATAAGCATCTTGCATTGAAGTGGGCGCTAAATTTCGGGCTTATGTAAAAGATCTCCAGTCTTGGATATTTTGGGTCCGTTTAAATTTGGCATGTTTTTCTCGTTGCTTCTGCAATAGTGTTCTGACCCGGTTTGTGTACCAAGGAGGATCAGCTCCGTCGATTGTTTATTTATTTGGCATAAATCTCTCAGTTTTTGCCGATAGTATTTCTTTGAATATAAACAACGTCTGGTCTACACTTACATTGTTAATTTGTGAGGAACGGAGATTGTCTCTCAGAATGGCATCAATTGAATTTTTTCTACTTTTTTTAAATACATATATTTTTCGTTTATTTTTGGAGGATTTGGGGATTACAATATTCAATCTCGCTACGACATCCATGTGTTCACTAATCCCTGTATGCGTTTTGATGCTCGTTATTAGCTCAGGATTATTTGTTGTTAAGAGGTCAAGACTACGTATAGCGCAGCGACCAATCAGAACCTCGTGAAACCTCGGATTGTGTTTTGGTGGTAACAAACTTCTTTTAAAAGGACTTTATCTTTTGCTAGCCAGCTCGTAGGTTTCCAGCTGTGCAATCCCTTCACCGTACTAAAAGGAGAAGTGAACAGAATACAATAAAACGAAAGGGCATTGGAAACACTGAATCTCGACTGCAGTTGTTATGCAGCGTCAGTGATCGACTTTTTGATCAAGGGAAGTGAGCACAAAAATGTTCTGAAATATGTTGGGTGACAGTTTCAGAGAAAGTGGCCACGTAACGACTACCTCAAATCCGCGCCCTGGATAATATGGGTATGTACATAAGTTCGTAGCGTTTTTCCATAAGTTTAATAAATACCCATAACAGAGACTTTAGTCATAATAACATATTCTCCTTCACTATTTACAACAGTCTGCCAATGCTGGGGTATGTTTTCGGTTCCGCGACTGTAGTAATCACGCAGTTTTGAGGCCAAGAACTCGTCATGTTCGCAGTGCATTTTCATTCGGAAAGGGAGTGAAAATCTAAGGGCGCAATGTGGGATGAACAAGGTGCCTACAGAATGACTTCCCAACTGATGTCAATGTAGCAGAATGCGAATTGGAATTGTCGTGGAACAGCATCACTTTACGCAGTCTTCCTGTTCGCCGTTCTTGGACTTCGTCTGCAAGACTTGCCAGTTACCTACAATAAATGTCAGCAGTGATGGTGACGTCCTTGGGGAAGCAATTCATTGCACATCATACCTTTGATGATCCAAGAGATGCATAACATTAGGAATATGTTATGTGAATGCGTGCAGATCTTTACACGGAGAGTTGATGGTATGTTTGGGCTCAACCACTCTTTTGTTTTCCTTGTGTTAACATGACGCCATCATTTTCTCGTCACCAATAACGATACAGGATAGTAATGGTCGGTGTTGTTCACTGGGCAATTGAGACGAGTGAGCAGAGATGCACATAATGGCACACCCTCTGATATTGTGATTTTAGAATTTGAAGCTATTTTGACTATTTTTCGATCGTGACTGTCTCAAGAAATATGTAAAGGTTTTTTTAAATTACCGCTACCAATCACAAACTTTGTCAACTATTGTATTACTTCTTTATTTAGCGACATGTTTCGATGGTTAAACCTCATCTTCAGGCTAAATGGCATTACAAAAACAACTTCACAATAAGGTCATACTGATATTACATAGCCTTTTGGTAAATGCTGTGGTCATCTTTGTTCTTCTGGCGTGGCACTCTCGTTGTGATGCGTTGCAGTGTTTCCATTTCGGTGGCTGTCTTGGTCACTGTTCCCAAATTGTCACTAGCACAGCAGTAACTTGGAAACACGATCACAAACAGTTCTGATTTTAGCTTAGAGAATGCGGTACCCAGGCGCCGATTTTTGAACATTCCCATTGCATGCAAATGTAGCTTGATGGTGGAATGATCACATTCAACACAATTGCCGGTTCTCGAGTACAATGACGCGGATCATTGTGCAGTAATGTGTTTAAGCGATATTCATAAAACCTTGAAGATCACTAAAGTCAAAAAGATCCTCCTTAAAACGAGGATATCTACATCTACATATACATTTACGTGATTACTCTGCTATTCACAAGAAAGTGCCTGGCAGAGGGTTCAATGAACCACCTTCATGCTGTCTCTCTACCGTTCCACTCTCGAACGGCACGCGGGAAAAACGAGCACTTAAATTTTTCTGTGCGAGCCCTGATTTCTCTTATTTTATCGTGATGATCATTTCTCCCTATGTAAGTGGGAGCCAACAGAATGTTTTCGCAATCGGAGGAGAAAACTGGTGATTGAAATTTCATAAGAAGATCCCATCGCAACGAAGAACGCCTTTGTTTTAATGATTGCCACTCCAATTTAAGTATCATGTGTGTGACACTATCTCCCCTATTTCGCGATAATACAAAACGAGCTGCCCTTCTTTGTACTTTTCGATGTCATCCGTCAGTCCCACCTGATGCGGAACCGACACCGCACAGCAGTACTCCAGTGTAAGCAGTCTCTTTGGTAGACCTGTTGCACCTTGTAAGTGTTCTGCCAATGAATCGCAGTCTTTGGTTTGCTGTACCCACAATATTATCTATGTGATCTTTCCAATTTAGGCTATTTGTAATTGTAATCCCTAAGTATGTAGCTGAATTTACAGCCCTCAGATTTGTGTGACTTATCGCGTAATCGAAATTTAGCTGATTTCTTTTAGTACTCATGTGAACAACTTCGCACTTTTCTTTATTCAGGGTCAATTCCCACTTTCCGCACCATACAGATATCTTATCTAAATCTAAACAATTTCCTTGCAGTGCTCTGTCCAATGGCGTTATCCCCATACTCGACACAAATTTACTCGCTGCCCCTGCTGCTGTTACCTCCCTACTGAACTCCAACAGAAGGATATACCCGCGTCCGGGCATCAAGACTTAGGTTTTCCTTGATCTCGCTAAATCGCTTCCGGCAAATGCCGGAATGGTTCTTTTGAAAGGGCGTGGCCGACTTCATTCCCCATCCTTCCCTAATCCGATGGGGCCGATGACCTCGTTGTCTGGTCCCCTCCGAGAATCAACCAAACAACCCCACTGAAATGTGCATTCATAATAGGACAACTATGCAAGGAGTTTGTAACGCCGGAAATGCATATCCTCCTATTTCCATCTATTGTACTATAATTTTTTTCCTTGGTTTGTTACCTCAAGATATGACGTTTCTGTCTCTTTATATATCGTAATTGTTTTACTGTTTGTATATATATATATATATATATATATATATATATATATATATATATATATATATTTATGCATTTATGTTGGTTTGTTTTGTAAATATTATTTGTATTTATACGCTGGGTCTGGCCTAGGGAAGACTATGCTATCGAACGAATACATCGACAGGTCGTGTGGAGAACCAAAGTGTTTAGGATCTTTGGTAGGGTTAACTCTGCCGCGTGGAGCGCGGGCAGAGCAATAGAGAGTCTGGCTGGAGTAGCGAGTGGAGCAGGTGTGTGGTGTGAAGCTCCCGCGAGTTGCCGCGCTTTCGGGGTTTGGCAGCATGTAATTGCGCTCGACTTGCGATGATAGTTTCTGACATGGTGTCGCGGACGGGAAGTATTAGCTGGCGCACATCAAGAGCCTGTTTCGTCTGGTGACCGTGTCGAGAAGAAGGCGCGCTAACATCCAGCTTCTGCAACAGCGACGGCCGACAATGAGTGACTGTCGCCACATCCTCGATCGTCGGCTTCAAACCTTCAATCAACCAACAAGGAAGAATGGAAGCGCGTAAAGTTTCAGAACTGTATGGCAGACCTCAGCTTTTCAAACTTTTAAAATTGTTGCATCACAAAATTACAGCTACTTAGCATGAACCTTTGTTGCTCATTGTCCCAACTGCATTACCAAGCAGGGTCCCTTCCTTTTCCGAAATGAACCCGAGTGTCGTTGAAATTCAAACGCCAGCATAATTCCATTTCACTGCTTTAATTTCAAAGTTCAGTTAAAGTATTCATAGCTGGCTACAATACTTAGATTACACAAGCACAAATTAAGAGTGCTAGTTTTGTTAGCATATTTTAGCTTACCTGTGACTGCAGCTCAGCTTGGTACGTACTAAATTTTACTATTGTTAATTGTTCAGAATCATTTAATTCAAGTTCAAAGCTAAATCTCTTATTTCTAAATTGCGTAGATTCAAGTAGCTTTTGAAATGATTGTTGAGGTAGTCCAAGACTAACCGTATTTTACTGAATTTTGATGTGCTTAAGAAAGAAAGCTTCTTATTAATTTCAGTCACTAAATTAACTTTCAATTTTCCGGTTTTATTAATTCTTTTGCTAAATTAAGTCAGAGTGCAGCGAAATTTATTACTTCTGACAAACTTTCAGTTTTCACACTACACGTGTCAACCTTCACTTGCCACGCTTCTAGTGCTAATTATATGTGTAATTACCTTTCTTTTTCAGTTACTATAGTAATTGTCCTGGGGTACGAAGTGTAGACAACCTCCTAGATGGTGTACCCCGGGCAACGCTGTAACATGGCACAGCGGCGAAAAGTCTACACATCCACGGCGGCCGGACGCGACAATGCCTCCCGGCCCACACAGAGGCAAATAGAGCAGAGTCTTAGCATGAAGAAGCTGAACGTATGCCAGTAATTGTCCTTAGGACTGGCGACCGTAATTTCCCCCAAATCTCAAATATCTAATTACCGCTAGTTAATTGTTAACGTAACGGCCGCACATTTACTTTCTTCATTAACTTTACTCCTTTTCAAAATTAATTTCCACCAGTTTCATTTGCATTTTTCCTTTCATTTAGATGTAACCCTTTCCTCCCTCTTTACCGACAGATTAACTTCGGTGACGATTGCTTTTCCCAAATTTCCATTAGGTACACGCGGTTTAATTTTTCACTGTCATTAAGGTCGATAAGTGAGGGGGAGGTTACAAGTTCCACCAAATAATATACAAACAACAGACTCTGTACACAATTTATTAAATTACCAATACTAAACTCCTTTAAATAACAACAAATTCATATAACTTACAAAACTTAAATGGTTAAAGAGTGAGCTTTAAAAATAACGGCAGCTTGCCACCATAAAATCAGGAACCTTTTACAATAGTGCTTTTAGAGTCTATCGAAAAGACAAAATCCAATAATAAGTGAACTTGGCATTATAATTTAAAATGATTTATATAAAAAAACTTTACGATAATGGCGCTTGGCACCATAAAATGAAAGAAGCGCAACACACAACCAATAAATATAATAACAAAATAATAATTTGCTACAACCGAAGGGCGCGGGCAACTCCCAACCCAATCACAGAAGAGCGAGCTCTCAACACTTCGGAGTCTTCCCACTAGAAACGGTCCCCGAAATAAACCGCTGAGAGCTCCCCGACGTGCCTCCCACAACTGCCCATCACTTACGCACCTTGGTTATGTTCCGTAACACACGACAGATAATATCAACACAAGATAAAATTCAAACATCAAATAACAGTATAACATCCCGACAGCACATGATAACCACGACGCCGTTAACTCGGCCGCTCTTAACAAGTGCCGGAAGCCAACACACAAATCTCAAACAATTCTCGCTTCCTAAATCGAAACAATAAAAGCCAAGCGCACACGAATAGTCAAACCACAGTCTTATAAGTGCCTTAACGACACCAAACGCAACTATTCCACCAAGTTAATAATAACACAATAAAAAAATACAGAACATACCACTAAATGCTTTTACACAACCAAATTGACTAGATCGTGTTGTTCAGGTCCCAGAAGACCACATATACCAAGCAGCAGTAATTCACTATGTATATACTGTACAAAACCACCCTTCTTAGGCAAACTTTACCTAACATGAACGCAACTCCGGGCAGGACTCCAGTTGAGCAAATAAATTAGTACCAACAAATATCGTAACGAGCCACACACACAGCAAAACGTTCCAACAACACCGTCCCACATCAGAAAAGTTCAGAAACCGCTGCTGGAGCTTCCATGGGAAAATCTGAGGAGCCAACCGAGCCAACGCCCTGACCTGGCAGACGACTCCAAAATTCAGCAACTAGTTGTCTCTGGGCCAGAATATCACAGGACCCCACCGGACCTCCACATCAGACAGGCAGAAAGAACAAGTACGCCGACTCCGATTAATCACCACCACATGACCAGCACAGCGGCGAGTCGCCTCCGCCCCAGACCACTCTGCTCATATTGCGAGGCACAACAACCTTAGCACTAGTCACTAGCAGGTCAGGCAGAGCGAACTTCACGTTCCGTCCAGTCCCCGGAAAACCAACTACCCTCTCGCTTTCCGCCGGCCACCGCAAACACACGCCAGCGACGTCATAGGAAATCGCCACCCGCACCAGGACAGCGAACTATAATCGATTATAGTGCGCGCTCTGAACAAGATCACAGGTTAGCGGCGCGCGCCATATCACCAGCAAAAGAAGATGTCGAATATGTTCCGATTCCTCACTTGGCACTCCATATCCTAGCATCCACAGCTCGACTCACTATCTCCAAATGACAAAATGGCAGTATATGAACTCAGGCAACAACAGTGAACTACAAATAAAAACTGACAATCGATACATAAATACACAACATCCGGAATATCAAGATGAAAAAGGAAAGCGCTAGGAACTGGCGCCACCAACAACAACACATCGCGCTGCTGCGTGGCCAGCATTTCGACTGCGGCGGCGCGGCTGCGCCAGCCGTCCCCCGCCGCTGCCAGCTTTGTTCCGGGTTCGGTTCCTGTCGCCGGCGGACCGCTGATATACGCTGACAGGCGGCGGCAGTCAGCACCCGGAAAGCGCGGCGGCCGCCCCGCTGATACAGATACGCTGTAAAATTAGTGGCGGACGGGCCGGCGGCAACTTTCGCTGGCGCCAGTGGCTGCTGTAAATCAGCGCCAGTCCGCTCCGGCGCAATGAATATGGAAGCAGATGCGGGCCCTAAATCTGGCTGCCACATGTTAATGAGCGCGACATTCGGGAGGCCGTCCATCACGCCCCCACGCACAGTAGTTGCGGCCCCTGGCGGTCTGCAGCGGGTGTGGGGGCGTGAACGGTGGAGGGAGGGGGAGAGGGTGGCTGTTCGATACCCGGTCGCGGCGGTCCCGCTTAGTGTCCGTTTACGTATTGCTAAAGCGGAACGGAAATTCGGCTCAGGTTAGATGCACCAAGAAGCGCACGTCAGTAATGCACTCACACAGAGCAAACCATCGGGGGATCAAGTGCTAGAAGAAAGTCACCAATTCTAAAACAACAAGTTGACTCACAACATCCTACTTTGTATGCACTCCTATTTCCGAAGTTTTATATGAACTTTCCACCAACTCTCGTTTCAAAATTACGATGTTAAAGGTCCGAAATAAAGCAAATGTTATTCAAATTATCAAAACTGTAGAAACAAATCCCTCCCCCCCGACCAAACATTATTGCGCAGATCATTCAGTTTGTTGTTTTGGTTGCAATGAGATAATTTGTATCGTCAGAAATAATGGCAATCAAAAGTTATTGTAATTATTAAAATGCATACATCTCGCCATATGGAAAATGTTACGAGTTAGTAGGTAAATTCAGAAGGAAAAACCGCTTTCAAATTTAAGAGCAATTTTTTCCATTTTTAGTGACAATTTCGCTAGACCAAATTTAACTAGTTTAAAAGGTTTGGGTGATTAAAGATTTCACCTAATTAAAGCTTTTGCCGGCCGGTGTGTCCGAGCGGTTCTAGGCGCTTCGTCTGGAACCGCGTGACCGTTGCGGTCGCAGGTTCGAATCCTGCCTCGGGCATGGCTATGTGTGATGTCCTTAGGTTAGTTAGGTTTAAGTAGTTCTAAGTTGTAGGGGACTGATGACCTCCGATGTTGTCCCATAGTGCTCAGAGCCATTTGAACCAATTAAAACTTTCAGCGCCAATTACAGCCAAATTTCCGTAGTTTTCCGGGATATGTTGATATACTTTCGATTACCTCATGTTTTCTGAATCTAGTGACACTCATATCGCTGAGCAAGAATCCCTAATTAATAATAAAATAAATTTTCAATAACTAAATTTTAGTATACGTGATGGATCCCAGGAGCACAAACAGGGGATTCGCAATTGTGTAAGCATATGTTAGTACTGCTTATTTTACTAAATGATGCTCATGACAAATAATACACAAACAAAATATAACGAGAAAATCAGTAGCCAAAGAAACACGAACTAAGGCCGGCCGAAGTGGCCGTGCGGTTAAAGGCGCTGCAGTCTGGAACCGCAAGACCGCTACGGTCGCAGGTTCGAATCCTGCCTCGGGCATGGATGTGTGTGATGTCCTTAGGTTAGTTAGGTTTAACTAGTTCTAAGTTCTAGGGGACTAATGACCTCAGCAGTTGAGTCCCATAGTGCTCAGAGCCATTTTTTGAAACACGAACTAAGGCCAACACTCGCGCCATGTCTGTTATACCCTCAGGCCAGATAGTCTGTATTTAAGTCCAGCCCCGGAAACCATTTGCGTTGCCTCCCTGTCGTTTAATTCAGGCTGAGAGAACATATTTCATAGTTACAAGCAACAAGCATCAAAATGTTTGTTTTGGTTCAGTTGAATAACAGTGTGACTACTGTAACCGTTCTAAGCCTTTTTTACTAGACTGCGTGTGAAGCGGTTTATCATCACTTCACCTGTATTGTGTGAAATTTCAATTTTTGAAGAAATAAGAACTATAAAGCTCCGGATACGTTCGTACTGACTACCTGTATATAAACATTGTTAAAGACTGTAAGGGTGCTACTCATCAACGGTAGGATATTCAGGACGTCATTAAAGATAGCTGAACTTCCAATTTTGAACTTAAAAAACAGAAGTTGCTGGCTATTCATTTTAAGAGCAGACCCTGTGTCAGCATTTGCAAGTGGTAAGCCAAAGACACTGCGCAGCTACAGAAGACTTGTAAACAGATAGGTTTAGTTACTGACACAATGTTTCTTTCTCTGGGACTGCTGCAGTGCTTGTAGTGGAAGTCAAAAATACGAAAACTGGAGAAATGTGACTGTGAGTGAAAAAAATGGGTGAGCTTACGACAACGGAGGAGAAGCTACACATTTCTTCGAAAATAAATTTTGTATGCTGAATATTCGTTTCCAAAATAATTGAGGATGAAAGAGTATGATTATCGAGTCGTGCTACATCTTGTGCGGCAGAAATTGGAGAAGTAGGACACTGTGGTGAGCAAAGCAATTACTTTTTTCTGAAACGTTTCCGAAAGCTTTCATGGCACTGTAGTTGCAAGAGGGATGACAGACCACAGACCTGTATTTTGTAATACCAACAGTATATCAAAAATTTTGTTCAGTAGTAAAGACGAACTGCAACTCTTGGCGCAGGCTGGTTTATATAAAATCAGATGCAAGCACTGTGGGAAAGTGCAGGGTGGTTATAATCAAACTTTTGCTACTTGAGCGAGTCTAGACGGTAAACTACTTACTGTATGGGTACCCAGCCTGATATGAGTGATGTTCAGACTGGGCGCTGCAGATTTGCGTTTTTAGTAATGTTAGTGTCATGACGTGAAGGCGCTGGCACTGGTACGGCTACGTAAGGTGTAAACACAAACATTATTGAGCATTACAGTTGCAGAAGGTAAAAACGGGTCTGGACAAGTTGAGCAGGTCGTTCTTTATACAGCTGTTTTATCAAAACAACAGCAATAGTACTGCCTCTCTTCGTGAGTATCGACACATTAAAGAAATACGGAGAGGCCCTCTTTCCACACCAGGGTTGAAGAACGTGATTCGAAAGTCGATTTAACTGGAGGTTTGCGAATTTTTCGTAGGTTTGCGAATTTTTCGTGCGAGAGGCCGACAGCCAACTGCGCCGCAAATTGTTGGTGAAGTTACTGTTGTCATGTCTGAAAGTATTGAACGCAGTGTTCGATCTTCTTGCAGTGTACGAGATGTGTCACAACAGCTGAACATTCAATGTCACACGTCCTAAATGAGATGTTTCGGGTAGCAAAAGAGCAATCTCTAGTGTGATTCCAGGCTATTGTGAATGCAGATGGTCGTCACACTGAGCAATAATGAACGCTACTCTGCTATGTGGAAATTGAAAAGTGTTTCTTTCAATAGTTCATTCGTTATTGTCTTCTGGATGACCTAACAAGTGTTTTCATAATGTGTCGTTGTCCTACGATCACTCGTTTTTCATGGGGTCTCTCTCAAGAAGCGAAAGTTTAATTGTAACCACACGGTATATTGTATATTGGTCAGTCAGGGAGGGCAATGGTAATAAGGTTATCTGAACATGAGAGATGTTGGAGATTAAGAAAGAAAGATTCAACCGAAGCCGGCTGTCCAACAACAAAAAACTACTCGTATGATGTAGAATGTGAAATATTACATTCTGCAAAGAAAAGAAGAAAGATGACTTTGCTGGAAATACTGTAAATCAACAAACATAGGACACACAAAGCCGTTTTAGTATCAAATGATTAAACCCAATTTCCTTGTTCTCTTCTTTTAAATTAAGTTTTAATTGCAAACAATAGATTGAAATTTCAAATTCTCAATTATTTTTCATTAATTGTTAAATGTACCTCCGAAAAAACCTTTGTTTTCCTTTTTCTAGTTATGTAATTATTTCTGTGACAAAAAAGTGTAGTACTTTCCCATGTAAGCACTCTGTTAGTATTATCTATTTACACGTCAAGTTCTGCAGGACCAAATTGAGGAGCAAAGCTCCGAGGTCATGGAACCCGTCATAAAAGTAACAACAGATAAAAATAAATGCTTATGAACCCGAAAAAAGTAACTGCATAAGTTCAATTAAACGCAATCAACAATACAATAAGAATTACGTTTGGTATCTTCTGTGTAAATAATACCTGTGTATGTCACACGTCTTTTTATCTGCGTTTGCGACGTTCAGTTGCCACCTGAACATGGCCAAAGCAAATTGCAGGCTCTTTGTCAGAACATTAGGAAGTGTTTCCGTTTTAATATTATTTGCTTTATGCATACATCTACAACTACATCTACATCTATACTCCGCGAGCCACCTTACGGTGTGTGGCGGAGGGTACTTATTGTACCACTATCTGATCCCCCCTTCCCTGTTCCATTCACGAATTGTGCGTGGGAAGAACGACTGCTTGTAAGTCTCCGTATTTGCTCTAATTTCTCGGATCTTTTCGTTGTGATCATTACGCGAGATATATGTGGGCGGTAGTAATATGTTGCCCATCTCTTCCCGGAATGTGCTCTCTCGTAATTTCGATAATAAACCTCTCCGTATTGCGTAACGCCTTTCTTGAAGTGTCCGCCACTGGAGCTTGTTCAGCATCTCCGTAACGCTCTCGCGCTGACTAAATGTCCCCATGACGAATCGCGCTGCTTTTCGCTGGATCATGTCTATCTCTTCTATTAATCCAACCTGGTAAGGGTCCCATACTGATGAGCAATACTCAAGAATCGGACGAACAAGCGTTTTGTAAGCTACTTCTTTCGTCGATGAGTCACATTTTCTTAGAATTCTTCCTATGAATCTCAACCTGGCGCCTGCTTTTCCCACTATTTGTTTTATGTGATCATTCCACTTCAGATCGCTCCGGATAGTAACTCCTAAGTATTTTACGGTCGTTACCGCTTCCAATGATTTACCACCTATGGCATAATCGTACTGGAATGGATTTCTGCCCCTATGTATGCGCATTATATTACATTTATCTACGTTTAGGGAAAGCTGCCAGCTGTCGCACCATTCATTAATCCTCTGCAGGTCTTCCTGGAGTACGTACGAGTCTTCTGATGTTGCTACTTTCTTGTAGACAACCGTGTCATCTGCAAATAGCCTCACGGAGCTACCGATGTTGTCAACTAAGTCATTTATGTATATTGTAAACAATAAAGGTCCTATCACGCTTCCTTGCGGTACTCCCGAAATTACCTCTACATCTGCAGATTTTGAACCGTTAAGAATGACATGTTGTGTTCTTTCTTCTAGGAAATCCTGAATCCAATCACAAACCTGGTCCGATATTCCGTAAGCTCGTATTTTTTTCACTAAACGTAAGTGCGGAACCGTATCAAATGCCTTCCTGAAGTCCAGGAATACGGCATCAATCTGCTCGCCAGTGTCTACGGCACTGTGAATTTCTTGGACAAATAGGGCGAGCTGAGTTTCACATGATCTCTGTTTGCGGAATCCATGTTGGTTATGATGAAGGAGATTTGTATTATCTAAGAACGTCATAATACGAGAACATAAAACATGTTCCATTATTCTACAACAGATTGACGTAAGCGAAATAGGCCTATAATTATTCGCATCTGATTTATGACCCTTCTTGAAAATGGGAACGACCTGCGCTTTCTTCCAGTCGCTAGGTACTTTACGTTCTTCCAGAGATCTACGATAAATTGCTGATAGAAAGGGGGCAAGTTCTTTAGCATAATCACTGTAGAATCTTACGGGTATCTCGTCTGGTCCGGATGCTTTTCCGCTACTAAGTGATAGCAGTTGTTTTTCAATTCCGATATCGTTTATTTCAATATTTTCCATTTTGGCGTCCGTGCGACGGCTGAAGTCAGGGACCGTGTTACGATTTTCCGCAGTGAAACAGTTTCGGAACACTGAATTCAGTATTTCTGCCTTTCTTCGGTCGTCCTCTGTTTCGGTGCCATCGTGGTCAACGAGTGACTGAATAGGGGATTTAGATCCGCTTACCGATTTTACATATGACCAAAACTTTTTAGGGTTCTTGTTTAGATTGTTTGCCAATGTTTTATGTTCGAATTCGTTGAATGCTTCTCTCATTGCTCTCTTTACGCTCTTTTTCGCTTCGTTCAGCTTTTCCTTATCAGCTATGATTCGACTACTCTTAAACCTATGATGAAGCTTTCTTTGTTTCCGTAGTACCTTTCGTACATGATTGTTATACCACGGTGGATCTTTCCCCTCGCTTTGGACCTTAGTCGGTACGAACTTATCTAAGGCGTACTGGACGATGTTTCTGAATTTTTTCCATTTTTGTTCCACATCCTCTTCCTCAGAAATGAACGTTTGATGGTGGTCACTCAGATATTCTGCGATTTGTGCCCTATCACTCTTGTTAAGCAAATATATTTTCCTTCCTTTCTTGGCATTTCTTATTACACTTGTAGTCATTGATGCAACCACTGACTTATGATCACTGATACCCTCTTCTACATTCACGGAGTCGAAAAGTTCCGGTCTATTTGTTGCTATGAGGTCTAAAACGTTAGCTTCACGAGTTGGTTCTCTAACTATCTGCTCGAAGTAATTCTCGGACAAGGCAGTCAGGATAATGTCACAAGAGTCTCTGTCCCTGGCTCCAGTTCTGATTGTGTGACTATCCCATTCTATACCTGGTAGATTGAAGTCTCCCCCTATTACAATAGTATGATCACGAAACTTCTTCACGACGTTCTGCAGGTTCTCTCTGAGGCGCTCAACTACTACGGTTGCTGATGCAGGTGGTCTATAGAAGCATCCGACTATCATATCTGACCCACCTTTGATACTTAACTTAACCCAGATTATTTCACATTCGCATTCGCTAATAACTTCACTGGATATTATTGAATTCTTTACTGCTATAAATACTCCTCCACCATTGGCGTTTATCCTATCCTTGCGGTATATATTCCATTCTGTGTCTAGGATTTCGTTACTGTTCACTTCCGGTTTTAACCAACTTTCCGTTCCTAATACTATATGCGCACTATTTCCTTCAATAAGCGATACTAATTCAGGAACCTTGCCCTGGATACTCCTGCAGTTTACCAATATTACGTTAACTTTTCCTGTTTTTGGTCTCTGAGGACGGACGTTCTTTATCAACGATGCTGATGTTCTCTCTGGTAAGCCGTCAGGTATTTTATCGTTTCGCCCAAGGGGGGGTCCCTCTAACCTAAAAAACCCCCGTGTGCACGCCACACGTACTCTGCTACCCTAGTAGCTGCTTCCGGTGTGTAGTGCACGCCTGACCTGTCTAGGGGGGCCCTACAGTTCTCCACCCAATAACGGAGGTCGATGAATTTGCAACCATTATAGTCGCAGAGTCGTCTGAGCCTCTGGTTTAGACCCTCCACACGGCTCCAAACCAGAGGACCGCGATCGACTCTGGGCACTATGCTGCAGATATTAAGCTCAGCTTGCACTCCGCGTGCGATGCTGGTTGTCTTCACCAAATCAGCCAGCCGCCGGAAGGAACCAAGGATGGCCTCAGAACCCAAGCGGCAGGCGTCATTCGTTCCGACATGTGCTACTATCTGCAGCCGGTCACACCCAGTGCGTTCAATAGCTGCCGGAAGGGCCTCCTCCACATTACGGACGAGACCCCCCGGCAAGCACACCGAGTGCAC
Source organism: Schistocerca nitens (assembly GCF_023898315.1). NCBI lineage: Eukaryota > Metazoa > Arthropoda > Insecta > Orthoptera > Acrididae > Schistocerca > Schistocerca nitens. Next base: position 489,832,319 of record NC_064622.1, read on the forward strand.
ACTGGCATTCTTCCCCGACCTACCCGCTATTTTCCTGAGGGGCTCCATAACCCGCCTAACGTTGGAGCTCCCTATAACTAAAAGGCCCGCCCTCTGTGACTGTCGGGACCTTGCCGGAGAATCGGCCACTGGCCCAACAGGCGAGGCATCCTGTGGTGGCTCGGAAACGATGTCATCACCACTAGGAAGCACCCCGTACCTGTTGGAAAGGGGTAAGGCAGCTGCCACGCGGCCAGATACCACCTTCGCCTTTCGGCCAGGCACGCGCGAGCCCACCACTGTCCGCCATTCACCCTGGAGTGATGGCTGACCGGTAAGATGCTCACTGCCGGAAGACGCAGCGACATCAGGGGTTCCATGTGATTCCAAGGCCACCGAAGTAGGCATAGGTCTCACCACAGTTGCCCCAACGCCACTACGAGCCGACGCCTGCGCCTCGAGCTCGATGAGCCTAACAGACAAAGCCTCCACCTGCCCCCGAAGAGTGGCCAATTCTCCTTGCGTCCGCTCACAACAACCACAGTCCCTACACATGACTATGTTTACCCTACTCTATACGGTGACAAATTCCCAAGATAATCTTCTGATGAGCTACTCTGATAATCAAGAAACACTCACTGAAATACGAGACGCGAAAACTACGCTAGGTTTTCCCAGAAAAACTATTTAAAAGCTAAGCGCAGCAAATAAGTACAAAATAAATTTCTCTCCTAACGATCAAGAACTGTTAGTTTCTATGCAGAGCAGATAAACACAAATAGAATCCCTTCCTTAGTGGAAGGTCGTAAACAAAATGCAAAATAAACGCTTTATACAAACAGTACTCGCTGCTGCTGGTGCTCTCGCTCTGGCTGTCACAAGACAACTGCTGATTCAAGTGACTAGTGGCTAACGGCCGCGAAACAAACAAAAGACGGTTTTAGGGCGCTTTCTGTTCTAAACGATCAAGAAAACACTAAGAAATCTAACACGAAAACTACGTAAAGTTTTATCAAGAACTGTTAGTTACTATGCAGAGCAGATAAACACAAATAGAATCCCTTCCTTAGTGGAAGGTCGTAAACAAAATGCAAAATAAACGCTTTATACAAACAGTACTCGCTGCTGCTGGTCCTCTCGCTCTGGCTGTCACAAGACAACTGCTGATTCAAGTGACTAGTGGCTAACGGCCGCGAAACAAACAAAAGACGGTTTTAGGGCGCTTTCTGTTCTAAACGATCAAGAAAACACTAAGAAATCTAACACGATAAATGGCTGAGTTCCTAGGATGCTTTCCTTACATCCCCCTCACACTTCCCCGCATAGCTTCCACCTGCTCATTTAGTTTATTTTCATACGTGTGAATGAAATTAAAAAAAAAAAAAAAACGTAAATTCTCTCCACGCAGTAGCGGCACATCAACAGTCAAGAAGCCTGGTGACCGTATTTCAAAATAACATTCACAGTCAGATAGCGTTTGCACACACGGAAAGAGCAGTCAGCTTGCTCTGTAATCGTTTTCAGAAATTACTGAGCGTGCCTGCACATGAGGCGGCCCCTACACCCCCGCTCACCCTCACTCACCGCAGCTCGCACAATGCGTCAGTAAACATCAATGAAGCCTCTCGCTCCTTATCTTACCAGTCTACATCATTTTTAGCATCCTTTTCTAGCACCACATCTCAAGCGCTCCGATTCTCTTCTTTTCCAGTTTTCCCGTGGTTCACGATTCACTACCATACAACGGTGTGCTCCAGACGCACATTACCAGAAACTTCTCTCTAAAGTTAAGGTCTGTATTTGATAGTAGTAGCCGGCCGGAGTAGCCGAGCGGTTCTGGGCGCTACAGTCTAGAACCGCGCGACCGCTACGGTCGCAGGTTCGAATCCTGCCTCTGGCATGGATGTGTGTGATGTCCTTAGGTTAGTTAGGTTAAAGTAGTTCTAAGTTCCAGGGAACTGATGACTTCAGAAGTTAAGTCCCATAGTGCTCAGAGCCATTTGAACCACTTTTTAGACTTCTCTTGAGCAGGAGTACCCTCCTTATCTGTACTTGTTTGCTTTTTATATCCTCCTTGCTTCGTCTGTATTACGCTATTTTCCTTCCAAGGTAGCAGAATTCCTTCACTTCGTCTACTTCGTCGTCCCCAGTTTAGATTTTAACTTTGTCACTAATCTCATTTCTAATGTTCCTTATGACTTCCATCTTTCTTAGGCTTACTCTCAATCCATATTCTTTGCTCAGTAGACTGTTCATTTTGTTCAAAGTTCTTCCTCGCCTTTGCTGAGGATAGCTGGGCGATAAGCGAATCTACCGGTGATATTATTTCACATTCAATTTTGATTCCATTATGAATCTTTCTTTTATTTCCGTCATTACTTGCCGGCAGGTGTTGCCGAGCGGTTCTAGGCGCTACAGTATGGAACCGCGCGACCGCTACGGTCGCAGGTTCGAATTCTGCCTTGGGCATGGATGTGTGTGATGTCCTTAGGTTAGTTAGGTTTAAGTAGTTCTAAGTTCTAGGGGACTGATGCCCTTAGAAGTTAAGTCCCATAGTGCTCAGAGCCATTTTTTCCGTCATTACTTGTTCGATGTACAGACTGAACGGTAGAGAAGAAAGGTTGTATACCCGTGTTACACCATTTTTAATCAGAGCATTTGATTCTTCGTCTTCCATTTTTATAGTTCCGTCTTGGTCCTTGCACATAATTCATATTACACGTCTTTCCCTTTAGGCTACATCTACTTTTCTTAGAATTCCGAATATCTTGCGTCGGAGGGTGGTGTAGTCTTTCGCCCCTGCTCTTCAATCGGTTCATCGAAGAAGCAATGGCGAAAAGAAGAGAAAGGTCAGGAGTGGAATTAAAATTCAGACGAAAGGATATCAACTCTAAGATTCGTTGATGGTGTTGCGATCCTTAATTACAGTGAGGAAGAACTGCAGGACCTGTAGAACAGGATGAACAATACACCACGTATTGGGAGTAAACCGATGAAAGACGAGAGTAATGCAGAATAGCAGGAATGAGGTTAGCGAGAAACTACGCATTTAAACTGGGGACCGCATACAGTAGTAGACGAAGTGGAGGAATTGCGCTACCTTGGAAGTAGAGTCGCACTCTATCAACATTACAATTCGGTAGTTTTGGTACACTACGTAACGACGTAGTAAGAAGCAAGATTACCGATAGTATTTATTGCATTAGTAGGAAAAGAAATGTAAATGAATATGTAACAGAGAAACTGGGAGCCGACAACTTGTCTTTGTTTATTTCTTCTGCACATAATTAGAAACGTACATCATTCAGTGTCAGCCCATTGTGCTTTTTACAAAAAAATGGTTCAAATGGCTCTGAGCACTATGGGACTTAACTTCTGAGGTCATCAGTCCCCTAGAACGTAGAACTACTTAAACCTAACTAACCTAAGGACATCACACACACCCATGCCCGGGGCAGGATTCGAACATGTGACCGTATCGGTCGCGCGGTTCCAGACTGTAGCGCCTAGAACCAATTGGCACCCCAAACCGGCTGTATTTTACATCCTTATAAAATATGAACTGCGTTTTGTAGATAATAAAAACTAGTTGGTCGCGTAACTTCTGCGTTTTTATGTAACCAAAGCAATTACTTTGACACAAATGCAGTTTCCATGCAGAGACATAAAAAAATCTGTATACTTGTCGTTATTTTGTACATAATAGAACGTTCTTCAACATGATAGGAAGCAAGAGTTTCCTGTTGGTACTGATAAGTGTGAAAGCTGTTTACGGATATCAGAAGCATATTTCATATATGCTCGACGAAGAGCAGATGTTTGGTATTTTTTCGTTTTGCGTAATTTTTTTTTAAATTTCAGTGTTTTTTCTTTTGAGGAAATTGCGCTTTCTGTTTTTACTACAGTATCGCTCTGTTTCACGTTACAAATCAACGATTTTCAAATAAAACCAGAATTAAACATTAACAAATTCCATTTTGCTGTATGTACGATTTATTTTTAAGTAACCGGTAGCAGGATAACCATGTAGAACAAAAATGTTCCGTACTTTACACGGACCTCAACATATATTCTCACTCAGTTTCAGCGGAATCTAGTAAGACACTGATCTCATATGGAAACAAAGCGATCTAAATGAGGTTGCACCCGACGGGTCTGCAACACCCCTAACGTACAGGCACCGCGTTTACGATCTTAACTGACCAAAGTTACTAGGAAAACTACCATAGTCTATGAAGCAAGGGAGGATATGAAAATTACACCAGCACAGATAAGGGACATTCATAGCAAAAAGAAATGTACTAGCATCAAGTATGGATCTTAATTTGAAGAAGAAATTTCCTGAAATAAAATGCAACAATATAATGAAAAGGATAGTTAACTCACCATATAGAGAAGATGAGGAGTCGCAGAAAGGTACAACAAAAAGACTGTTGACACACACACATGCAATCGCAACTCACACACATATGGCCTCAGTGTCTGACAGCTGGAACCAGTCTGGCGCGATAAACGGTAAATTTAGGTTCGAGTCCCGGTCGGGCAGAAATTATCATTGTCGTCATTCCATTATACCGATCATGGTAATCCATATTCGCAATTGCGAATACATTTCATGTCAACTGTCAAGGACGCTGGGAGCAAGCTCTGTTTTAACATGAAGAGGCAGAGGAGAGGAATTTGTGGCAGGATCTGGCCTCCGGACACCGGCATAATTCTGAATGGAAGAGTTTTAAAACTGAGGACAGACAATGAAGAGGAACTGAATCGTTCAAACGACAGCCGCCGTAGGCCGCCTATAAGGAATTTCTTCCAAGAGCTGGCGGCTTGTTGATTTGGATTTGCGCAGCATCTCGCCGCTCTGGACCGTGTTCACAGCTTTCGTCTCCGTAAACGTGCCGTGGCGAGTACAGCGCCAGTCGCACCCCAGTGCTTTGTTCGACACTCACTGGTCTTCGGCTCTGGTGTGCTAGGCATAGCCTTTATGACTAAGGCTACCGGTTTTCGATAATATCGTTTTTTTTCTTTTTTTTACCCCAGTTTAACCTGATTGTTAAAATCTCTCAAATTAACCTATTTTTGAAATAACCAATTTTTTCTGTTATTTTCTGTAATAAGCGTAGAAATCGAACAAAAATTGAAAAGGATATTGAAGCATTCAGTTTTGAAGTAATACGGAATCAAAACGTTAAATCAGCAAATCAAAGAAATCGGCAGTTAATGGTTGAAGTGATGACTACAACAAGCAGAAATCTACAGATACCAGGAGTCGATTTTTGGCTCCTGTTTTGACCAGAACCGAGGTGGAATCTTCCTACACGTCGGTCAGAGCCTGAAGATGGCGTAGTAAATCGCCGAAACTGGTAGCCAAATAAAATAACTTTGGAAACTAGACGGGTGGAAGCTGTTTGATTTGACATCCTGCAGCGAACAGCTGAGTCCCGAAACGACCCTTGAAAAGATGGACATAGAGGGATAAGAAATGTTAGGTCATCCACCGTTCGCTGCTTTTTACCAAAAGTGATACATTGTTGAATACTAGAAAAAATCTACAGTATTCTCCTACAGATCCTAATTTTTAGGAAATTCTGTTCAAAAATCATCTCATAATCGGGAATACTACCACTATTTGAGCATTACGAATAGTCAGTGTTAGCCGGCCGAAGTGGCCGTGCGGTTAAAGGCGCTGCAGTCTGGAACCGCAAGACCGCTACGGTCGCAGGTTCGAATCCTGCCTCGGGCATGGATGTTTGTGATGTCCTTAGGTTAGTTAGGTTTAACTAGTTCTAAGTTCTAGGGGACTAATGACCTCAGCAGTTGAGTCCCATAGTGCTCAGAGCCATTTGAACCAAAAATGGCTCTGAGCACTATGGGACTTAACATCTATGGTCATCAGTCCCCTAGAACTTAGAACTACTTAAACCTAACTAACCTAAGGACAGCACACAACACCCAGCCGTCACGAGGCAGAGAAAATCCCTGAGCCCGCCGGGAATCGAACCCGGGAACCCGGGCGTGGGAAGCGAGAACGCTACCGCACGACCACGAGATGCGGGCCCATTTGAACCATTTGAACCAATAGTCAGTGTTAAAGGGTGAAAACTCAGGTTGAAGAATTCTATGTATCGCGTTAATTTGTCAGTTTTAAGTGTCTACAAGCAAATAAAGGCATATTATCGCGAACACAGACAACGGATCAGTTGCTTTTTGTTTTTACTGTATAATGTCAGTGGACTGTTGTTAAACTTTTAATTTACTAGTGGTACCATAATCTCCTTCCTCTTTCATTGTTTCGTGAAAACGTCAGACAACTGTTTTTTTAGAGGAAATGAAGCATTCTACTTGACTGCTATGTTACTTGATAAAAGTATTTGCAGACTATGGTTGGCTGCATTCTGCAATACAACAAATGCCGGCATCAACAGTGAGAAACTGCCGCACTGACCAGGTGGGAGCAAGTGTTGCACACTGCACTTGCACCACAAACGGCTACATGGACTTTGTTGTCTACCAATTATCTACAAACTTTTATGCTCGCTTCTGTCGGCGTTGTAATTAAAATAGCGTTGACCATTTTTCCCGTTTTCTATAATAACGTAATACTGAAATGCAAATTTTACTTGTAAAAGTAACTCCTTTCTTAAATATGTTTTATCTAAAAATGAAAAATTTTAGCACTGCTGCTATGGCTAATTGATATTTTTGTTCTTTCATTCGGTTATAACTAAATACTAATGCAGGAAAAATAAATATTAACACCTGTTATAGCCGAGAACAAACAAATGCCGAAAAATACCGGTTATTCAGAACCAAAGTACCGGTGTCGGTTTTAACCGGTCGGTTTTTCCCATTCCTGCGGTGCGTCCAGCCAATACTCGAGACGCACAGCTGATGAACTCACTGTGCGGCGTCGGTTACTGAGTCCGGTGTGATTTCGTTTCTCCAGAGTAACCCAAACAATCGCCATTTCACAACTCCAGTCTATTACTATTAAGAAATCGACATTTAGAGCACTGCAATGTCACATTCTGCTGCTAGTTACAAGCAAAATGCGCGGAAGATGCGTTTCGCGTAGACGTTATGGCTATTTACCAAGCGGTAGACCACTGATGAGCAACCATGTCTCTGCGTACTGCGATTTGAAGCTGTAGAAGACATTAATTCAGAAAATCCTGTATCTCCTAAGAGCGTTACTCGAATAAGTATTTTCATTCGGCATAAATTGCGTTCGTCATGCTGTTTATTTAAGCTTTCTTTATCAATTCCTTTTTAATTCCATATTTTTGTTTCGCAAGCCTATGCAACTGTTTTATACTCAATGCTTTTTGTTTCGACGTACTTCGTTGCATGCTTGCTATACGTTCTATACGTTCTGGGAAGAAGTAAATGTTCAAGCAATTTTCCGTAACCTTTCCTGCCGGCCGCGGTGGTCTCGCGGTTAAGGCGCTCAGTCCGGAACCGCGCGACTGCTACGGTCGCAGGTTCGCATCCTGCCTCGGGCATGGGTGTGTGTGGTGTCCTTAGGTTAGTTATGTTTAAGTAGTTCTAAGTTCTAGGGGACTGATGACCACAGATGTTAAATCCCCTAGTGCTCACAAGGGAACCTCCCCATCGCACCTCCCCAGATTTAGTTATAAGTTGGCACATTGGATAGGCCTTGATAAACTGAACACAGGTCAAATGAGAAAACAGGAAGAAGTTGCGTGGAACTGTGAAAAAATAAGCAAAATATACAAACTGAGTAGTCAACGGGTGGCATAGGCAACATAATGGACAAAGTGAGCTCAGCAGCGTCGTGGTCCCGTGGTAGCGTGAGCAGCTGCTCAACCAGAGGTCCTTGGTTCAAGTCTTCCCTCGGGCGAAAATTTTATTTTCTTTATATTTGCATAGTTATTATCTGTCCGTTCGTTCATTGACGTCTTTGTTCACTGTAATAAGTTTAGTGTCTGTGTTTTGCGACCGCATCGCAAAACCGTGTGATTAGTAGACGAAAGGACGTGCCTCTCCAATGGGAACCGAAAACATTTGATCGCAAGGTCATAGGTCAACCGATTCCTCCACAGGAAATCACATCTGATATATTCTATACGACACTGGTGACGGCATGTGCGTCACATGACAGGAATATGTTGTCGACCCACCTAACTTGTACACTTGGCGAAGGGGTAAAAAATTCTTCTACCTTGCCCAATTTAGGTTTTCTTGCCAACACTACGCGCACTAATTGAAAGAGGCGGCCAAGATGCACGCGCTAACTCACGAAGGATGGAGTGAGGTCTGAAACAGGAGACTTAATGAATGCTATAAAGAAAAGTACGTATCTTTGGAATATACTTAACTTTTAATACATCCTTGTATACATCGTTCTTGATGAGACATCTGGAGATTGTGGCGATACAAGTGACTCTTTATATACAAGCTATTTAAGGCTAATGGCGCCTTGCTAAGTCGTAGCCATTAACTTAGCTGAAGGCTATTCTGTCTCTCGGCTAATGAGAGCAATGGCTTCGTCCGTATAGTCGCTAGCAACGTCGTCGTACAACTGGGCGAGTTCTCGTACGTCTCTCGAGACCTGCCGTGTGGTGGCGCTCGGTCTGCGATCACACAGTGGCGACACGCGGGTCCGACATGTACTAATGGACCGTGGCCGATTTAAGCTACCACCTAGCAAGTGTGGTGTCTGGCAGTGACACCACAATAATCACTCCCAAAAAAGTGATGAAAACATAAGAGTTTGTCACATAAACTGAAAATAAAAAATTAAACTTTTCACTCGATGGACGATTTGAACCAAGGACCTGTCGCTCCGCAGCTGCTCACGTTACCACGAGACCACGGCGCTCCTGCATTACCAGTGTCCTTGACGTTGCATATCTTCCCATGAACTACTCAGTTTGTATATTTTGCTTATTTTTTCACAGTTCCACACAACTTCTTCCTGTTTTCTCAATTGATCTGTTTTCAGTTTTTCAAGGCCTATCCACTGTGCCAACTTATAACTAAATCTGAGGGGGGTGCGATGGGGAGGTTCCCTTGTCAGAGCCATTTGAACCATTTGAACCGTAACCTTTCCTTTAATTACTATTTTAACTCAGTTTCAAAAACGTAATTTGCCTTCTCGTATGAAATCTCTCATCATAAACTGTCTCGTTTCTTAACATACTCAGGTAACGAATCGATACGCACGAGCCAGTAGTACTGAAATAACAGTAGCTCGAGGAAACGAGAAGTTTACCCGTGTTCACTTGGCCGCCCACGGTACGCCTGAGAAGCACTGATCGATGCTTTTTAACTGTGTTAATTACTGACGCGCCGAACGAGATGCAACGTATCAGAAACAACAAGGTCAGTCTTTGAGTTGAGCTGCTGCAGAGGAATTATGATTTCTGGGCTGGACAGTGAGTGGAATAAGGATGAGCTGGAAAGAAAGAATGGAAAATCTGATTTGTGGAACAAAGGAAACGATTACGGAATGCGTCTTACTTTAAATCGTTATGAACGGTAACACAGCTAGGGAAGATGATTAGGTGAGGAACTGCGGTCCAGATATCTGGAGTAAGGACTCTACAAGAAGTAGTAATTCGCTCTGTCGCGTTCTTCGCGCGGGCTGGAACCTCATCATAGGTCTCATGTTTTATGTAAGCGTAAAGGAAGAAGGTCAGCCCAGGCGACAGTGCTTGGAAAGAAGCGGTTGAATATCTCCCAGCTGAAACGTTATTGAAAGGACATCCATTATGCTTGAATCACATCATCTGACCGTAATTTGTAACGCAAAGGGTAGAGTGCTTAGTAGCTCTATAAAAGAGTAATAGCACTGAATTTGTCTCATCGAGGTGTGTTACTCTGCCGGTAAAAAGCTGTGTAGTTTCATTAAAAGACAATGTTGATAACTGTATCTCCGTTATTAATATAGTGCTGGTTGTTTGTTGGGACCCTGCTCGGAGTTTGTCTGGCTCACAACAGATTGCAAGTGTCTTTAACGGGTCAAAAGTAATTTGGGGCGAAGACGGTTACCTTTGGTTTTGATTGCATTTTTTGAACCAATACATTTGGATCCAAATTTGAGCAATAATGATAATTGTGACGGTTCACAATACTTCCAAGGTGAATGCCGCTTCTTCAGACAACAGGATATTGTTATACAGATCGGGATAATCATGTCACGAACTAAATATATTCTCTGAAAATTCCATTTTCTTGTTGCAGTTCTCATCGGACAGTTGTTGCACATTATGTGGTTTCCAAGGACAGAGAATAGCTTACTTTTTAAAATAGTCATTACGGTGCGACGCGACAATCCCGTTTCCCTAGTAGCTTGTGTTGACTAGTTTGTAGGGCTCTGTTCAAAGATGTGCTGCACAACATTCACATTGAAGGTCTTCCAGATCGACTTGCATCTTCCACACTACCAGTTGTCATTAATTCCTTGTGCCAGTTTTTTTATTGTTTTCGGGTTAAGTATTTGTATTCGTACCACGATTTTGCCTCCACCATCTCCGAACTAGCACCACTGACCGCCAAACTTCATACCTAGCGGTAATTTTAGCTCTGTCTTCTACTCTGATTATACCAGCAATTTCCTGGTTTCCACTCCAACAGCCTCTGAAATCATAAGTGGTAAACCTCATATTAATCAACGCTATTACACGCCAGCAAGAGTTGATGCTACTTTCTAGGGAATCAAATTAAAAATAGGTATTGACTTTACAAAGCACTCTGTCTATACAGAGCGTCACAAAAGGTAAGGGACAATTATAATGTGTTACAACATCTACACTTATTAAGATATTCACAGCATGTTCCAAAATTTTTATACCATTCAATCAGTTTCAACATGTGCGATTCTGGCGCCACACACAGCTTGCAGTCTGTATTCAATCTCTATCCACACTCGGCTCAATATATTCGCATCATCTGTCGCAGTGGCAGCAACGATTCGGTTCTTTAAATTGTTGATATGGGTGACATGTTTTGGCAAATTCTGCCCTTCACATAGCCTCATAGAAATAGGTTTAGCGGTGGAATGTCAGGCAACCTAGGACGCCAGGGAACTGAACCATACCTCCCAATACAGCTATCTGGAAACACCTGGTCTAGAACATCTAGCACAATCTGAGACCATTGTGGGACTACTCTCTTTTCTTGGAAAACGACAGTGTCTTGGCGGTCAAAAAGTTACGGTAACGGAAATAGCTCCAGCTTACCCAGGTATCAATTCTTGGTTTTTTTCTGAGGAAACAATGGTCCTACAGTGCAGTCAGTCCTCGAGCAGCACCACACATTCACTTTCAGGTTGTCATGCGCCTCCTACGTCACAATATGCGCATTGGAAAGCATCCAAAAAAAAAAAAAAAAAAAAAAAAAGCTTTGTGAGTTTGTCACATAAGTCAAACATGGTGCGAAAATATTAATTATAAATGGCGGTCAAATAGAAGCCGGATACCCGTCACAGTGAATCATAGTTCCATTCAAAAGTTTTATTATTGATCCCACTGGGAGACGAGTCGATCAATTCATGTTTCGTAGAAGGCGATCGACTGCTAATCGATCCACATCGGCACCCACTCTTGCTCTTCTTCGTCCGACTGAAACCGACTACCACGCATGTCTTACTTCAGGTCGCGAAAGATGTGAAAATCATACGGAGGCTGTTGCAGTGATTCCCAACCAAATCGCTGCAGATTAGCCTCCGTCCCATTGGCAGTATGGGGGTCGGCATTATAGTGAAACTTACCAGTACTCGTGTGAACAGCTTTCTTTGGTGAGGGAGATGTGGGGCCCTCTGCTCGTCGAGTTTATTGAGCGTGGAACCAAAATCAAAGCTCAGGGCTATGAAGGCACTTCGCAGGAACTGCGACGCGACATAAAGTCAAAGCACCTGGGAACGTTGTCGGACAGAATCATCCTGTTGCACGATAATGCTCGCCCAGACTCTGCCAATCGCACGAAACCTGCACTTAAGCGATTTGTTTGGAACATCTTTCACCGTGTTATCTTTGGCGACCTGAACAAAGACTCGCGTGGACGTCAGTTTCAGTCGGACGCGGAAGTGCAGCAGTGAGGGCAATTGTGGACCCTTTTGTGGCCTATGAAACATGAATTGTTCGTCTGCTCTCCCTGTGGAATAAATGTCTTAAGACCTGTAGTGGTTACTTTTGAACGAAACCATTCCGTGGTCCCGTTGCGGTGTATATTCGGGTTTCATTTGACTACCCTTCATAGTTCGGGAGCTATAACACATTGAAGTTGCAGCATAACTTTTGTGACACCCCGTACACGTTCAACAAGTAGTCAGGTACCCACCAGAATAAGTGATACTTCTAAAGCAATGTTTACTAGTGACAAAATTGTTAGAATTAGAAAATAAAATATATTATTTGAAATGAAAATCTTATCAATTCACGTGCTATATCATTTATGTACAGGTAAAAATTGCACATTAAAGTAATACAGGAAATAACTGAAATCAGTCATTGTGAAAAATGTCAATGAAGAAGTTTTTAAGTAGCCCCAGACTTCTGTTGGTGAACTTGTTAAAAGCCATGTTCAAAGTGTTAATGAATTGTTTCACAACATCTTCCTACACGCTGATGAACTCATTGCTGTCAACATATCTGCACTAATGCCATTTGTAGTCCGCATGACCCCCAGATGGAGAAGACTAGCGGCGTCAGGTAAGGCATTTGTGCTGGATACTGCTAAATAGGAGTGCCTCTTCACACGCACCGATTTGAAAATAAACAGTTTAATTTCTTGCTACTAAGCGATTGTGAGCGGGACATCCCTCATTTTGGAATCGCATCATTTGAGGAGTTCTCAAGAGCATATTTCCTAATAACAGTGATCAGGTATTTAGTTAGTTATACAAAAAGGTACATCACTGAATTTCTCGCAGGCCGCTGTGGCCGAGCGGTTGTAGGCGCTTCAGTCTGGAACCGCGCGACCGCTACGGTCGGACATGGATGTGTGTGATGTCCTTATGTTCATTAGGTTTAAGTAGTTCTAAGTTCTAGGGGACTGATGACCTCAGATGTTAAGTCCCATAGTGCTCAGAGCCATTTGAACCATTTTTTTTAACTTCTCTCACCGAGGGCTGTTATTCTGGTGGAAAAAACTGCATGGTTTTCTTAAAAAAACAGTGTAGATAGGTGTGTCTCAGTAAAGTTGTGAAATGCATTACAGTTTGCTTGATGAGCCTCAGTAGTTTGATGAGCCCCTGATTACTGTTCGCCTGGGTGCAAACAGATTACAGGTATCTTTAATGGGTCGAAAGAAAGTTAAGGTGAAAAAATTAGGCAACTCACCAAATCTGCTTGAGGCATTCCTGCTCCAATTTTTATGGTTGTGCTTTGTCTCTCGTTCATAATTTTGAGATGACACTGGTTTGTCACATATCGCTAAGCAACAATACATACAATTATTTTATGTCGTATTTTCGTAAACTTTTTGAATGGATGACAAGGGGCTGTGAATTTTGGCGTTTTAGCTCGTATTTTGAACACTTGTTGGAATGTGCCGAGAAGTGCCAGCTGCAAACTTTAGGCGTTGGTTAGACAACAGCGGATATCTTGGAGACTTCCCACCCGGCATTCAGACGGGCACTGGGCCCGCAAGGAAGCCACTTCGGGTATCCCCTAACCCAGACTACTTCAAAAGCGCCTTTCGAAGCACAGTGAGCCAAGTGATTTCCCGTGCGTGCCATGTGAGTTCCTATGAGAACTGGACGAAAACCCACAGGTTTGCCTAGAAGTGGATGCAGAGAAAGAGCCACCGCTATGTTTCCATAAACAGCATGGGAATCGAGCTCCATTTTGACGCCCAGGTGTACCATAAGGCGAGGACCGGGACACAGCCAACCTTACAGAACAAGCGCTGGAGGAGTAAATTCTGCACGCTTTTCCTGCATGCAGGAACAGTGAGGGCAATTTTCACTTGTCACTGTGGCGAACCTCACAATTTTCCCACCTCCTAACCTCCTACAGTAATTTTGCGGTAAGTGTGAGAGTGGGGAGTGTGTCAGTAGTTTCTTCTGGGCGGGTACGCGGTGGCTGTTCGGGTCTCCAGCTTAGAGTTTTTTTTTTTTTTTTTTTTTTTTTTTTTTTAGGGACCAAACTGCTGAGGTTATCAGTCCCTAGACTTACATACTACTTAAACTAACCTATGTTAATAAGAACAACACCCCCACCCCCCACCCCATGCCCGAGGGAGGAGTCGAACATCCGGCGGGAGGGGCCGCGCAGTCAGTGACATGACGCCTCTAACAGCGTGGCCACTCTGCGCGGCAGGGTTTCTTTAGCTGTATTAGAGTGTCACATACAGCATATGCGATGTTTTGCCACTGCTTGACTCACTATTTCTCTTTGGCAACTTGTGGTTGCTCTGTACCGATAATTCTCCACCACACTCAAGTCAAAATTTGATGAAATCCAGTACATCTGCATTTTCTGAGTTGCCCAGGCTTTGTAAAGTGATTTGCATATAAATTTACAGCCTTCAAGAGAGCATTCAGGTCGCTTTCGCACAGGCACAGTGTCTCTGGCGATTAAAGGAAATCTTGGTATTGCAAGCATGCTGATATTTACCTCTGTGAAGAAAGTAACTGTAAATTAATAGAACCTCAACTAGCCAATATTTACGGAGGGCAAATAAACAGGTATTTTGAAAACACCTTTTCCTCACTCCAGCATTTCCTCCCACAATGGTCTGATTGCATCATAATAAAAACGTCAGAGGGGTCTAGCTCACTGAACAGCAGTCTCATTGTGAAAGTGTTTACAATGTAATACAGGCGTCATTACGCGAAACATATTCTTGTCTTTTAATCCGGAAAGTTAGCTGGGCGATCTTCTGTATATTTCAACTTTCTTTTGTTGACAGTGGAACTTCAACTGCATTATCACTTAGCAGCGTGTGAATGTTGTAGGACTGTGGCATATTCGATGAAAGCACAGAATGCGTGTTTCATCGTTTGTATGTAGAGTTCGTGAGTGTGGCAGGCAGCTTGCCCGAATGACTGTGGAACCCCGGTCGACTTGCATTCCGCACAATACGAAACGTACTGTATAGGTCACCATATTTCTATTTTTTTTCGGGCTGTTTTAAATTAGCCGGCCGGGGTGGCCGAGAGGTTCTGGGTGCTACAGTCTGGAAGTGCGCGACCGCTACGGTAGCAGGTTCGAATCCTGCCTCGGGCATGGATGTGTGTGGTGTCCTTAGGTTAGTTAGGTCTAAGTAGTTCTAAGTTCTAAGGGACTGATGACCACAGCAGTTAAGTCCCATAGTGCTCAGAGCCATTTGAACCATTTTAGAGTAATTTCTGTGATTTCCAGGATGCAAAGAGGACAGGCTATGGATTCCTTTTAAAAACAGCGATCATGGTGTTGCACCTGCTGTACTCGCCTGGTCCACATATCAGACTGTTATTTATGGATGATTTTATTCGAATTTGTCTATAGCATCACTTCCTGAAATGAATACTATTCCTCCTGAAGCACCCTGTGTGTGTACGGTAGTTCTGAGACTTGTGTATAGTACGAATTATGGCTTTATGTGTCACTACAAACCATTCCGTTCCTGATAAAGCTGTAGAAGAAACTACAGTCAGTGTCACGGGCTGACGTATCGAAGAGCGCGTCCGCGCAGCGAGAGACTGCGTGTCAACGTGCGCTTCCGTGCGGCCCCAGCCGACCCGCCGCTCGCCGCCCACCCAGGGTGGGATTTTCTTTTGCTGGGTGCCGAGGCTGGTTTGCATTTGCATCACAATGCGGATCGCCCTCGACGAGCCGCGGCCCGGGCGGTGGGCGAGGTCCGTCCCGGACGCGAGCGCATTGTTGTCGCTGCGGGCCAGATAGCGTCCGCGCTTTCTGCCCGCCCAGATGGAGACGCGGCGGCGATAGCGGCGCAGCCGATTGTTTCCACTGTGCGTCGCCTGGGAGCCATTCGCGGCCGCCGCTCTGCGTGGGCGGGTCCCGCCTGCGAGGGCGCCGGAAGGGGAGGGGGAGGGGCTTTTGATTTGTGGCCGAGATACGCCCAGCCTCCTAAGCCCCCCCTCCTCCCCTCGCGAGTTCCTCCTATTTATTTATTTATATTTTTTCCCCGCGCCGGTCCCTTCACGGCCCCGTTCTTGCCACTCGGCCGCATTAGCATATTAAGTTCCGACGCGGCCGCCGCACTCATTAACAGTTGTTCCCCAGCTGTAATAATATTATCGTCGGCCGGCGCTGATGGATGGCTCCTCGGACGCCGCCCCCCGCCGCGCGCCGCGACTATTTTTGTTTTCCTGGCGCGCCGGCCGCTCTGCGGTCGTCTTTTGTTTTACGCGCCGCCGGCGGACGAGCCCGGCCTCTCGCGCGCTCACGCCGGCACGCACGCACGCACCGCGCCGCTGCGTGGCGCCCGGTGCCCTACTGCGACGACAAGTGTTTTGACGGGCGGGCGGCCGTGGGGGGCCTCCGCCGGCTCGCCGCACAGCCGCTGCCGGCGCCCCGGTCTCACGCCTCGGTGCGGGACCGCTCAATGCCGGCCGGACCCGCTGTCAGCTTCCCGAAACACGCGTCTATCTCGCGCCGCGACGTGAAAGCGGGGGAGGACGTGGCGCTGGACGAGTTTTCTGACGTCACAATGTGGAAGTCTCCGGTGCGCAGTTTTCCCAAACTTCAAAGGCAGAAGCAGACGCCTTACATTTTTGTTTCGTGGTGAAGAAAGTGCTCAGTGAGATGCAACGTCACTTTCTATGTCACAAGTAGAGCTTAGGAGACGCCATACTGGATTATGTCTTTTGTACCTGAAGACCATATTTTCCAAGACACAGTCAATAATTAATGTATCCCATTTTGTTCTCAACCAATTTCGCTTGAAAAAATGAGGAATTTCTCGTGGGAATTCCCGCTTCACTCCCTCTAGTTCCTTGAGGTTCCGATAGGTGGCGGCACTCTATGTAGCCTTCAAAATGTTGTCTGCAATGGACGTGCGTTCAAGCAGAGAGTTGTCATTGAGTTTCTTTTTGCGGAAAACCAGAGTATCGCAGGTGCAGGTGTTCGTAGGCGCTTGCAGAATGTCTACAGAGACCTGGCAGTAAATAGAAGCACGGTGAGTTGTCGTTTGAGGAGTCTGTCACTACAAGGTCACGCACACCTGTCCGACCTCGGCCGGCCGGTGTGGCCGAGCGGTTCTAGTCGCTTCAGTGTGGAACCGCGCGACCGCTACGGTCGCAGGTTCGAATCCTGCCTCGGGCATGGATGTGTGTGATGTCCATAGGTTAGTTAGGTTTAAGGAGTTCTAAGTTGTAGTTTAATTTTTCAAGGAACTCCTCAACAGAATAGAAGGAGTAACCCGTGAGTCAACTGTTCAGTTTAGATTTGAAAGCGCGTGCATTACTGCTAAGATTTTTGAATTCTTGTGGTAGCTTTTTGAAAATTGATGCAGCAGTATACTGCCCGCCTTTCTGCACAAGAGTCAAGGAAGTGTGATCCAAATGCAGACTGGATTTTTGCGTAGTATTAACTGAGTGAAACCTGATAATTCTTGGGAATAAGATGATATTGTTAACAAGAAACGACAGAAACTATACATATATTGAGACTCCAGTGTCAGAATACCCAGACTAATGAACAGGGGTCGACAAGAGGTTCATTACCTTACACCACTTATGGCCAGAACCGCCCGTTTCGGAACAAAAAATACTATTTGAGAATGGGAAGAGCTACCCCAAAATATAATACCATATATCATAAGCGAATGAAAATAAACAAAGCAGACTGCTTTTCGCGTCGAACTATCATTTAAGATACTGTTCTATTAGTAAAAATGGCAGCATTAAGTCTTTGAACAAGATGCTGAACATCGGCTTTCCACGGCAGTTTACTATCTATCTGAACACCTAGAAAAGTGAAATTAAAACGTCAGGTTTTGTGGAATTGTGTGTTGGGAGCTGTAAAGCTGAGTCTTACTGGGATTTTGCGTTAGTTTATTTTCTGCAAGCCATGAACTTACGTCTTGAACTGTACTCTTTGAAACAGTGCCAACGTTGTAATCAGAAAACAGAAATATTTTAGAATCACCTGTAATAGTAGAGGGCATAACGTTTATATAAATAAGAAGTAGGAGTGGCCACATCATTGAGGTCCTCTCACAGTGATTCTCAGTACTTTGAAGAATTGAAGAATGACCTTTTGCTCTCTGTTATTCGAGGAAGCGGTGAACCAGTTACGAGCTACGCCCCATATTCCATAATGGTCCAACTCTGAAGCAATATTTTGTGATGATCACACAATTAAACGCCTTAGTTAAATAAAAAAAGATGCCTAGTGTTCGAAACCTTTTGTTTACTCCAGGCAGTATCTCACAGAGAAAAAAGAATGTAGGATACTGAGTTCTTAAACCACGTCTAAAACCCACAGTGCATTTGATAGCAGATTATGGGAAATAAAATGATCAATTATCCTTACACACACAGCTTTTTCAAAAACGCGGATTGCATAGAAATAGGTCTACAACTCTCTACATGATCCCTTTGTACATTTTTATAAAGTAGCCTTACTAATGAATAATTAAATCATTCAGGAGACTGACCATTCCTAAAGGAAAAGTTACAAATGTGGCTATGTACAGGGCTAACATGTGCAGCACAGTACTTTAATATTCTACTAGATTCTTCATGATGTCCACGAGAGTCCTTAGTCTTCAGTTATTTAACTTATTTAATTATTGACTCAGTCTCCTCCTTGTCTGTATCGCAGAGGAGTATTTAAGGTATCACTTTCCCTGTAGAAACTAAGTTTTTATTTAATTCACCAACAATGTTCAGAAAGCGATTGTTAAATACCGTTCGTATATCTGTCTTATCCGATCTGACTTTGTATCGTCGACCTTGTGCTGCTCACCAGACACTTCCTTCATGACTGCCCATATGATTTTAATTTTATCCTGTGAATTAACTATTCCATTTGCTTACCACATACTCTTTGCCCTCCTAATAAGAGTTTTAAGCACCTTACATTACTGTTTGTAATGGGGATTGTAGCTCGATGGTGACTACTTCTAACGTTTTGATATAATTCCCGTTTTGTTTTACATGTTATCCTTATCCCTCTAGTCAGCACCCAGTGTGCCTTTTACTGCTAGTACCCTGTTTAGAGTGTTCTAATGGAAAGCAGCTTTCAAAGAGTATGAGAAATGTGTTAAGGAAACCATTTGCCCCAAAATTCAAATTTCGGGAAAACTTGGATGCCGTCTCTATTATCCAAACGAATGTCAACGTAAACAAGTGGTTGTAGATACGAAACCGTCGATAACCAGTGGAGTGAGGCAGTATGCTGAGCAGCTGTCTCCAGTCCAGGGGATGGACGCTGGAGAAGGGGAGACTTGCAGCGGTGCCGAGCCACTTCAGCGCAAGCTCAGCGGGGCTCCAGCAAGGCCCTGCCGTTCGCTCATATGTTCGAGAGCAGTTGACGCCTCTCTAGGGCTCTCCAGGACTGCACTTGTTGGCACAATACTTCACTCTTTCCTGGCTACAGCGCGTTCTCGTCTCGCCCTAAAAATTAACGCGCATGCTGCATCATTTGAACTTCTAAGTGCACAACGTTTCGCTTTTATGTGAGTAAAATATGTTACAAAAATCTGAGGCTTATTGTACAGTCTCTTTGTTTCGCAGTTCTGTGTTACGTCTGTATGTAGCGACACAGGTAACCCCTCAGAAAACAAATACGTCATATGTTCTTAAAGAAATTTCCGTCATCTGATTGTTAATTGTTGACTTATTTAACAGAATCATGATTTCGGCTTTATAGTCATTCTAAAGTGCCTGTTGAACTGAAATTAATAAAGAGTACATGTCATCCAGGGCAGGGCATAGCAACAAGAACTTATTACGAATTTGAAAACATTCCTGACATGTTACGAGTATAACATATCGGACCTGTCTGTGAGATACCGCTATCGAAAAAACATATTTCAGTTTTTATAGACCCATTTCCGTATTACAAGACATGAGTAAATATCGAGGATACATAATAAGGCTGACACGGTGCACTGTGGAAAACCATTAATACACAGTATGGCATATTTAACAGTTGATATACACCTATGACTTGCATTCATCACTTCTGTTCATCAGTTGACGTTGACAAATGTCAAAACTGTGGCAGAGATAGTAACAAAGCAGCAGCACTTTGTGAGCCTCATGATCGTTCCTTAATCAGAGTATTACTAGGAAAGGGGAGGTGGATATTTACTTAGCTAAATGCTTGACATGTAATACATGTTCAAAACAGCCTATTACTGGATACATTGTAATATTCCATACACAGAGTATAAATAGATGAACAACAACATTTTTATACCAAACGATCGCGTGGATGCAATATTATACAATCGTATTTCAGTGCTTCATGGAGACTTACATAAAAGAGGTTACACCTGTGCTGCAATATGCAGAACTCTGGTGAAATGCTAGGACTGCAACAAAAGCAGAAAATGAAATATCCTGAGCCAAAAATGGTTAAGCATATTCTCTACGGATTTCTAGAACACTTCAGTTGCCACAGTAGTACACGACTCTTCTGCAGAGGTATAGTGAAAGGGGTGGGAGGTGGGAAGGGTCCTCCCCACCCCTCGGTGGCAGAGTATGAGGATTTGTGGAGAAGTGGGAAAGAGGGTAGGTGAGAGTGAATGGTAGGTTTTGGGGTGACTGAGGAATAGAACAGATTTGGAGGTGGGCATGGCGTTAGTGGAGGTGGGGGGGGGGGGGGGGAGGCGGAGGGTGGTGGACATAGCATGGTGCATCTGTGAGACATATCATATACCTCACCGTATATGTAAATATTCATATTAATGTACTCCTGCTACTAAAAGCATATGAAGAACCGAACCAAACACAATAGGTTCTATATACATTTGCAAGATGATCATCAGTATGATATATTATGTACCTAAATCATGTCCTGCTATATTATATACCTAAATCATGTCCTGCTATATTATATATTACTAATTATATATTTAAGTAGTCTTACTACTTACAGCATGTGAAGACCTGAAGAAAGTATAATGGGTTCTATACACATTTTCAAGATGACATATCTATATACTTTTTTTTAGAGATAATGGAATATAGAGTCCATCAAAGATCGCTTGGTATTATTAAATCTGTAAACTTACCATCAATTGTTGAAAGATCATATAAAACACATGGTGGAAATAGTACATTAAGACTAACTTAAGCTATGTGGTTCAGCTAAAAGACAAAGACAGTTCACGGGTGTCACTATCAGCCAGTACTGTCCTGAAATTACAACTAAATGGTATATATAGTCCAGCTACCTAAAACATAACGTTGGGGTTTGCAGAGTGGTAATCAGAGTTGCAGAAGAAGAAAGAGTAGACAGGGGTTGGGGGAGGTGATACATTTGCATAGTACTCTAGGTATGTGACTGTAAATTGCTGTGTTACATGAACATCCATTCATTTTCAAACTGATGTCGTCTTCAAACTTCCATCAAGAGAAGATCTGAAGCACACACAATTTGTTCCGTAAAGAGGAAGCCACATTGGTGTACTACACTATGTACATATCATATAATGCAGTATTACACAACTAACCATAGTTATCCAGGTCTACACTGATGCAGAAATCTGAGGCACATATAATTTGTTCCATAAACATTTTAAATTGTTAAGTAAAGATGTGAATAAACTGATGACTATTGTTCTTGAGTGTACTTGAGCAACATGTATCATGCAGAAATTAATGCAGTATATGTCCTATCAGCCATGCATCTGTAGATCACTACAATGATTTTCCATCAATCATAAGATTTTATGAGTGAGGCTATCTGTATGATATTTTATAGTGCACATACATTGTCCCCTTTTTACATAATATACTACAGTGTTATATATTTTGTAGCTATACTGGGTATACAGTAATAAGTAATTTAACAGATTTGTATAAGTAGGGATGTCACTGTTTGGGATTAAGTATATAATACAATTAGACACCGTGCCCCCTTTGCCCTCCCTTTCACCTTCCCCTTTTAAGGTTCCCCTTTCCACATGTTGATATCCAATTATCTTTTTTATCACTGGGCTAAAAAGTCTACATATTCTAGTTTAAGATCCATACTATCTAAATGATAGCAATACTGAACTTGTGACTGTATGCTGGAATCTAGCAGAGACATATGGTAAAGTTAAACTGTAACATCCCACCCGTCACTTCTCTGGTTTTGGTGTGTGGTCACCCCAGGTAATTGACTAACAGATCAACAGAGAGTGCAAAACTGCCGCAATATCGGATAACGCAAAGAAAGTAATAAGGCCCCTGTGACTCCTGTTTGAACTGCGGTGGCAGTGTTGACATTAATTGATTCAGAATTGATCCCTTTTAATTAAAAAGGGGTGCACGTTGATGTTATATTCAGCTATTGAATACCAGATGCAAATGTTGAACATAAAATTGATTAAGAAAGTGACTTGGGATTTCAACTACTTGATTGAAAACAGATGCAGCCGATTAGCACAGATTTATTTTAACTCACGACCTTCAGTCATCACATTACATGACTCTCCTAACAGACAGTGGTAATAAATTGCGTTTGCGTGGAGTAAAGCGCGACAAATCAAAAGTAATTCCTATCGACTGACACAGGCGTAATGCAAAGTGCGAGAAGAATTCTACGATACACAGCCCATGAAACCCTCGTGGAAACTTTGCAGACGTGATCCAACAAATTAATCAGTGGCCGGAGCGGGCGCAATATCACCTAATTCAACGTGGCGGGGTGACGTTGTTATGCGGACGTCGGCCGACCTCGTGGTGCTGCAAGGCTGCACTCATCTGTTCACTTCTAGCTATCTTGCTCAGTACATAGCTGAACCAAAACTTTCTGTCTCCAAGCTCAATCGTTCCCTTTCCTAAAACTGCAGAGATGCTCACTCTTTCTCAGGCAAGCTGAGTCAAGAACGCCACGTCCGCACTCTAGGCAAGCTGGGAACGAAGACCTCTATGGGGACTTCTCCCAGTCCACTCTTCGCCTCGGTTTCCCCTCCAGCAAAATCACTTACGCCAATTGCAGCGCAAGCCGCGTTAATTATGCGTCGCTTCCCAGCGCCGACCAATGCCTGCTCTGGGAAGTGAACAAATTCCCACAAAATTCCCCTTCCTCTCAACTTCTGCTATTTAGCTCCACCCACGTCACCCATCAAGGTTAGCATCTGCACAAAACACCAGTTTTTCCGGAATTCTGACTCCCAGGAGAGTACTTCAAATTCCTTGGTCCTATGTTCCCATAGGAGGCCGGCGTATTTCATTCTGTCGCTCTTCACCTGATTTACTTCAGACTCTGCGGACCGTGAATTCAGCGTGAAGTTGCTATAGTCATGAACACGCATATTTTGACCTCTGTTCACTGCTCCACCGTAGCTTTGTGCGGCTTACTCGCATGTTTCACTGAAAACCGGATGACGGACATTTATCAACAGGCGTACAAGTTCTGCTTCCTGGTACACCAGCATGGAGTCAACCACCCACTCACTGTCACTCATCTTAAGGCAGCTGGAGGCCGCGATCTGTTACCGCTTTCTCAGAGCTTGAGCCACCCTAAGCTGCCTATTGTCACTTCCCTTCACCACTCCCCGGCCGGCCACGGTCAACTCTGTATACTTCCCTGGGATAAACTAGCCTCCAGTAAATCGACGCTGTTTCCTCAAAGTTTTTCATGTCGGGTGAATTACTTTAAAACCATCACCCAACATTAATTATTCCAATACGTCCATACTATACCCTCTACAAGATGCATTGTGCCTAATCAGTCATTTTTGTTCAGCTCTACTGTTCGCTCAACGTTAGTTAGGTGATCTTTAATGACTTCATGTAAGGGGCATAGTTCTTGCCATCTTACAAAACTAACCTATCATCAAAATGCTGACATCTGAACTACAGGACCTTTTAATAATGTCATTATTTTTCTTATGAATTCAGACTCCTTTAACTTTCTCTGATGATTTTCATACTTATTTTGGAATTTATAATAATGTTTATGGAACAACTTATGTATGCTTCAGATATCATCTAGACCTCATCAGTATAATATTTTCCATTTTATGAGAATGTATAACTCCCCTTTCTGCGCTTTTTTGTAGATATTATATGTCTACAGTGAAATGTAGTTTAATAATTTGTTTAAGTGTAGATGTCACAGAATGTGGTTAAGTACATTAAAAAGTTAATCACTGTCTCCTCCCTTCTTACTCTACCCATACTCTCTGAAGTTAGTAATACTGTACCATCCCTGTAATGTATGTATA
Source organism: Schistocerca nitens (assembly GCF_023898315.1). Taxonomy (NCBI): domain Eukaryota; kingdom Metazoa; phylum Arthropoda; class Insecta; order Orthoptera; family Acrididae; genus Schistocerca; species Schistocerca nitens. The sequence continues at coordinate 489,856,601 of NC_064622.1, forward strand.
TGTCCCACAGAATATTTTCATTAATGCTTCATTAACCCTTAATAATTTTAATACCTTTCTTATTTACAATTTGTAAACTGACTGTACTCACATGTAATTCTAGGAATTCAAAATTTTTATGTAACAAATAATGTATGCCTCATATCTCCACACATTAGCACTATTAAGACAACATCAACATAAAACTGGATAATAACGGTTAGTTATTTAATACAGCAATATATGATCATGTAAATAGTGTAGTATAACTATGTCCACGTTCTTTACATAACAAATTGTGTGTGTGTCAGGTCTCCTCATGATGAAAGTTTTAAGACTTTATCACTATGAAAATGAATGTTTGTTAACATAATACTATAATTTATGGTAAAGTACAATGGTACTATACCAATGTTCCATATTCCCTGCCCACTCCTGCTTATCCTGACTTCTCCTACAACTCCAGTTTCTCCACTCCAAACCCCAACATTCTTTCCTATTCAGTTGGCTTATATATACCATTTAGTTGTAATTTAAGGATAGTATTGGCTGATACTGACACCACTGAACTGTGATTGTCTTTTAGCTGAGCCACAAAGCTTAAGTTAGTCTTAATGTACCACATCCACCATACATGTCTCATATAACGTTTCATCCATTTATAGTAATTTTAGAATTTAAATAAATCCTAATAATCTTTCGTGGACCCCATATTTCATTATCTGTAAAAACGAATATGTAGGTATGTCACCTAGAAAAAGTGTACAGAACTCATTAAGACTACAGTAATATATAATTAATAATATTCATGTAATATTGCATTATATTGTTTAAGTATATAATATAGAAGACTGACTAACTTAACACTGTTTTTGGCCTTGTTTCACAATTTTATTGTTAATGTTATTGCACAACCTAGGTTTTGGGTTATAAGCCCATTTTCAAGTACATTACTGATTCCCAAAGATGAAAATGTACAGATGAAGATGATGACAAGGCAGAGATAATCATCTCAACTTTTTAAGGTATCGATCCGTAGCTTAATGTACAGTTACATCAATGAGCATTTTTAACAAATTGCATACATTATTACACATTCAGCAATTACACTACAATCACTGGAATAAAGTTATTGATCAGCCAAGAACTTTTAACTCCAATGGACTGGGGCCCAAAGTTCTGGTTCTCTCCTGGGGTTGTGATCTCATCTAAAAGAGGTGATGACTGAATTGTGTTTTCTCGTTTAATAATAAGTGTGGGGATATACACATCTGTCCTTTAATTTCTAAAATTTCTAATTGGTTGAGTTTGGCCCCCTTTTCCTCTGTGTGTAGGACTTGTACTTCTATTATGTATTTGTAGTTATTGTTCAGGCAATGTTTTGCAAAGGCTGAATCAGGCATCTTCAATCTCCAGGTTCTGTGGTGTTCTTTAAGCCTGGTACAGATTGACCTCCCTGTCTGTCCAATGTAGTAAGACTGACACTCACGGCATGCGATTTTATAAACCCCATTTCTTGTAGCAGCTGGTTGCTTGTCTGCCGCATTGAACAAGAAACTGCCTAATATCTGAGAGAGATAGAAAAACACAGAGAAACCCTCTGCCTTCAAGATGTTACCTACGCTATTTCATGTTTTCCCTATAAAAGGTAATCTGCACCATTTCTTTTCCAGTTTATCTGTGTTATTGGGGACAGTAGGGACCCAGCTTGCTTCATCATCTTTTTACCTAAAATTTTATCAATGGTGCTGGGGTCACATTCATTATTTGTGGTTCATGTTCTAATTGTGTTAAGTTCCTGGTCAAAGTCTTCTTGGGACAGAAAGGACACGGTGGATAATGTGATGGAATGCTGCATGTTTGTAGGTTGTAGGATGTTTGAGAGGAAGCCGGGATGAAAGTGTCAGTGAAGGAATCTGTTTGGTAAATTTTAAATTTATGGTTCATGGTGTGGGTTCCTGTAGTCATGTCCTAGTTCATGAAACACGGGCAACGTCTGAGTGGCCAAGTAAGTGGTCCCGACAGTCGGGATACCAGTTACTTTGGAATAAGGCTGGGCTTCTCGGACATATTCTGAGTCGTGGTCACCTTTGTGCTCATACGGCAAAGACTATCAAATCCACCGGTTAGTCCCTCAACCGTTAGGGGTAAAACCCAAAGGGACTCGGCGCAAGTAAGGCTAGCAACCTGCTTCCCTGGTACTTTAAATATGATGCTGGCAACAATCAGAGCAATATGCCTCGGGCCTTTGGAGGTGACGGAGTCCTACCTCTAACTGACAAACCAGGGACTCCTAAGATACGATTTGGCAAACAAATGGTAATGAGATGGGGAGCTATTAATATCAATGAGGGCTAGTCTGGGAAGAAGGTAGAGCTGGAAGACGCTGCAAGTAAGATGGGGCTGGACGTTTTAGCTGTTAGTGACATTCGGGTAAGGGGTGAGAAAGAAGAGGAAGTGGGAGAATACAAGGTCTACCTGTCAGGAGTCAAAACAGGAATAGCACAATGGGGTGTAGGGCTTTACATCAGGAAAGAAATAGAATCCAGCGTAGTTGCAATAAGGTATGTAAACGAACGATTGATGTGGATAGATTTGACAGTGTCTAGCAAGAAAATTAGGATTGTGTCAGTATATTCGCATTGTGAAGGGACAGATCAAGATAAGATGGATAGTTTTTATGAGGCACTCAGTGATGTAGTTGTTAGAGTAAAGGACAAGGACAGTGTTCTGCTCATGGGTGATTTTAATGCCAGGATTGGAAATCGAACAGAAGGGTATGAAAAGGTTATGGGTAAATTTGGAGAGGAACGGGAAACAACTCTTGGATTTCTGTGCCAGTATGGGCTTAATAATCACAAACTCCTTTTTTAAACATAAGAACATTCACCGGTATACTTGGGAAGGCAGGGGATCCAGATCTGTCATTGACTATATAATAACAGATCAGGAATTCAGGAAGGCTGTGAGGGACACACGTGTATTCAGGGGATTCTTTGATGACACTGATCATTATTGAATATGCAGTGAAATTGGGATTGTGAGGCCGAAAGTGCAGGAGGTCAGCTCCATATGTAGGAGGATAAGAGTGGAGAAACTTCAGGATAAGGAAATCAGGCACAAGTACATAACAGCGATCTCAGAAAGGTACCAGTTAGTTGAATGTAGTCAATTACAGTCATTGGAAAAGGAATGGACAAGGTACAGGGACATAGTACTAGAAGTGGCTAAAGAATGTCTTGGAACAGTAGTGTGTAAAAGTAGGATGAAGCAAACAGCTTGGTGGAATGACACAGTCAAGGCCGCCTGTAAAAGGAAAAAGAAGGCGTATCAAAAATGGCTACATACTAGAACTCAGGTAGACAGAGAAAGTTATGTTGAAGAAAGAAACAAAGCCAAACAGATAATTGCAGCATCCAAGAAGAAATCGTGGGAAGACTTTGGAAACAGGTTGGAGACTATGGGTTCTAGCTGCTGGAAAACCATTCTGGAGTATAATTAGCAGTCTTCGAAAGTGAGGTAAGAAGGAAATGATAAGTATTTTGGACAGGTCAGGAAAACTACTGGTGAATCCTGTGGATGCCTTGGGCAGATGGAGGGAATATTTTGAAGAGTTGCTCAATGTAGGTGAAAATACGATCGTAATGTTTCAGATTTCGAGGTAGAATGGGATAGGAATGATGATGGAAGTAGGATCACATTTGAGGAAGTGGAGAAAATGGTCAATAGATTGCAGTGCAATAAAGCAGCTGGGTGGATGAAATTAAGTCGGAACTCATCAAATACAGTGGAATGTCAGGTCTTAAAAGGCTACACAGGATAATTGAAATGGCCTGGGAGTCGGGACAGGTTCCATCAGACTGGACAAAAGCAGTAATCACACCAATCTTTAAACATGGAAACAGAAAAGATTGTAACAACTACAGAGGTATCTCTTTAATCAGCGTTGTGGGTAAAATGTTCTCAGGTATTGTTGAAAGGAAAGTGCGAGTATTAGTTGAGGACCAATTGGATGAAAATCAGTGTGGGTTTAGGCCTCTTAGAGGTTGTCAGGACCAGATCTTTAGCTTACGGCAAATAATGGAGAAATGTTATGAGTGGAACAGGGCACTGTATCTATGCTTTATAGATCTAGAAAAGGCCTGTGACCGGTTTCCTAGGAGGAAGTTATTGTCTGTTCTACGAGATTATGGAATAGGAGGCAAACTTTTGCAAGCAATTAAAGGTCTTTACATGGATAGTCAGGCAGCAGTTAGAGTTGACGGTAAATTGAGTTCACGGTTCAGAGTAGTTTCAGGGGTAAGACAAGGCTGCAACCTGTCTCCACTGTTGTTCATATTATTTATGGATCATATGTTGAAAACAATAGACTGGCTGGGTGAGATTAAGATATGTGAACACAAAATAAGCAGTCTTGCATATGCGGATGACTTAGTTGTGATGGCAGATTCGATTGAAAGTTTGCAAAGTAATATTTCAGAGCTAGATCAGAAATGTAAGGACTGTGGTATGAAGATTAGCATCTCCAAAACGAAAGTAATGTCAGTGGGAAAGAAATATAAACGGATTGAGTGCCGAATAGGAGGAACAAAGTTAGAACAGGTGGACGGTTTCAAGTTCTTAGGATGCATATTCTCACAGGATGGCAACATAGTGAAAGAACTGAAAGCGAGGTGTTCAAATGGTTCAAATGGCTCTGAGCACTATGGGACTTAACTTCTAAGGTCATCAGTCCCATAGAACTTAGAACTACTTAAACCTAACTAACCTAAGGACATCACACACATCCATGCCCGAGGCAGGATTCGAACCTGCGACCGTAGCGGCCGCGCGGTTCCAGACTGTAGCGCCTTTAACCGCTTGGCCACCACGGCCGGCAAGCGAGGTGTAGCAAAGCTAATGCAGTGAGCGCTCAGCTACGATCTGCTCTCTTCTGCAAGAAGGAAGTCAGTACCAAGACTATGTGTGCACCGTTCAATCTTTCGACCAGCTTTGTTGTATGGGAGCGAAAGCTGGGTAGATTCAGGTTACCTTATCAACAAGGTTGAGGTTACGGATGTGAAAGTAGCTAGGATGATTGCAGGTACTAGTAGACGGGAACAATGGCAGGAGGGTGTCCACAATGAGGAAATCAAAGAAAAACCGGGAATGAACTCTACAGATGTAGCAGTCAGGGCGACCAGGCTTAGATGGTGGGGTCATGTTACACGCATGGGAGAAGCAAGGTTACCCAAGAGAGCCATGGGTTCAGCAGTAGAGGGTAGGAAGAGTCGGGGCAGACCAAGGAGAAGGTACCTGGATTCGGTTAAGAATGATTTTGAAGTAATAGGTTTAACATCAGAAGAGGCACCAATGTTAGCACTGAATAGGGGATCATGGAGGAATTTTATAAACGGCTATGCTCCAGAATGAACGCTGAAAGGCATAATCAGTCTTGAATGATGATGATGATGATGATGATGATGTTTACTGTCCTCTATCTTTAAGTTAATGTCTAAGAAATTTATGCTGGGCCCCCAACTCCATGCTGACCTTTATGTTAGTGTGCCACTTGTTCATATTTTCCACAGATTTATGGAGTTGTCTACTGGAACCTTACCATATACAAAGAATAGCATCTACATATCTGTATCAATACACAGCATGTTTCGCCAATGGTCCTCTCTTAAGAAAATCAGTCTCCCACTTGTCCATGAACATTTCAGCTAGTAAGAGGGATAAAGGTGAGCCCATTACCCAACCATAAGCTTGCTGATAGTAGCTCCCTTGAAAGCAGAAACAATTTTGTTTTAAACAACATTCCACTGTACTAACAATGCTCAGCTGCTCTTCTGGATTTACATCGTGTGAATACAATGATTGTGACACAATATCTACACAGTCTTTCACTGGAATACATGTGAACAAACTATGCACATCAAAAGAGACTAATTTTGCATTTGTTGGAATCTTAACATCTGTTAACTTGTTAACTAAATCTAAATTGTTCTTGATGCTAAATTTCCCTTTGATGTTCAGTTTCTTCTTCCAGATGGTGTCGATTCTCTTTGCAATCTTGTGTACTGGAGCTTGTATTGCAGATACCACAGGACGAATTGGCGCTTCTGATTTGTGGAGCTTCGGTAAACCATATAGCTTCGTTGCCCTAGGATTCATTTTCAGTATGCCCTTACACGCATATTCAGAAAAGATGTTAAAGCACTTGTCATCGGCAGAGAAGGACGGTGGGGAGCCACACTGGGTAACAGAAGCAGATGGTGTTGGTGCAGATTGCGGTGGAAGCATCGAGAGATGATGGATTCAAAGACCTTGCTACACACTGATGTGGGGCAGACGGGGGAGTATGAGGAGGTATCAGCGAAAGGAGGAGGGTCTGTTTGGCTTGAGGAAAGTAGGACTTTGGAGATTTACCGCAGGTTACAATAGTAGCCATTGAAGAGGATAATGGTTTACAGGATTGTAAACGCTATGATGACTAATAAATCATTCCACTGTTGCCATATTTTTCAATGAATACAGTACGACAGTGAATTGTTATTTCTCCCTGATTCTGTCCCACACATCGTTAAAGCAGGAACTGTACTGAAATTCTTTACCCTACATTAGTTCACCCGACGCTCTTTACTCACAGTTTGCATCGTATCGTTGAAACTGACAGAAGTCAGTATAACGACGCGGATCGTCTTGTTTCTAGTGCTAGGAAAGTGTTTGTCAGGTCACCAATGACAACTGAAAAATTCTGTGAACCCCTTCTAAAGTTAGCCTTACAGGCTGTGTCACACTTCGTGGAACATTTCATTGAAGTGAAAAACCTGTTGCATTCCCTAAATTCAGAGGATGCAGTCAGTGTTGCTACAGCGAAAGAATGTTTTTCTAAAAACGTGCCTGCCGCTGTGACCGAGCGGCTCTAGGCGCTTCAGTCCGGGACCGCGCTTCTGCTACGGTCGCAGGTTCGAATCCCGCCTCGGGCATGGATGTGTGTGACGTCCTTAGGTTAGTTAAGTTTAAGTAGTTCTAAGTCAGGGGACTGATGACCTCAGATGTTAAGTCCCATAGTGCTCAGAGCCATTTGAACCATCTAAAAACGGCACCCACGAAAAGATGAAGTATATCCATAGCTGTTTCTACAAAATATCTCGCATTTTAAAACAGATGGAAGCTCGAAATAATTCCTTGGAATACTTCCGTTCGAGAAACTGAATCAGCTGCTAGAGAAAAATTCTGGCTACCAAACACTGTGTCAAATTTTTAAAAAGCTTTTTTTGAAAATATAAACATTGAAGACGAATTCACTGACGTGGAACTATAGTGCTTTTCACATGCACCAGTGTCGTCATGCGACGTAGAAAGAAAATTTTCAGTGTACAAATCATTCTTCGTTGACAGGCACAGGAGTTTTACACACGAATATATCAGACTGACGTTCCTTATGTACTGTAACAGTCTTCAATAAAGTAAGAGTTATGTGAAGCTGTCATATTTGTGTGTATTTATTTGTGCTTATTTGGTGCTTATTTTCACCATTTTTCCTGCTTATTTAGTGCTTATTTTCCTAATCTTATTGCGCTTACAAATCAGAGCTTTATTTATTACGAATCTCTATATTCAATAATAGAGATAATCGTGGGCTACAGGACCAAGTTTAAAGCAAACGAGTGCAGATTTTATGTATGTCACGAATAATTAATCCAGGTGTAAGGATTCGTTAGTAAGCAGTTCGCACGAGATAAGATCATAACCAATATCTACTTTCATAATTACATTCCACAGATAAGTGTTTACTTACGTATTTCATTAATAAAGCCAAAGGTTGAGATATCCCACAGTTACAGGTAGCTCATTAATTATAATCAAATCCAAGAAGGTTTGTATTATTTACTTGGTTGAAAACAGTAAATGTACACTATGATGTTGATTTGAACGTAAGATTACATCGTACCTATCATAAACAGCAGAAGAACAAGCGTGAATCATTTCGTATTAGTCATGATAATATATCTAATAAAATTACAATGATGGAGAAGAGTTAATACAAATATCAAAGTTATACATTCCATTAGTGCTGTATGTACATGGAAAGATTATCGTGACAGTGCACAGTGGGCTAAGATAGTATATCATATGTAAATTTTCATAGTGGGACAAGGTGAGTTAAACCCGGATAAAACTGAGTGCATCCATTGCTACCATTGCTAATACGCTGATTTCTTGAAATCTATCATTCACTATCTCACATTTTCCAGCTACTGTCTTCATAAGACTTTCCAGTTCCACTACTTTTGCGTTGCTTATCCTGTTTTTTCTGTCAACGTATAGATGCATATATCTCACACCACCGGAACGAGTGTATGACACAGGTGCAAATTTGTCCATAATTACAATCTACTGATAAGTTGCGTATTCGTGCACTGCCTTTTAAGCACTAACTCCTGGAAATTTATTTTATGTCGACTGTCATACAGTTCCTCGTTTTGTCAATAACCACGAAGTCATAGCGTGTGTGATTCCAGCAATCAGCACGTATGTTAACAAATCCACTCAACGCCGGCTGATATTTACAGTCTCCATTCCGACTTCTCTCCAAGAGACTAATGTCGCTAAGATCACAGTTTGGAACCACTCCTGCGAGTCCTGTAGCTTGTATCTGATGCGCCACTGCCCGTTTACTGTAACCCCAGCATCCTCACATTGACGATGCAACACAGAAAATGCATCGCGATTGAAAACTACAGTCTACATGCCGACTCCTCTCCAAGAGAGGAAGGGTGCTACGATCACCGCTTCGAGCCTCTCCTGGGAGTCCAGTAGCTTCTATCCAATTGCAGCACTCGCAGTTGAGCAGCCGACCCGAGCGGAACGCTGCTCTCTGCACCTGGCGTAGCTGCCCGCTGATAGCTCCTCGGAGTGGTCTCTAATAAGCTGCAACTGGCGTAGCTGCCGGTGACGCTCTACTGAGCGGCACGAACCCGCGCAAGCCACTTAACGCTTTCGGGCGCTAAGTGGCAAGAGTTTCGGCTCAACTTCCTGCAACCTCGGTTGCAAATCTCCCCAGCGGGACTCTCCCGTTCTTTGGTAGGGTAATCTCAGTGTCAGGGGCCCGTTCACGTCGGATAACCCCGCGCACTGTAGGCCGCTCTCTTCAACCCGCGCTCTCTTGCGCCGCGCATTGCACTCCGCGCAGATAGGTCGTAGGGACACCCCTCTTCTGTAGGGACACCATACGCAGCACTTTCGCCGGAAAAGCAAATATTGTCGATTCGTGAAAAGAGCAAAATTGTCGCGCATCCTTCCCTATCCAAATGAAAACTCCCGAAACAGCAAAGATGTCCGATCTTTCCTGTGCTTCCCCACCACTTACCCGCAGCAAAGCTGCAGCACAAGAGGCGGAAATGCCGGCTACTCCCGCCATCATTTCCGTCCCACTGTCCACCTTCCAAGACCAGGTCGCCTTGAAGGACAAACAGATCGCAGAACAGCAGGAGCTGATCGTAGAGCTGATGGGCAGTGAACACAAACAGACAGAAACACCCACACCACACACCGGCCCTTGCTGAACAACCGAAGGACATGCCCCCTATTTCACCTCTGGCGGCCCAGGCACCGACGGAACCGAACCGACGGAGGACACAACAAATACGGACGAAGACGGGCCGTGTCAGTAGGTCGGCCCAAGGCGCAAACAGCCGTCAAATACGCAAATAAGTGAGCCCACAAACTCACGAGGCAACGGCCGAGCGCTATTGCCAACACCATCTGCATCGCAAACCAACAACAAAAGCAACATAGGGACCAACACAAACAACCCTGCGACTGCAGCATCCACAAATATACAAGCAGCTACCCAGAACACAAACAATACCGCCACTGGCTTCCCACCAGTCATCATTCACAACTACGGGGACCTAAGTCTCCGAAACAAGGAATTTAACAAAACACACTACTCTAAGCTCACTGGGGAACACGCCGCACTGTACGTGGCGAACAAGTCAGATTACACAAATCTACTGGACTTTCTCAAAGAAAGGAAGGTAGAGCACTTCACGTACAGGACAGTCCTGGAGAAAACACAGCAGTACGTGATCAAGGGGATAGACTGACGAACCCCGACCGACACAGTACACGAAGAGCTCTCTGCTCTCGGGTGGGAGTGCATTCGGGGAAACCGAATGTTAGAGTTCGGCACAGTAAGACCGTCTCATAACTACATGGCGGAATTGGCCGACACGGTCAAGTCCCGCGACCTGCTGAAGTTAAAGCTATTTCTTCACATGGTCGTAAATCTAGAGATTTACAACACGCCGCGCACCCCCCAACAATGCCATAACTGCCAGCGCTTTGCGCACGCGGGTATCAGATGCGGCCTCGCACCCCGCTGCCGCATTTGCGCTGGCGATCACACGACGCAACGCTGCAAACTCCCCCACATAGCACCTCGCAAGTGCGCCAACTGTGGTGCTGCCCATCCGGCAAACTACAGAGGGTGCATTGCTTACAAAGCAGCTCTGAGGCGCAAAATAGCGAAACACACCAAGTGGAATATCCTTCGCTGGAGTGGTCGCTGACAGCCCCAGAAGCGCGGGACGGTCAGAGGAGCCCCAGGACTCAGGACACGCTCAGCAAACACCCCCAGCAACAGACACACAACAGACAAACACAACACCTGCCACCACACCCGCACCGGGCACACCACACGAAACCAGCAACAACAACACCCTACCCCCTGAGATCGCGGACTGCAGCCCACCACAGGCTACAGAAAACGCACCTACACAGGGACGACCACAGCGCCAGAGGAGGAGAAGGAGAAACAGCCGCAGCACGAGGAACACGACCACACCACAACAAGTACACAGACAACAGGACACCAACACTCACGAACACAACCCGGACACCAACTCAAAAACCCACATAACACACCCACTCACCACAGAGAATGCACAGGCGCCCACAACTGCCACACGAACAGCCGACACTCAGGCCAGCCATCACCAGACGCCAATACAGGAACAAGCGACCAATAACTCGCGGGCCGACATGACCAACATTACGACAACATTCCAGAGAGTAATGGAAACATTATTCCCTGGACGCACGACCACCGAAATAGTCACGAAGATTATGGGGTGTGTCTCACAACTCTTCATGCAGTTCATGTCGAGCACGCTCAACTGGACTAGCTTCCAAGCCACTATCACACCACTTTTTACACTACTACATGGATAATACACCACACCAGCCCCGAAACGTAGACTTAAACACAATCACACAGATCCTGTTCTGGAATGCCAACGGGATCGCAAGCAAAAAAGCCGAAATGGCCGCGTTCATGGAGCGAAAGGGTATCCGAATCGCTCTTTTGAACGAAACACTGCTTACGCCTCGCAAACAACTAAATTTCCCAGGGTATTGTGTCTACCGTACCGACCGAGCGGATAGCAGGAGGGGAGGTGGCACGGCAATCATCATACACAGAGACATAGAACACACTAACGTCGAGCTCCCAGCACTTGAAAGACTAGAGGCTACGGCCGTCAGGGTCAAGTTCAACGGAGCCAACACCACACTGGTATCGCTATACAATCCTCCTAAAAACATAGTAACACGCGATATCAGCACAGTACTCAACATAGCACCGCGGGTAATAGCCGCTGGAGACCTCAACGCAAAACACCCTGATTGGAACTCACGAATACGAACCTCCAACGGCAAGAAACTGTACGAACACGCACTAGGCCGAAACTACATTATACTTGGACCGGACATTCCCACGTTCGTGCCTACACAGGCTCGACATAGGCCAGACGTGTTGGACATAGCCCTCATAAAGGGCATCACATGCACACTCAACCTTACGATTGAAAATGATATGGACTCAGACCACATGCCTGTAGTACTGCACATGGAAGAGACACTGCAGGACATCGAACCACGCAGGATGCTTAACTACAAGGGTGCGAATTGGACACTGTTCAAGGAAACGCTTGATAGTCGCATTCCTGACACCCACAAAATTAACAACACACAGCAAATCGATGAGGCTGTGGAGGCTCTCACAACTGCCGTCCAAGACGCAATGATGACGCCATTCCATTTGCAACACCAAGACAACACTCGACGGCCCTGCCCCAGGAAATCCTGGGCCTTATCTCAATGGGGAACCGCCTCAGGAGATACTGGCAGCGTACCAGGCGCCCGTTCTATAAACTGCACGTCAACAGACTCCAGGGCATAATACGGAATAAAATACAAACATTCAGAAACGAGCAATGGGGACAGAAACTCGCAGGGCTGGATACCACACGTCCTGGCGTGTGGCAGCTGGCCAGACACTTCACCAGGGAGAAACATTACATTCCGACGTTACAAGGACCAGACGGCCCAGCCTACTCCGCGACGGAGAAGGCAGAGCTTATGGCCACAACACTTGCAGCGTCTTTCATGCCGAATCTGGTTCCCTCAGACCCAGCATTCACACTTGAAACGGACCAGGAGGTTACACGACTTGTAGCCCAGCCCTCGCGCAACGAAATAAGACGTACTAGCACAAATGAAATCACATGGGCTATCAAGCACACCAACGCTAGAAAAGCCCGTGGTCCTGATGGCATTCAAAACCGTGTCCTCCAGGAGTTCACGGATAAAGCCGTAGAATACCTCACACACTTAACGAATGTCATCCTGACACACCAACACTTCCCTGACTTTTGGAAGGCGGCCAAGGTCCTGGTGTTCAGGAAGCCAGGGAAAGACCACTGCCTCCCACAAAATTACCGACCCATCAGTCTGCTGTGCTCGCTCAGCAAGATTGTTGAGAAGGTAATACTAAAACGTATCACTAGGCATTGCATCGCCAACGACACCCTAAGACCGGAGCAATTCGGCTTTAAGAATCACCACTCGACAACACAACAACTCCTCCGCGTAGTCGAACATGTAACACACGGCTACAACAGGAACAAAGCCACAGGGGCCGTGTTCCTAGACATCGAAAAGGCTTTCGATCGTCTCTGGCACAACGGACTCATACGCAAACTAAGCGAAGCTGGTTTCCCGGACGGACTCGTACGTCTCATACACTCATATCTCACGAACAGATGTTTCAACACTAACGTGCAGGATAAGCAATCAACACAACACGGTATCCAAGCTGGAGTACCCCAAGGAAACATCCTAGGGCCCATCTTGTTTAACCTGTACATTAATGACTTCCCAGCGACACAAAACACGACGTTAGCCGTCTACGCGGATGACACAGCCATCCTCGCGCAAGACTGGAAACCGTCGAACATCAATTCGCGAATACAGACAGCACTCAGAACAGCTGAGTCTTGGCTGGAGCGATGGCGTATTAAAGTAAACGTCGACAATTGCGAAGCAGTTCTGTTCACACGCAGACCGAAACTACTGCGCAAACACCAACACTGTAGACCAATAACACTACATACACGCCCAATACGTTTCCGAGAGAAAGGTACCTTGGTGTCTGGCTGGACCGGAAACTTACATGGGGGGACCACATCGAATACGTTGCCAACCGAGCGCACGCGAGGCTCAAACAGCTCTACCCAATGCTCAACAGGGAAAGCACACTAAATAGGAGGGTGTCGAGGTCCATATACATGACACTGATTAGACCTCTGATCACGTACGCAGCTCCCGTCTGGGGATATGCAGCTCCTACACGACTGCGCCGCCTACAGATCATACAGAATAAGGTGCTACGAATCATTAGCAACGCTCCACGCTACACACGCACCGTGGATCTTCACCATGAATACCGCCTTGATACCCTCAAGGAAATATTCAAAAAACACGCCACACGACTATACAGGAACTCGAGACACTCGAACAATCCTTTCATCCTCACTCTGGGAAACTACGATCACAACCATAAGTGGAAGCACAAGCGGCCAAAGACACTGCTAGCTAGGGCATAGCCACCTATGGTAAACTAACAAACGCAAACAAGCGACAAACGTCGGCAAGCCCCTGCATATCAGCAACACTGACTGGCAACTACCAGCTGCTATTAGAGCCGACCAACAGGCCACAGCAGGGACACCGACGAGCTCGCCCACAGACGCACGAACAATCTGCCAACATTCCCTCACACTGTGCTTCCGGTATATGACCTATCGGACACAAGATCGATAACAAACCTAACTGTTGCAGGTTGCTGACACTGAACGAGGACTCTGTACCGGCACCCAGCGCCAGCCGCCGAGCAGCACAAACGCACAACGTCAAGCTATCGACATGCATGATACCCACTACTAACAAAGCCTATCCTTGCGCAACCTATCGCAGGCAGCAAGACAACCGCTACTGCTCTTACCACCCGACCTAACTATCGCACAGGTTTTTTTCCCTTGGCTCTTGCCTTGGCACTTTTTTTTTCCTCTGCCCTTAAAACCGCTACCCTTCGTCAGATTTCGACCAATCTATCTCCAGATGAGCGCGTATTAATGGTTAATCTTAACCAGACGTACGCAAACATCGCAGTACCCACATTCTGCGACACCTCACTTTAGTGAATACTAACCCTTATGCAGAGATGGCAGTAGACCTTTTGTGTTCGCCATCATGCCGGTGTGGGCGTGGAGGGGCTCCACCTCTATCTAAAAAAAAAGCTATCCAATTCACCACTGCCCGTTTACTGTAATCCTCGCACCCTCACATTGACGAAGCCACGCAGAAATTGCATCGCGATTGAATACTACAGGCTCCAGGGCGACTTCACCCCATGATACTAATGCGACTACGGTCACCACATTTAACCTCTCCTGGGAGACTAGTAGCTTGTATCCGATTCACTAATTCCCGTTTGCTGTAACGCGCGCACCTTTACATTGACGTTGCATCACAGAAATTACATTAAGATTGAAAACTACAGGCTCTATAATGACTTCTTTCCATGGCACTAAGGCGGCTACGGTGACCGCATTGAATCTCTCCTCGGAGTCCAGTAGCTTGTATCTGATGCACCACTGCTTGTTTTCTGTAACCCTCACAGTCTCACATTGTCGATGCGAGACAGAATTTGCATGGCGATTGAAAAATACAGGCTGAATGTAGACCTCGTTTCAAGAGACTAATGTCGCCGTCAGGTGTTGTGTCTCCACTAGGCGGGTGCTTGGCTATTGCAAAAGTGTCGAGGATATTGTCAACGTCATTCTGCTAATGTCATTCTACAGTACTGGAGAGACTACAGTGACCACATGCGTCCTGTCCTGTGAGTCCAGTAGCTTGTATCCAATGCCCACTGCACCTTTACTGTAACCCTGGCAAAACCCTATTAATGATGCGACACAGAAATTGCATTGCGATTGAAAACTCGTCTCCATGCCGATTTCTCTCCAACAGGCTAACGCCGCTCACAGAAATTGTCTCCTCATTTTTAGGGTATTGGGCTATTGATCAGACGTCCATTACATTGTCGGAGTCATTCTGCTAGCGTACATCTTCCATACTGGCACAGCTACAGTCACTACATGGAACCTCTCCTTGGAGTCCACTAGCTTGTATGCGACTCAACACTGCCCGTTTACTATAACCCTTGCACTCTCACATTGACTGTGCGACACAGAAATTGCATCGAGATTGAAATTACAGGCTCCATTTTGACTTCTTTCCAAGAGACTCAAGCTGCTACTTTCACCGCATGCAACTTATCCTGTGAGTCCAGTAGCCTGTATCCGGCGCGTCACTGCCCGCTTACTATAATACTCGCACCCTCACATTTAAGTTGCGACACAGAAATCCTATGGGGATTCAAAACTAGGGGCACCATGCCGATTTCACTCCAAGAGACTAACACGGCTACGGTCACCACATGGAACCTCTGCTGGGAGTCCAGTAGCTTTATCCGATGCACCGATACGTGTTTAGTGTAACCGTCGCACCCCCACATTGACGATGCAACACAGAAATTGCATCGCAGTTGAAAACTACAGGCTCCATACTGACTTCTCTCCAGGATACTAACGCGGCTATGGTCACTGAATGCAACCTCTCGTAGGAGTCCAGTAGTTTGTATCCGATGCACCACTGCACGTTTACTATAATCCTCGCATCCTAACACTGACGATGCGACACAGAAATTCCATCGCAATTGAAAACTTGTTGGTTGGTTTGTGTGAGCTGAAGGGACCAGCCTACAAAGGCCAACAGTCCCTTATTCCACGACAATGAAGCACCCACAAGGAAAAAAAAAAAAGGAACGGAGATGACAAGGGACGACTCAGGATAAGGAAGACATAGACAAAGACCAGAAAAGTGTAATTAAAAGCACACATTGTGTTACAGTGTTTGGCCGACCATGGAAACAAAAAAAGGAAAAACCAACCTCCAAGAGACACAGTAAAAACCCCAATCTAAAACCGTATGCCAAAGGCCAGACTCAACACACAAGAGAGACAAACCATTAGATTGAGCGATAAAAGCCCCCTGCTCGAATAAAACGCAAAACTAAGCCTGCCATGGCAGCGTCATCCGTTAAAAGTGCAGGGAGAGTTTCAGGCAGCGCAAACCTCGGCCTGAGCGCAGTTAAAAGCGGACAGGCCAACAAGACATGGACCACAGTCAACGCTGATCAGCAGCGACATAGAGGTGGGTTCTCGAGGCGCAATGAATGACGTGCGTCAGCCAGGTGTGGCCAATGTGTAGCGGGCAGAGAACAACTGAGTCCTAGCGAGAGGCTCGCAAGGAGGTGCGCCACACACCTGTAGTCTCCTTGATGACCCGAAGTTTGTTGGAGGAAGTACCAAGGATTTTTTTGCCGCAATACTAACTGGAGATCACATTCTGGAAGGCCAATCTCCAAGGCCGGTGCACTGATAGCCTGTTTGGCCAGCGTGTCAACACGTTCATTTCCTGGGATGCCGACATGACCTGGTGTCCACACAAAAACCAAGGAGCGGCCGCAACGGATAAGACTATGGATGGACTCCTGGATAGCCATCACCAAACGTGAGCAAGGAAAATACTGGTAGATAGCTCACAAACCGCTCAAGGAGTCACTACAGATAACGAAGGACCCACCTGAAGAGGAGCAGATATACTCTAGAGCGTGAGAAATGGCGACAAGCTCTGCAATGAAAACAATGCAGCCATCCAGCAATGAGGGTTGTTTAGATTGTTCCCCAATCGGCAATTATCAGTCGTTATAGACTACAGCAGAGCCGGGAAACGCAGCAAGGATGGAATGAAAGCGTCGGCGGAGGGCCTAAAGAAGGACTGAGTCTTTCGAGCCTTGAGCCTTGTGCCAAATCCAGCTGAAGGCACACACCACGGGGGTATACGTATATGGGCCTGGAAAAGGGGCGGGAGAGGGAAAAACTCAAGCACAGAGAGAAGAGACCGGACGCCGACCGCAATCGGACACACTGACCGGGATCGCCATTCGGGAAGATGGACGACCGAGTTGGAGAGCAGGAGACGGTAATTTGGATGCCTGGACAAGCTACAAACATGTGCAGCATAAGCAGCCAGTATTCCCCGGCGCCGGATCCGCAATGGAGGGACACCAGCCTCCACAAATATGCTGTTTACAGGGCTTGTGCGGAAAGCTCCAGTTGCGAGTCGGATCCCACAGTATGGAGTCAAGCAGCCGTAATACGGAAGGCTATGCCGAACCGTAAGCCAGGCTCCCATATTTGAGATGGGACTGAATCAACGCCTGATACAGTCTTAGAGTAGTAGACCGATCGGCACCCCAGCTGGTGTGACAAACAACGAAGACCGTTAAGATGCCGCGAGCATGTTTGTTTAAGCTGCCGAATATGTGGAAGCCAAGTCAACTGGGTATCCAAAAGCAATCCTAGAAACCGATGCGTCTCCAGCACAGCAAGAGGTTCGCCGTCATGATAAAGTCATGGCTCGGGGTGAACAGTGCGACGTCGGCAGAAATGGATGAAACAAGGCTTGGCGGCCGAAAAATGGAAGCTGTGCGCTATGGCCCAGTACTGGACCTTGAGCATAGCGCCCTGCACCTGCCGTTCAGCAACTGCAATGCCAGCGGAGCTATAGTACAGGCAAAAGTCATCAGCATACAAGGAACCTGAGTTGGACGTTCCCACAGCTGCAGCGAGCCCATTGATAGAAACTAAAAAGTGGCAGATTCTAAAGGAGCTGGACCCTAAGACCCCACTCATGAAGTGGTGTGAGGATGTTATGTCGCCATGTTGTATCATATGCCTTCTTCATGTCAAAAAAGACAGCAACCAGATGCTGACGATGGGAAAATGCTATATAGTAGGCAGACTCCAGGCAGACAAGATTATCAGTGGCAGAGTGGCCCTTACAGAACCAGTCCTGAGACGGAGCCAGAAGGCCCCGAGACTCAAGTAGCCAAATCAACCTCCAGCTCACTATGCATTCGAGCAATTTGCATAGAGCATTGGTGAGGCTAATGGGGCGATAGCTGTCCACCTCCAATGGGTTCTTTCCAGACTTCAACACTAGTATGATACTGCTTTCCCGTCACTGAGACAGGAACTCACCCTCAACCCAGATAAGGTTGAAAAGGTCTAGGAGGTGATGCTGGCAGTCCTTCGAGAGGTGGTTGAGCATCTGACAGTGGATGTGATCCAGCCCGGCAGCCATATTGTGGCAAGTGGTTAGGGCACTTTGGAATTCAGACTCACTGAATGGGGCATTGTACAGATCGGGGTGGCGCGTATGGAATGAAAGGCTCCTACATTGCAACCACTCTTTCAGAGGTAATTCATAGAAGCGGAACTCTGAGCAAAATGCTCTGCTTAGAGTTCCGCAATCGTGTCTGATTCAGTACAGACTGCTCCTTTCAGGGAAAGCCCAGGGACGCTAACAGGGGGCTGATATCCATAGAGCCGCTTAATCTTGGTCCATACCTGCGATGGAGAGGTACGGATGGCAGTGGTGGAGACATATCTTTCCCAGCACTCCTGCTTCCATCGGCGAATAAGGCAGCGGGCTCCGGTATGGAGCCCTTTAAAGGTGATGAGGTGTTCCAGTAGTGGGTGTGGCTTATGATACTGGAGGGCCCGCCTGCGATCTCTAATCGTATCAGTGATCTCGTGTGACCACCAAGGCACATTCCTCCACTAAGGGGACCTGGAAGAACAGGGAATTGCAGATTCCACTGCAGAAACTATGCCGGTGGTTATCGTGTGAACCAACACATTAATGGCGTCTTGAGAAAGTGGCTCAATAGTGGCAATGGAGGTGAACGCGTCCCAGTCAATCTTATTCAAAGCCCTTCTGAGGAGGGGCCCAGAAGAGTGATGCTGTGGCAGTGAAAGAATGATGGGAAAGTGGTCACCACTGCATAAGTCATGCACACTCCATTGCACAGAGGGTAGAAGGCCAGGGCTGCAGACCGAAAGGTCGATGGCTGAGTACGTGCCATGCACCGTACTGAAATGTATGGAGGCACCATTATTTAAGAGAGAGAGGTCGAGCTGTGCCAACACTTGCTCAACGACAGTGCCTCGGCCTGTTGCCACCAGTCTACCCGACAAAGGGTTATGGGCGTTAAAATCGCCTGTTAACAGAAAAGGAGGCGGCAGTCGGGCTATCAGTGCACCTTACACATTCTTTGGAACATCACTAACTGGTGGCAGATAGAGACTTCAGAGACTGCAGACAGTAACAGCCTGAGGCGTCCACACGCAAACAGCAGCAACCTCTAAAGGTGGTTGAAGAGGTACACACTCGCTGTAAAGAGAGTTAAGGAAGTAGACGCAGACTCCATCAGATATCCTCGCATAAGCTGCCCAATTCTTATAATAACCCCAATAGCCATTGGGGGCGGGGGTTTGCATCGCCGGAAACCAAGTTTCCTGGAGAGCAATGCAGAAGAAATGATGAACGCTGATAAGCTGACGGAGCAAGGTGGTGGAAAAAACTACTGCAATTCCACTGGAGAATGACACTGTCCGCAGCTGGAAAAGGTGTGAATGGACCAAGGAGGCAAATGACGCTGCTGGGTCACCTACTGCCTCCGAAGGAGAGCCTGAGTCAAGAACCATTGTGTCTGAGGTAGGAGCGAGATTTAGGTCGTTGGGAGACGCCAAAATCTGCTAATCGTCCTCAGATCAGAACTGGTAAGAACAGGTGGCACAGAGACAACCTGAACCTATTCCTTCTTCCCAGCTTTTTCCTCTTCTTCTTCTTTGTCTCCCCCCCCCCCCCCCCCCACTGCTCCTTAGGAGCAACCTGGGAGGGAGTCACAGAGGGAGGGTCAGGGACAGACGAAGAGCAGGACTTTGATCTGACTGATGCCAGCCATCACACTGGAGGATGCCTTAGAAGATAGACTTCCAAGGGACTCTTTCTGCATGAGGGAAGCCGGTGGATGCAGGCGTACCTCCGGCAGTGGGGCAGGGTCGGATATCCTTGTCAATTTTGGGGGTAGGTCTGCCATGGGAGGTACCTTGGGAGCACCAGAAGAAGCAGTGTCCACCATCACGGACTCGGGGGAAGAGTCGGGGTGGCCCTGAGGGCCCACTGCAGGTTTAAGACCGCAGGAACAGGCGTCGCAACGAAGTTGAAATCACAGCACAGGATGCTGTCATTAGAACAGCAGGAAGTCATTCGTATTTCCTCCTTGCATCCTGACACGTGAGCCTGTCCAGGGTTTCGATTCGATTTCCGTCATTTGCCGCTCCTTATGGAGAACCAGGCAGTCAGGCTAGCAGGGGGAGTGGCGCTTCCCACAGTTGAAACAAGTGGGAGGAGGAGCACACGGGGCGCCTGGGTCCGACTGCAAAAGGAGGTCATGATGGAAAATAATACCCTGGACCATGTTAAGGATTATATGGGGTGTAATTGAGACAGGGATGTCACCCAGCTTGTCACAGGCGAGCAGTGCCAGCGACTGGGCAGGGGAGGCCGTCTGGATCAAAATCGACCTGCTGCACATATTGGACAATGCTGCAACTTCCCCAAACGTATTTTCTAGATGGCCGACAAAATACTTGGGCTTCGTTGCATGAAAGGTCTCTTCATCAGTCCTGCTGCAAACGAGGTACTGAGGCGAATATAGCTCTCGAGACCTGGTCGCCTGACGGTCAACCCAAGGTGTAGCCAGGGAGGGGAACGAGTATGAATCATAGGTCGCAGCAAGGAAATCATTTCTGACATGCTTTGAGACAGATGGGGCCGAACGACCACCAGCTTCGTGCAGGTTAAGCAGTTTCAGTGTGGGTCTTGCGCCCTGATGCCACCCACTCTGACTTGGGGAAACTCCCGATGGGCGCCACGCAGCCTCAGCAAGGGCACCTGGCAGGATGGCCATTGCTGGGAGTCCTGGTGCCCCTGAAGGATGGGCACTACTCCTTGGCATATGCAGGAAGGTCTCAGCTCTGGCATCAGCAGTGTGATCCCTGTGTTATCAGGGGGCTTCCACCAACAGGGTATATTGAAACGTCCCCTTAGAAAAATTTATGAATGATTGTGCTGGTAAACCCCTTACGTTATTTGATTTTCAAACAGCTGAGCAGAACTGAACGTACTCAAACATTTCTCTCTTTACTTATTCTGATCATCACTAAACTGCCACACAAAATTTTTTGCGCAACGCAATCTTTTAATAATCCCTACAAAAGAATGGCCCTGACTAACAGTAACCTAAGCCTTTCATGAATCACTTACCTCACAAAAATCTTCATTACTCGAACTACTGCAATACAGCGAGAGCCAATACTGCCAGCTAAATAAAACATTCTAACTACTGAAGTCACTAACTACTGATAGGCATAGTTAGCAAGTGAAAGATTTTGACAGAGAACGAACAATGTATTTACAATAGTGTTCAAAAGTCACAATATATATATATATATATATATATATATATATATATATCAGTTCATGACATCCAGTCTTACAAATTTACTGTCTCTGATGGACACACGTCCAGATCGTCCGCTCTCAAAATTCCGCCATCTCTCTCCCCACATCCACCACTGCTGGCGGCTCACCTCCAACTGCGCAACGCCACTCGCTGTTAACAGCCAACTGCCCAACACTACAATAGCCAACAACAATGCAAACCAGCCACAGACTGCACACAGCACAGCCAGTGATTTTCATACAGAGCGCTACGTGGCGTTACCAATATAAAAACCTAAACAGCCTACTTACAACATGACAACCCCACAACGACAGACTGGCTACCGCTCTGGATGTCGGATGCCGAAATGGTCCAAAACTGTAGTTGGCGTGAAAGATGGTACGCCGCAGGAGAGGAGAAGTAGGCAACCCAGAAGACGTTGGGTGCAAATACCGCCACATGACAGTAAGTAACATGCAATATCTTGGTGTATGATGGACAAACAAGAAACACCACATAAGATGTCCTTCTCCAAATGGGATGCATTAGCAACAGAAATTTGGAAAAGGAAGGAGGTCAAACCCGGGAGGGGACCAATACATAAAGACCGAAACATGTGAGACTCCGTTTAGTTGCCTCTTACAACAGGCAGTAATTCCGCAGGCCCATTCTAACACCGAAACCAGCAGGGGAGAATTGAGAACTAGGAGCACCATGCCTACTTTGCACCAACAGAGTAATGTGGCTACGATCGTCGCAAGGAACTTCTACTGGGAATCATGTAGGTTGTATCCGAGGCACCACTGCCCATTTACTACAACCATCGCACCAGCACATTGACGATGAGACACGGAAGTAGCAACTCTATTGAAAACTACAGGATCGATGAAGACTTCTCTCCAAGAGACTTACGCTTCTAGGGTCACAGCATGGAACCTCCTGGGAGACAAGTAGCTTGTATCCAATGTACCATTGTCTTTTTAATGTAATCCTTGCTTCCTCACATTGACGATGCACCATAGAGAAGCATAGCTCCATGCCCACTTCTGCCCAAGACACTAAAGCGTTTACAGTCCCCACATGGAACCTCTACTGGGTGTCCAGTAGCTTGTATTGAACCACCACAATCTATTTACTGTAACTTTCGGTCGGTAACATTGATGATTCGACACAGAAATAGCATCGCGATTTAAAACTACACGCCCCATGCTGACTTCTCTCCAAGAGACTAACATGGCTATGGTCAATGCATGGAACCTCTTTTGGGAGCACAGTAGCTTGTATCTGATGTACCACTGCCTGTTTACTGTAAGCCTTGCAAAGTCACATTTACTATACGACAGAGAAATTGCGTCGGGATTGAAATTACAGGCTCCATGCCGACTTCTCTCCAAGAGACTCAAACAGCTACTTTCAACGCATGGACCATCTCCTGCGTTCAAATGGCTCTAAGCACTATGGTACTTAA
Source organism: Schistocerca nitens (assembly GCF_023898315.1). NCBI lineage: Eukaryota > Metazoa > Arthropoda > Insecta > Orthoptera > Acrididae > Schistocerca > Schistocerca nitens. The sequence goes on from NC_064622.1 coordinate 489,879,859, forward strand.
CCTCATAGGCCATCAGTTCCCTAGACCTACTTAAACCTAACAAACCTAAGAACATCACACACACCCATGCTGAGGCAGGATTCGAACCTGCGACGATAGAAGCAGTGTATCTTCTGGGAGTCTAGTAGCTTGTATCCGATGCACCACTGCCAATTTACTGTAGCCCTCACAACCTAACATTGACGACGCTACATATAAATTAAATCGCGTTTGAAAACTACAGGCAGCATATCAACTTCGCTCCAACAGAGTAATGCAGCTACGGTCACATCATGGATCCTGTCCAGGGACTCCAGTAACTTGTATCCGAATCACCACTGCCCATTTACTGTAACCCTTGAACAGTAGCATTAACGATGCGACACAGAAATAGCATCGCGATTTGAAACTACAGGCTCCATACCGACTTCTCTCCAAGAGAGTAACGCTGCTATGGCCATCCCATGGAACCTCTCGTGGCAGTCCTGTAGCTTGTCTCCGACGCACCACTGCCCGTTTACTGTAACCATCGCACCATTACACCGACGATGCGACGCCGAAATAGCAACTCTATTGAAAACTACAGGCTCCATGACGACTTCTGTCCAATAAAAGGCGGCTATGGTCACCACATGGAACCTCACCTGGGAGTCCTGCTACTTGTATCCGTGGTGGTACCCATTTACTGTAACCCTCGTACTCTCACATTGACAATGCGACACAGAAATTGCATCACGATTCATAATTACTGGCTAAAGCCGAATTCTCTGAAAGACATTAAGGTGGCTATGGTCACCACATGGAATCTCTAGTGTGAGTCCAGTAGCTTGTTTCTGATGCACCACTTCCTGTTAACTGTAACCCTGATACTGACGAAGCGAGACAGAAATTGCATCGTGATGGAATACTAGATGCTCCATGCCGATTGTCTACGCGGCTACTGTCATCACATTTACCACTGTCCCTTTACCGTAACTTTTGCACCCTCGCAGTGGCGATTTAGCTCAGGAATTACATCGAGATTGAATACTACTGGCTCTATGCCGACTTCTTTCCAAGAGACTAAAGTTTCTACGGTCACAACATGGAACCTCTCCTTGGACTCCAGCAGCTTGCATCTGATGTACGACTTCTCGTTGACTGTCACCCGTGCACTCTGACATTGACGCTTCGGCACAGAAATTCCATCGCTATTGAATACTACAGGCTCCATGCCGACTTCCCTCCAAGAGACCAACGCTGCTTTGGGTACGTATGGAACCTATTCTGGTAGTCCAGTAGCTTCTATCTGATGCACCACTGAACATTTAATGTAACCCATGCGCCCTCAAATTGACGATCCGACACAGAAATTGCATCGCGATTGAATAGAACAGGCTCAAAGCCGAGTGGTTTCCAACAGACTAATCACATGGAGCCCTTCCACGGAGTCCAGTGTCTTGTATCTGATGAACAGCTGCTCGTTTACTGTACAAATGACTCTGAGCACTATGGGACTTAACTTCTAAGGTCATCAGTCCCCTAGAACTTAGAACTACTTAAACCTAACTAACCTAAGGACATCACACACGTCCATGCCCGAGGCAGGATTCGAACTTGCGACCGTAGCGGCCGCGCGGCTCCAGATCGTAACGCCTAGAACCGCTGCCAACCCGGCTGGCGTTTACTGTACATCTCGCACACTCACAATTACGATACGACGCAGCAGTTGCAACACAAACAATGCTACAGGCTCCATGCTTACTTCTTTCCAAGACGCTAATAACGCCCTCAGACACTGACAAGCCATTAGGCGACTGCTGGGCTATTGCATAAGCCTCGAGGAAATTGTCAGAGTTATTCTGCTAGTGTACATCTACGATACTGGCGCAACAATGGTCACAGCATGGCACCCCTTCTGAAAGTACATTAGCATTTTTGCGATGCCCCACTGCCCATTTAGTGTATCCCTCGCACCCTCACATTGATGATGTGACACAAATTGCATTGCGATTGAAAACTACTGTCTCCATGCTGACGTCTCTCCAAGAGACCAACACGGCTATGGCCACTGCATGGATCCTTTCCTGGGTGTCCAGGAACTTGAATCCGATGCACCACAGCCCATTCACTGTAGCACTCAAACCCTCAAATTGACAATGCCGCACAGAAATTGCAATGTGGTTGCAAAAAACCGGCCCAGTGCCCTTTGCCCTCCAAGAGAATTTCTAAGCTACGGTCACCACATAAAATCCTTGCTTTGAGTCTAGTAGCTTGTATCCGATAGACCACAGCCCGTTTACTTCAACCCTCACTCTCTATGCTTACTTGTTTCCAGGAGACTATCGTGGATACGGTCACCGCAAAGGAACTCTACTGGGAGAACCGCTGCCTGTTTACTATAGCCCTCATTCCCTCGCTTTGATGATGCGACACAGTAATAGCTTCGCGATTGAAAACTACAGCCGTGTATAGTGGCTGCAGGGTTTGCGGCGCCATGTCAAGGACTACTCGGCCTCTCCTGCTGGAAGTTCGAGTCCTCTCTCGGGCATGGGTGTGTATGTGTTGCTCTTAGCATAAGATAGTTTAAGTAGTGACTAAGACTATGGACTAATTATCTCAGCAGTTTGGTCCCTTAGGAAATCCACACATTTCTGAAAACTACAGGCAACATGCCAACTTCTCTCCAAGAGACAAAAGCGACTATGGTCACCGCATGAAGCCTCTCCGGGGACACCAGCAGCTCGAATCCGATGCACCACTGCCCATTTACTGTAAGCCTCGCACCCTCAATTGACGAAGCGACACAGAAATTGCATCACGATAGAAAGCTACAGGCTGTAAGATGACTATTCTTCAAGAGACGAACGTGACTCTGGTCACCATATAAAACTTCCCCCAGGAGTCCATTAGCTTGTATCTGATGGACCTCTGCCCATTTACTGTAACATTCGCAACCTGACATTGACGTTGCGACGTAGAAATTGCGTTGCGCTTGATAACTATAGGCTCCATGCCAGCTTCTTTCCAAGAGACTAACGCGACTACCATCACTGCATGAACCACTCCCGGGAGTCCAGTACCTTGTATCCCATGCACCACTGTCTGCTTAGTGCAAAACTCACACCCTCACATTGATGATGCGACACAGAAATTCCATCGTGATTGAAAGCTACAGGCTTCGAGCTGACTACTCTCCAAGAGACGAACGTGGCTATGGTCACCGTATAAAACCTCCCCTGGGAGTCCATTGGCTTGTTTCCAATGCGCCACTGCCCATTCACTGTAACTATCCGAACCAATCATTGATGATGCGACATAGAAACGGCATCGCGATTGAAAACTACAGGCTACATGCGGACTTCACTCCATGAGACTAACATGGGTACGGTTACTGCATGGATTCTCTCCTAGGAGTGCAGTAGCTTGTATCCAATGCACCACTGTCTGTTAACTTTAACCTTCGACCATCACATAGACGACGAGACACAGAAATTGCATCGCGATTGAGAATTATAGGTTCATTGTCGAATTCTCCACAAGAGTGTAACGGGGGTATGGCCACTGCATGGAACCTCTCCTGGTAGTCCAGTAGCTTGTATCCGATGTATCACTGCCTGTATACTAAAACCCTCCCACGCTCACAGTGACAATGCGACACAGAAATTGCATCATGATTGAAAGCTACAGGCTCCATGCCGTCTTCTCTCCAGGAGATTAATACAGGAAACGTCACCACATATAACTCCTCCTGGGACTCCAGTAGCTCATATGCGAAGCAGCACTGTCCATTTGCTGTAACCCTTGCACCTTCACATTGACGATTCGACAAAGAAATTGCATTGCGATTGAAAACTACAGAGCACATGTCGACTGCTCTCCAAGAGACCATCACAGCTACAGTCACTTCGTGGAACCTAGGGAGTGCAGTTGTTTATATCTGATGCACCAGTGCCCATTTATTGTAACCCTCACATCCTCAAATTGACGATGCGATACAGAAATTGCATCACGATTGAAAACTACAGGCTGCATGCCGACTTCTCTCCAAGAGACTAACGTGGCTGTGGTCACCACATGGAACCTCTCCTGGCAGTCCAATAGTTTGCATCTGCTGCACCGCTGCCCATTTACTGGAACCCTCGCACCCTCACTTTGACGATGTTAAACAGAAATTGCATAGCTATTGAAAACTACAGGCTTCATGCCGACTTCTTTTCGAGAGACTAATGTATCTACCGTCACCACATGGAAGCTCCTGTGGGAGTCGCGTATCTTTCCGTTTGCTGTAACCCTTGCATCGCAAATGAAAACTTCAGGCTCCATGACGGCTTCTGTCCAAGAGAAGCAGCAGGGAGTCGAGTGCAGGTAGCGCGCACACACAGGTTGAGGCATGTGCAGCCTAGGAGACGGGAAGTGCAGCGGCACCGGTGCGGCTCAGCTGGTGGCGTGAGAACCGCCGGCCGCTGCCGTGCCGGCGCCCCGCCACTGCCGCAGCCGCAGCCGCACCGCCGCTGCTGCCGCGGCCCGGCTGAGCCGCGCGCCGTAATTTCAGATTAGCCACGTACGCGCAGCCGCCGCTAACTACCGGCTCAGCGGGCAGCGCTGTTCGCGAGCCACCGCCGACCGTCGCCCGCTGCTGCCGCCGGCGTCTGCTGTTACTGCTGCTGCTGCTGCTGCTGTTGCCGTGGGGCGACGAGGTTTCGTGCCGGGCTGCGCTCACCAGAGGCTCGCAGGCGGAATGTCTGTCCGGCTTTCTCACGGACTGCTCGTTCCCCCTCTCAGGAAAGCAACGCAGAAAGTAACAAGCTTAGCCGTGCGCCGTGGTAAACCGACGGACCAAAACATTATGACTCGTCGCCACCTCGAGTTTGATTCCCACTTGTTGGAGATGCAAGCACATGTCACAGCAAGGAAACCGTAACGTGTGAGCAAATGAAAAAAGGCTACAGTTATATTGAAAGTTTACCGTCCAACCCTATTGCCTAGGGACGCAAGATGAAAGTTGATGTCGTCAAGCCCTGAAACATAATTGCGCAACGGATAACTGGGGAGGGGAGCTTGAGAGCGCTACCTAGAGAGCGTGCCCTTTCTGTGCGATACTAGGCAAGGGGCTGGAGGGCTCACACGCTGATGTGTGGGTCCCTGCATTCTATAGCTTTTATTTTAAATAGATTCCTTTAACTTGACTTCTTTGTGATTTTTAAGGTATGTTAAAGATTGATGACAGTTGATTACCTATTTATTTTAAACATTATCACTCGACTTTACAGCGATTGCAGCAATTGTTTCAGATATTACAATTTTACAACTTATAGCTCGGGTATATTATATACTAATCTGCACGCACATTTCTACGGGTAAGACGGAATTGCGTTGGCCAAATGTATACCACCAAAGTCTCGCAATATTTTACATAGGACATTCACTATGTGGGGAGGATAACGGGCAAACTGCGGACCAGATACTTTAACACAGAGTGTCAAATTTCCTGAATTAAACGAGCACATTCATTTCCTTACAAAATCCGAAGCTGGAAATAAAAGAATTAGTACAAATATTCAAATACCTCTCTTCCATGCTTGAACATTGAGACAGACGTACTGAGGGCACGTTTGCTCACTTACCCGTCTTCTGTAACACCCCACTAATATGGCGGGCACCCGGAGGTCTTCCTGGGCCCCGGTGGAGGGGGTGGTCGAACCACCTGGCCGTGACCAACGTCTACACCACAAATCTTGTGACACTGGAATGTCTTTGACTTTTACCTGCCTGTGCTGTCTCTCTGAGCCCCTAGCCAGGAGTAAGGTTGGCACTACTATACTACAAAACTACTTCCCAACAAAGATTTGGCCACGCTTTACGGAAAGGTGTGAGGAGGATTAGGAAAGTTCATGTGCAGATTCACATTCACGTACAAGAAATGCATAATACACGACACACATAAATACGTATTATGAAGCCTGACACATTTCTTTCCACCCGTCCACATGAGTTCTGTTGCACCCGCGGCCGGCCGCGTCGTGTAATAAAATTTGGCTGCGGAGCCGCCTCTGTTTCTATTTCCCGGTGAGAGCGAGCAGCGAAACCTGCTGCCTATAGAGCGGAAACTACTGTACCGTTTCAATATTTAAAGAAATTTTACTAACAATATTATAATTACTATTCATGTGGACCAGTACAATTATACACAATAATTGCTGTTGACACTGGTACGCCGGCCGGTGTGGCCGAGCGGTTCTAGGCGCTTCAGTCTGGAAGCGCGCGACCGCTACGGTCGCAGGTTCGAATCCTGCCTCGGGCATGGATGTGTGTGGCGTCCTTACTTTAGTTAGGTTTAAGTAGTTCTAAGTTCTCGGGGACTGATGACCTCAGATGTTGTCCCATAGTGCTCAGAGCCATTTGAACCATTTTTGACACTGGTATACCGATTCCAACATGTAGACAGTGATTGATGGTTTCAGGGTAGCTGCACCTTGTGTTGCTGACGGATCGATTTTCCACGGTGTTCCGCACTTTCTTGTCACAGGGGAACCTCTGGCATTTTAGAGAGTGTCTTAAGGGGTCCAAGATATGTTAGTCTTATTGGACAGATTTCCGGGCAGAAAGGAGAATCTTCCAGGGCTTTTTATCAAAATGTTTGTAAGAGCTCAAGGGTGTTCTTGGGCTCGTTTAGGCTTCAGTTGTCTTGGAGAAGCATTACCCCATTCGAGAAATAGTCCCTGCGGCCTGACTGAGCCACGGCATCCTGTTGCTATACTGGTCTCGGCTAAGTGTTCCACCCTGTGGTAGCCTGTTCATGAGCAGAGCTCCTTTTTGAGTGTGATGTTTTCAGCGTTTGGGGACGAGTGGGCTTTGTTTGGACGAGTGGAGCTGGGATGTCGACACTCAGTCCTCATCTGTTTGGAGGCAGGATCGAAGTTGTGATACGACGTTTCACTCTACGCCACAGCCTGAGCAACAAAATAGTTTCTTATGCTGTGTATTTCAACAGACGGGTCACACAAACACCCATTCTCGCCGTCTTCTGTTTCTCTGAAGGATGCTTGGACGCCCACTGTGCACGAACTTTGACATAATGAATGTTCTTCTGGATTGTGAGATACACAGTACCTTTGTTTATCGACGGTACAACAGCATTGTGATGAGTGGTGATCCGACAGTTCGTCCATATGAACTCTTCCGAAGTCGAAATCGGGGCGCCGGTGATGACAGCGTACGCCGACTCACAAGATGGTATGTCCTCCCGCCTCGTAACGCAGACAGCACCAGAATGTTACGCTGCGTGCAAGACACTGCTCTCCGTACTCCTCTTTCACCCTGAGATAAATCTGTGAAGGATGATTCCCTTCTGCGTGAACACATTGGATAACCGCTGTTTCCCCTGACCGGGAGCAATTCATGACGTAACATAGTTGTTGAAACAAGTTTTCAGAAATTAGGAAGTTTCTGCGAAGCCGTTAACACCGCATGCACAGCTGACAAGGGGACGCCACGACATGGGATCGCAGATTTACTTCGAACTTCGTACATCTTTAGTAGACCTCTATTATATGGCTTCTATTATGTGGCTTCCTAACGACAAGGAGGAACTGTAGGTCGGAGGTCATTGTGGTCAAGTGGTTAGCGTTAGAGCTCCGTAAAAGGAACATGCGTGAGGTGACGGTTCGTCTCCTGCTCAAAAAAATGTTCAAACGTGTGTGAAATCTTATGGGACTTAACTGCTAAGGCCATCAGTCCCTAAGCTTACACACTACTTAACCTCAATTATCCTAAGGACAAACACACACACCCATGCCCGAGGGAGGACTCGAACCTCCGCCGAGACTAGCCGCACAGTCCATGACTGCAGCGCCCTGGACCGCTCGGCTAATTCCGCGCGGCTCTCCTGCTCAAACTCAGTTTTTACTATCGGTGGAATGAGAATTTTTTCAAAATGTCAACGAGATGTGTTTTTCCTTAGAAACTCTGAACATTCCATGTAAATGCTGAAAAACTGCATTCATTCGATGCAGTAGATGTCATTTCAATTTATGTCTTCCATATCTGTATGACAAATACTATCCTGCGACGTGTGATGTCAAGGGTACATCCGACGGGTAATCGTACCGTAGTCTTGCGTTCTGGCACATTGTAACTTACTGTATTAAAGAATAACATCACTCGCATAACCATTTATCGGGGTTTGGTTTGGGCTTTTCAACCCTGTCCCTCGCCCTTGAAAATTTAATTAAAAATAGTATATAGTCAAATAACATATGAAATTCACTACAAATTCATGGAAATGTGCGCGGTTCTTTTTTCATTATATTACCTCTCAAATGTCATATAAATTAAATAATGTGAGTAGTGATAAAAAAATATAGCATGCTTCGAACCGTCACCTCATCCACGACGCTGCTGCAATGCGACGAACACTAACTAGTTGAGCACAATGACTTATTTGACCAAGCTTCTTCGTCAAGATTCATCAGTTACATAATAGACACGTAAAACTTCTCTTTCGTTCTTCTCGAAATTGCCAGGATGGTGCACTTTACTACCTGCACATTATGTTAATGGCCTAGTAAAGGTGTACATAATTTGAATTAAATCCATAATCCCAGAGCAGCGGCCTCCCCTTGTGAGAATACCACTGTAAGTAGGCTGTTTTACGTAAGTAGGCTGCTTAGGTTTTTATGTTGGTGACGCCACGTAGCACTCTGTATGAAAATCGCTGACTGGGCTGTGTACAGTCTGTGGCTGGTTGGACTCATTGTTGGAATATTTGATATTGTAGTGCTGGGCAGTTGGATGTGGACAGCGCGTAGCGTTGCGCAGTTGGAGGTGAGCCGCCAGCAGTGGTGGATGTGGGGACAGAGATGCCAGAGTTTTGAGAGGTTACTATAAGCGAACGATCTGGACGTGTGTCCGTCACAAAAAGGAAATTTGTTTAATTGGATGTCACAAAATTATGTATATATAATGACTTTTGAACGCTATTAAGGTAAATACATTGTTTGTTCTCTATCAAAATCTTTCATATGCTAACTGTGCCTATCAGTAGTTAGTGCCTTCAATAAGAAACTTTTATTTAGCTGGCAGTATTGGCGCTCGCTGTATTTCAGTAGTTCGAGTCGCGAAGATTTTTGTGAGGTAAGTGATTCAAGCAAGGTATAAGTTATTGTTAGTCAGGGTCATTCTTTTGTAGGGATTATTGAAAGTCAGATTGCGTTGTGCTAAAATATTGTGTGTCCATTTAGAGATGATCAGAATAAGTAAAGAGAAAACTGTCTGAGTACGTCGAGTTTTTTTTCAGCTGTTTGAAAATCAAATAATGTAAGAGGTTTTCCAGCACTGTCATTCTTTATATTCAGAGGAAACGTTTCACCACTACATCATCTCTCGGTAAACACACTCACCCACTAGGAGTATATGTAACGCCACTACAGCGGATATCTTCTTTACAGTTGGACATGCATTATATATGAACGGAGCAGAGATAAATGCTGTATCATTCTAGTGGCGCTACTGGATGCAAATGCTGAAATCCACTGACATGAGCGTCTCTGATGAGGGCATATTGCTACGGTCATGTGCTTGGGAACGAGTTTCTCGGAAACGACCAAGCTGATCGGTTGTTCGAGAGTTACTGACGTTAGCACCTATGAAAAGTGGTTGAGGGACAGAGAAATGACGATGTTCAACGCGTCAGGACAGAACGTAGAGGTCGGTAGCTTGCCCGCTCTGTGAAGTAGACTAGGTGGCGTGCTGTGGCAGATTTGACGATAGAGTTAAATGCTGGTCCAGCACAACTGTTCGGGGATAACTGCTGAATATCGGGCTTCGTAGTAGGCGACTGCTTAGCATTTCCATGATGGCCCAACAACGTCGTCACTGTGGGCAGTGGACCATCGAGACTGGACAGTAAATGGAAACGTGTAGCCTGGTCGGTTGAATCACGTTTCTCATTACACCAGGTCGACGGTCGTTTCCCGATACGCCCCAGGCTAAGGGCTTGGAATTGCAGTAGTAATCGAAGCTACCATGCCTGCTGTGCACTGCCTGAATATTATTGTGGACCATTTGCGCCACTTCATGCTTGACGTCTTCCCCGACTGCAATGGCTCTTCTAGCAGCGTATCTGAGTCTCAAAGCTCGAATCGTGCTACAATGTTCGGAGGGATGATAGTGAACTTGTGCTGATGCCTTGGGCTCCAAATTCGCTTGAGCTAAACACCATCTCACACAAATCCAAGTCCACAAACTACCTGCCGGTAATTTATTGTAAGTGCGTGACTTTTGCGCAGAAGTCTGGTGGTCAGATACGCCTGAAAATCTATCAAGGACTTGTCAGATGTATGCCATGCAAAATCAATGGTTTATTGTGTTCCAAACATGGACCGACACAGTATGATGCTTTGACCGTCAGTGAATGATGGCAAAACTGCTCGGCGTCTGAGGAAAAATGAAAATTTAAGATTTCAGAACCCTGTTATTTTTCTACACAATTTTGTTAACTAACTGTATGCAGGGTGTTCCCTTAGCAGAGTGAGTATTCAGGGATATGATAGGGACTATCATTCGAAACAAAAAAAATTTAGTAAGCATGGGCTCGAAAATGCATGCCTTAATAGATACGAGCACTTGTTCACCTTCATCTCTCGTAGCGCAAGATCTTTCCCTTCCATATTCTGGTACGAGGTGGTATGGACCAAACCAAGAGAAACTTGTCTAGTGAACATGTGTTTTAAAATGCAATCCTTAAGAGCTATGTGCACTTGTTTAGTAGACAAGATGTGTTTCATAGTAGCAAATGCGAAGTAGTGCTCATAGTTCTTAAGCTATCCGTTTTAGAGCCCAAGTTTACTGCACTTTCTTGCTTCGACTGATCATTCTTGTCATATCCCTGAATATTGATTATTAGTCCTGGGACACTCTGTTCAGAAAATGGCTCTGAGCACTATGGGACTTAACATCTGAGGTCAATAGTCCCCTAGAACTTAGAACTACTTAAACCTAACTAACCTAAGGACATCACACACATCCATTCCCGAGGCAGGATTCGAACCAGCGACCGTAGCGGTCGCGCGGTTCCGGACTAGAGCGCCTAGAACCGCTCGGCCACACCGGCCGGTGGACACTTTGTATGCGATAATAAACTTTAATCACATTGCTGTTTCTCCTTCCGCAGCTGAAGTGTGCTGACTGATATATCCGTGTACTATCGATACATCTGACATAGGAAAGAAAGCCTTTGGATCCGAGCCTTGAGCGCCTTCGACTTTATTTCTTCGATAAGGTTAGGAACGTGACGTCAGAGTCCGTATTTGAGTGAGCGGACAATCTGAAAGTAGTCGCCGGGAGGTAAGGAGTTGTCTCCTGCGCATTGCATGGGCCGCGCTGTGAACTGTGGAGTAGTATACGAGAAATGCGCGTTGCGGAAGACCTTCAGTCGATTTCCAATTTTACAGCACGGTATAAGTGATACGTTCTCTTGTAATAAGGAAAGAATTTACAACAAGCTCGTGGGGTTATACAGTGAAACAAGTGTATGCTTCGTGGGACCAGTATCTTCCTTTCACATCCTCATTCTTCGCGCTACTGGCAAATTGAATCTAACGCTGCAATTTCGCCGAGTTATAGTTGTGCGTTTGTACTCAGTTGGTGATCAGGGTGCCTGGACTTGAATCGTAACTTGTGATCGGTAACTCAATGTTTTTAAAACTCGCTCTAATGTAAAATATTGTACAGTTTGTACTTCAGTAACATACGGTCACATATTGTACGCCTTCATCTATTGGATGCGTTCATGTCTTTAAATGAAAATCTGTTTTTTGCTGTTCTTTCTTACTGTAATACACATATTAGTTCATTCTGTTTAGTACACGTATCTCATACATAATTTTTTCATAAGTCACGCGCGACTGATAACATGGTCACCAATATCGCCCGCTTGCAATTTACTAAACAGCGTATATTTGACGTACTGATACAGAAATGCATTTTCTTGCACGAGATAACTTCGTCGCAGTCCATGGGGTATGGGACAGAGGTAGACGATATTGGTTGCGCATAATTACAGGACGATCATTTTCTCTCCCACTCTGCTCAGGCAGAACACAGTATGTGATCACTCGCACTGTCGGTGACGCAGAGACAGTGGAGCAAACAGGTCCAAAGCATAGCGAAGTGCTCTTAACAGTATACAAACAGTCCTGGGAGCAAGAACTAAGAGCTTAATACGAACGTGGTGACATGAAACCATTATTTTTCATTCTTAGCACAAATTGGTAACTGTCTGATTGCACTTACAACATCATGAATAGCGAACATAATGCTTGTTATGGATCAGACAACTGATCACAATATCTACGAATAAACTGAGTGATTAGAAGGTTTGGCCACCATATTGCAACGGAACACCATGATAACGGAGAGGGAAACTGGAAGTGGAGATCGCTCAACTAGGGAACAGTGTGCAGCAGTGATAGGTTCTGAAATTATAATGAAATCTGAATACAACAGATATTTATCCGGCCAATGACTGAATACAAATTACATTAAATGACGGAGAATTCGCTCCTACATAAATGAGTACAAAAACAAGGCCGGCCGCGGTGGTCTAGCGGTTCTAGGCGCTCAGTCCGGAACCGCGCGACTGCTACGGTCGCAGGTTCGAATCCTGCCTCGGGCATGGATGTGTGTGATGTCCTTAGGTTAGTTAGGTTTAAGTAGTTCTAAGTTCTAGGGGACTGATGACCACAGCAGTTTAGTCCCATAGTGCTCAGAGCCATTTGAACAATTTGAACAAAACAAGTAAAATATCGAAGCGCAAAGCTCTCTAGAAACTCAAATGAAATTATTAAGTTTCAAAAATGGTTCACATGGCTCTGAGCACTATGGGACTTAACATGTGAGGTCATCAGTCCCCTAGAACTTAGAAGTACTTAAACCTAACTAACCTAAGGACATCACACACATCGATGCCCGAGGCAGGATTCGAACCTGCGACCGTAGCGGTCACGCAGTTCCAGACTGTAGCGCCTAGAACAGCACGGCCACACCGGCCGGCTATTAAGTTTACTTAAAACTGTTATGCGGCACCAAATTACTTGAATGAGCACTGGGAACACCCAAGAAGCTCTCCTAACCTGTGGAGCTCGGAAATGCGAAGTTAACGAGTACAGGACTCACACAAAAATGCAACTAACCAAGCAAAACAAACTGTGAGCTTCTCAGAGAATGGATTACACTTTCGCGAAAAAGAGCGTGACTTACAACTCTCCGAACTCGGCGAGCGTACGCCAAGCACCGCCAGTGAGCACCGGATGACGGCAGAACACGGCTGACCCCAACCGTCTGAGGACTACGAATGCCCAAGATGACGGCTCAACTATAAGCGCCACCAGCTAGACTTTATCAAACCCATCTCAAACTTTTTTAAAAACTCAGCGTGGAGATGAGGAGTCCCAGGCATTGCCAAAGAGACTAGCAAGAATTTCGCTTTATTTATGAGAACAGTACAGAACTTTCCGATTCTTGGCTTACGGAACACATCTTAAGATACTGGTATCAGGGTATCGGGTATCGGCTCGTAACGATGTCACACTCATTGGTCGATCCCTTTGAGACGAAGAACGGTGGCGGACAAGATCCATTTGACTGTATAGCAAAATCTGGAGCGAAGCCCGACGAATTTTTCCACTGTCGTCGAGCAGAGGTGCAGTGGCCCTTTCTTAGATCTGCGTACACGGAGGTGAATTAATAACACTCAGTGACACACTAGGGACTTTTAGTGGCTTAATGGGAGACTGTCTCCAGAGGGACGAACCGCTGGCATGTTCGGACAGATTTGTTCCGCACCTGACTTCCGCGAACTGTAGTGCGCAGGGGAACCGTGTTCCTTCTCTAAAGCCGCTGTGACAGACCTCCTGCGGTAAAGCCAGACCGCGGGGCGAACACCTGGGTCCTCTCGTTTCTAACAACATAATCTGAAGTGTCCTTCCTGAGTTGACGTGTTTTTTACTCTCCTCAAAAATGACGATGAAATGCGATGAAAAATAATTACATACCCAGCAGCGATATGTGATTGTTGTGCCACCAAGGAAAAACGCCATACTAATCAATCGTGTATATCGAAGGCTTCAGTGAACTAACGTGAAGGACTGGAAAAAGCACTTCTGGTGGCGTCCTTTTCCCTCCGTGTACTAATTTTACTCGGATAAGTTGTTGTTGTTGTTGTTGTGGTCTTCAGTCCTGAGACTGGTTTGATGCAGCTCTCCATGCTACTCTATCCTGTGCAAGCTTCTTCATCTCCCAGTACCTACTGCAACCTACATCCTTCTGAATCTGCTTAGTGTATGCATCTCTTGGTCTCCCCCTACGATTTTTACCCTCCACGCTGCCCTCCAATACTAAATTGGTGATCCCTTGATGCCTCAGAACATGTCCTACCAACCGATCCCTTCTTCTGGTCAAGTTGTGCCACAAACTCCTCTTCTCCCCAATCCTATTCAGTACCTCCTCATTAGTTATGTGATCTACCCATCTAATCTTCAGCATTCTTCTGTAGCACCACATTTCGAAAGCTTCTATTCTCTTCTTGTCCAAACTATTTATCGTCCATGTTTCACTTCCATACATGGCTACACTCCATACAAATACTTTCAGAAAAGACTTCCTGACACTTAAATCTATACTCGATGTTAACAAATTTCTCTTCTTCAGAAACGCTTTCCTTGCCATTGCCAGTCTACATTTTATATCCTCTCTACTTCGTCCATCATCAGTTATTTTGCTCCCCAAATAGCAAAACTCCTTTACTACTTTAAGTGTCTCATTTCCTAATCTAATACCTTCAACATCACCCGACTTAATTCGACTACATTCCATTATCCTCGTTTTGCTTTTGTTGATGTTCATCTTATACCCTCCTTTCAAGACACTGTCCATTCCGTTCAACTGCTCTTCCAAGTCCTTTGCTGTCTCTGACAGAATTACAATGTCATCGGCGAACCTCAAAGTTTTTATTTCTTCTCCATGGATTTTAATACCTACTCCGAATTTTTCTTTTGTTTCCTTTACTGCTTGCTCAATATACAGATTGAATAACATCGGGGAGAGGCTACAACCCTGTCTTACTCCCTTCCCAACCACTGCTTCCCTTTCATGCCCCTCGACTCTTATAACCGCCATCTGGTTTCTGTACAAATTGTAAATAGCCTTTCGCTCCCTGTATTTTACCCCTGCCACCTTTAGAATTTGAAAGAGAGTATTCCAGTCAACATTGTCAAAAGCTTTCTCTAAGTCTACAAATGCTAGAAACGTAGGTTTGCCTTTCCTTATTCTTTCTTCTAAGATAAGTCGTAAGGTCAGTATTGCCTCACGTGTTCCAGTATTTCTACGGAATCCAAACTGATCTTCCCCGAGGTCGGCTTCTACTAGTTTTTCCATTCGTCTGTAAAGAATTCGTGTTAGTATTTTGCAGCTGTGGCTTATTAAACTGATTGTCCGGTAATTCTCACATCTGTCAACACCTGCTTTCTTTGGAATTGGAATTATTATATTCTTCTTGAAGTCTGAGGGTATTTCGCCTGTTTCATACATCTTGCTTACCAGATGGTAGAGTTTCGTCAGGGCTGGCTTTCCCAAAGCCGTCAGTAGTTCCAATGGAATGTTGTCTACTCCGGGGGCCTTGTTTCGACTCAGGTCTTTCAGTGCTCTGTCAAATTCTTCACGCAGTATCGTATCTCCCATTTCATCTTCATCTACATCCTCTTCCATTTCCATAATATTGTCCTCAAGTACATGGCCCTTGTATAGACCCTCTATATACTCCTTCCACCTTTCTGCTTTCCCTTCTTTGCTTAGAACTGGGTTTCCATCTGAGCTCTTGATAAGTTGTTTTATCATCCAATCGGCACGTGTGTAACCTATGCACACGTACTTCGCGTCATCGGCCTAGAGAAATCCACACGAACCCGGGAAATGGTAAGTATCGCCATGATCATCCACTGTCTCACGCCAGTATCTAAGCCCTGCTTTACCATATCTGACTACACAGCGATTGTCGAGGTTGAACTTGAATGTTCCAAGTCCGGTCTAAAATCACCGCTTCCTCAGAATAACTCACTTGCATCGGATAAACGAATTGTTACTTACAGAACTACAGCACTTATTCTGCATCCAGAAATAACTGTAATCAGTCCGACACTAAAGTTAAATGACAATTGTCACTATCGTTCCACAATACAAGCCAATAAAAACCAAAATACTAAATCACTTGCAACAACTTTTAAAATGCACGTCACAGTATTTTGCCATAACTTGCACAAACAAGCGCAATTTCAAGTCGCTAACGAGCCTTCATAATGATTCAGTGCAGTCACAAAAACCGATCTAGTCTATTCGGTACAGAATACATCAATATTGATGTACAAATATACCATTACAGAACAGCAGTTTCATTTAACTCATCGTATGTAACAACTTACTGCAGCTGGGTCCTCTGGTGGCTGCGCATCCCTGCCCGGACATTTGTGCTACCGACCAGTTGCCCAGTTCAATGATCGTTTAGTTACAGCGTCGCCCCATAACTTATACTAATCTTTCTGTAGTAGTTTACAATTCCCGTCAACGCAAGAACAATCCCCACGGCCCGGTTTCGGACAGTGGTTGCCACTTAAACAGCTGTCCTTGTAATTTCCTATTCCAATATGCCGATTCGCCAGAACTGCGTATTGAAGACGACCAATATAGCTGGACCGTCACACACCCGTCAGCTGACGTGCCCACGTAATGCGTCTGTCGTTGTGGCGGAACCCCCTGCGGCAGCTGGAATGTGAATCTCCAGAATCCCTGACCTGTCTTCCATATCGATAGTAAGGATGGCTGTTATCCCTGAAACAACCGGTTTTCGGCTATATCGTTTTCTTTCCACTCCAGGTTAACCTGACTGCTGCAAATTCTATAAATTAAAATTACTCCTTTTTAAAAAAGGTTTATTTCAAACTGAAAAATTTAGCATTGCTGCTATGGCTAATTAATATTTTGTTTTCTTTACTCGGTTATTAGTACGAAGTAAAAAAGAACTGTTTTAATCGACACCAAACAAATACCGAAAAATACCGGTTATTCAGAACTGAAATACCGGTATCGGCTTTAATCGGCCGGTTCTTCGCATTCCCTTTTCGATACTAAGGTGGAGCACAAAATCCGAATCACTGTTGGGTAATAAAACGCATGTAACGGGACTCAGTTTCAGGACCTAATTTACAGTTATTAAGGTCATGTCAGTTACGTATCTTTTAAAGGTTGAAATCAGTACATTTGGTTCGAATCAAATCAGGGGCCGTAATTTTTGAGAACATGTCTCTTCGAAAGAGCGGTTTTCTTATTTAAGAATGAAGAACGGTTACAATCACAAGAAACTTCTTTTTTATTTTTTATAATAAGGTTACCGGTTTTGGTCTGTTTGAGACCATGAGACCATCTTCAGACCTGCCACCAACGATGATAGACCGTGGCAGTGAAAAGAGCAAGTGATGTGTCTCTACGAACGCTAACTGCAATTAGCTAACTACGATACAAATCTCTATAGGATATTCCTTGTGTTTGTAATTTTCTTCTAGAGGGACTATACTTGCTAGATAACACCAATGTTTGCAATGTAAAGGGGTGTCTATAGAACGGTACGCGTGTTTGATTTTTGTAAATTTACGTTCTTCAGTTATTGACTGTAATTTAATAATTATTGGTGGACGGCCTGTTAGAATGCACAACACTTCAGTAGACATCGTTCTTTAAGCATAAGCAGTCTTTTTGTTGATGAAACGCTGGATTCTACGAATTTTCACACAGCTATATTTTCTTCTTAATGTGTGACTCCAAACATGAGCTGCATATGTCAATCTTGGTAGTACACGGCCTTTGTAAATTACTTTCATTGCTGCTGAGTCAAGTCCCCATCGAAGCCTTCCTGATTAAGACAAAGAATGAATAAGTCTGGTGCATTTTTCAGTCATGTACTGTATATATTCACTAAACATAAATTAAGAATCAATAATTATATCTTAACTGATGAACTTATTGCAAATCATTATTGAATAGAACGATACTAACTGTTGCTTCGTCTTTACGTCTTCTCCTTGTTATTAGTACTACTTTCGACTTTTGCTCATTAAAACGAATTTTGTCCTTTTTTGCCAAAGCTGTGATTTTTTTCCATTTCTCCACCTCAGAGCTCCTCATAAATAATGACAGTATCTGCTTTGGTCAACACGATTAAGTTATCTGTAAACGCTACCGTTTTTCTGTTTGCTATGCATTCGAAATGAAGCAAATACTGTATATTCCAAAAACCTGGCCCATAGCAAGATCTCTGCGGGCACCTTTTTTTTACCTTCTTTTCCAATTTAATGCTGTTAAATGCCAACGCTGCTGTTCCACCAATGAAATAGTTTTTTGCTAGCTTATATAAGTTCCTAAGACATTCAAATTGTAGTAGCACTTTAAGAATGCTGGGCTACAAAGTTGAGTCAAAAGCTCCCTGAACTTCAAGACTGACCTTATGATACTGTCCTTATGATATGCTTTCCTCTGCGAAGTTCGTAATAGCCAACAATGCATCGACTGTCCCTTTCTGTGGAGTAAATCCATACTGTTGCTTAGGAGACCCTTAGAGAAGACATAGTACATAATTCTGTTAATTAATAGCTTTTCCAATATTTTTCCCTCCGTACACAGACGGCTGATGGGATGAAATTTGGAGACGTCTATGCTATTTCTTTGCCAGGTTTGAGAATGGGTACTATTTTAGCATCTTTCCACAATATCGGAAAGGAACCGTTCTTTAGGCCTGTTATATAAAGCGGTAAGACTGTTGGGCGAAACGCTATATAATCGATGAAGGACCTTACTAGTAGTACCATTTTCACCAGAAGTCTTGTTTTCAGTCACGTTCGTCGTTATTTCCTTCATTTTTTTCTGTGTGACAGCTACATCATCTAGCGTTCCGTCTTTTTCATAGTGTTTGAGATGTTATTAGTTTCTAGTATTCCGTGTTTTCAGTTTGATCATCCTCAGGCACGAGCATATAGGTGGCAGTTTCGGTTAAATCCGTTGCTGTCGTGTTATCACTTTTCCTTAGCGTTGTCATGGGAGTATTATTTCTGATTTTCCCTGATGCAATTCGATAGACTGAGTTCCTAGGGTTATTTGTTAAGATCAACCTGCAGTATTGTTTACGGGATTGGTTTTTTTTTTTTACTTTCTGTATAGCTGTGCTGTATTCCTTCTTCTGTTTACAATAATGTTTCCTTCTTAGCTCCCTCAGGTGTTCGCTATCCTTTGTTCTTTGATAAATTCGCCTTAAGGTGTTGGTTTCTTTTTCGCATTGCAGATCATTCAGATGTCCACCAGGGAACAGATTTTCTCCCAGTTCTGTACTTCAGCTGGTTTATTATCTTGAACCCTTTATTGCATGAGATATCTAGAATTCTTCAAATTCTATTATAAGAATTTCAGTATTTATTTCCGCTTGCTTTTGATGTCAAATTCTCGCCTATTTCTTTTAAATTGTGTAAGCCCGTATTTGGTAAATATTTATGCGTGGTTTCTTCCAACAAGTATCCATCAAAGTCTCTCAGGGTTTCATCTCTTAACAATAAATTTTAGTTTGAATTATGCTTCCAGCGTATGCCGTTGGGCACACTCTTATGCTAGAGGGAATAACCTAATGGTCGGAGCAACTCTCTTCTTCGCCACACGTCCAGTGGCTTAGCACCGGCAGTAGATGAGAGGTGGCAATAGATAAATCAATACTGCACTTTCCGCTACTATTTTCAAAAGCTGGTCCGTGATTCTCCTCGTTCAGTAGGTACAGATTAGTGAAAGCCAGAAATTCTTTCATCTCATATACTCTGGAGTTGGTTACTCTATCACGCCACATGCTAGATCTTGCATTGCTATCCATAGCAATTACTAAACCAACTTCTTTATTGTAGGTGATCATGTTCGTCAGTTTTTCTCAGGTCATCCTAGATGGGTTTTGTGATATCTAAGTACACGCTAGACATGAAAAATCGCAAATTTTCTTTTACCATTTCTACAAATACTGCATCTTCGTCTGACAAGAGACTGATCACTACGGAATCAATGTCTTTATTGGTTATCAGTATTTCAGACCTTTTCCTAGTGTCACCTGCGCTAAATATCTTGCAATCTCTAGTAGTTCCACTTACGTTTTGTTAATAACAATATGGTTCTTGTATGAAAGCAATGTCGATCTCATATTGCATAAGGTAGCTGTTGTTGCTCTGGAGTTTTGTAGATTTATTTGTATGCACCTGAGCTGCTTTTGAACAGACCAAGTTGTTTGCCTTGTATCTGGTTTTCCCATCAGTGATAATCAGTGATCTGTTTCCGCTGTTTACTATTTATTTCGGACGTATCCAAATTACTTGCATACTACAAAAAATACATTTTATTTTAAGGACAGTCAATAAAATGTCAAAGTTGTACGTATGTCCTGACCGAAATTAATAATGCAGCTAATAATAGTAAAACTGTATGAGATAGTACGAACCAGGAGATGGGACAGCCAGTCAGTGTTCCAGATACCGTAACAGTTAAACTAAACTACACTCCTGGAAATGGAAAAAAGAACACATTGACACCGGTGTGTCAGACCCACCATACTTGCTCCGGACACTGCGAGAGGGCTGTACAAGCAATGATCACACGCACGGCACAGCGGACACACCAGGAACCGCGGTGTTGGCCGTCGAATGGCGCTAGCTGCGCAGCATTTGTGCACCGCCGCCGTCAGTGTCAGCCAGTTTGCCGTGGCATACGGAGCTCCATCGCAGTCTTTAACACTGGTAGCATGCCGCGACAGCGTGGACGTGAACCGTATGTGCAGTTGACGGACTTTGAGCGAGGGCGTATAGTGGGCATGCGGGAGGCCGGGTGGACGTACCGCCGAATTGCTCAACACGTGGGGCGTGAGGTCTCCACAGTACATCGATGTTGTCGCCAGTGGTCGGCGGAAGGTGCACGTGCCCGTCGACCTGGGACCGGACCGCAGCGACGCACGGATGCACGCCAAGACCGTAGGATCCTACGCAGTGCCGTAGGGGACCGCACCGCCACTTCCCAGCAAATTAGGGACACTGTTGCTCCTGGGGTATCGGCGAGGACCATTCGCAACCGTTTCCATGAAGCTGGGCTACGGTCCCGCACACCGTTAGGCCGTCTTCCGCTCACGCCCCAACATCGTGCAGCCCGCCTCCAGTGGTGTCGCGACAGGCGTGAATGGAGGGACGAATGGAGACGTGTCGTCTTCAGCGATGAGAGTCGCTTCTGCCTTGGTGCCAATGATGGTCGTATGCGTGTTTGGCGCCGTGCAGGTGAGCGCCACAATCACGACTGCATACGACCGAGGCACACAGGGCCAACACCCGGCATCATGGTGTGGGGAGCGATCTCCTACACTGGCCGTACACCACTGGTGATCGTCGAAGGGACACTGAATAGTGCACGGTACATCCAAACCGTCATCGAACCCATAGTTCTACCGTTCCTAGACCGGCAAGGGAACTTGCTGTTCCAACAGGACAATGCACGTCCGCATGTATCCCGTGCCACCCAACGTGCTCTAGAAGGTGTAAGTCAATTACCCTGTCCAGCAAGATCTCCGGATCTGTCCCCCATTGAGCATGTTTGGGGCTGGATGAAGCGTCGTCTCACGCGGTCTGCACGTCCAGCACGAACGCTGGTCCAACTGAGGCGCCAGGTGGAAATGGCATGGCAAGCCGTTCCACAGGACTACATCCAGCATCTCTACGATCGTCTCCATGGGAGAATAGCAGCCTGCATTGCTGCGAAAGGTGGATATACACTGTACTAGTGCCGACATTGTGCATGCTCTGTTGCCTGTGTCTATGTGCCTGTGGTTCTGTCAGTGTGATCATGTGATGTATCTGACCCCAGGAATGTGTCAATAAAGTTTCCCCTTCCTGGGACAATGAATTCACGGTGTTCTTATTTCAATTTCCAGGAGTGTATATTATTGCGACTGATAATTCACAAGCTGCTAATACTTTTAATAATCACATTCTAAATGTAGTACCCAAATAGGATTAAACAGTTCGGTTGAATAAAGAAGAGAAATATTAAAAATGTAATTCCATAACATTTTAAGTAACTAAAACTTTCACCGGCATTCTTCACTGAAATTAATAGAATTATAAAAATTCTAAAAAGAACAAAAGCTCGAATGGTGTAGATGGAATTTCAAAAATGTTGTTCCTACTTAATAGGTAATGCCTTTGGTGACATATGTAATGCATCACTGGCACAGGGGACTTTTACAGACAGGTTAAAATATGCTACTGTTAAATGTCTTCATAAGAAAGGTGCCAACTAAAACTAAACTCTTTCCAAACAGGCCTTGAAGGTCCAACGGTACCGACCGGCGCCCGTTTCATTCTCAGCCCACAGATGTTACTGGATGCGGATATGGAAGGACATGTGGTCAGCATACCGCTCTCCTGGACATCGTCAGTTTTTATGACCGGAAGAAAGATGACAAGAAAAAACTTAAGTAATTATCATCCAATTTCCTTACTGACTTCTGTTTCCAAAATATTCGATAACGTAATGTACTCAAGGGTGGTCTCACAGTTAAGTAGAAACAATTGATTTACCACGTCACAGTTTGGATTTCAGAAGGGTTGCTACACTGAGAGCTATATGTATATAGTCCCTCATCAAATTTTCAAGCCTTAAATTATAAAATATCACTATTCGGTATTTTTTGTGATTTTCCAAATGCGTTTGATGGGGTAGGTTGTGTTACACTCTTAGGAAAACTTCTTTTTATGGAATTGATGGCTTCGCACACAACTGACTTGAACTATACTTGACAAAAGGAATGCGAAACGCTGTGCTGAATAAATCTCAAAAGGAGTCCCACATGAATGACTTGCCACTTAACATTCAACAAGCAGAATTAGTAATTTCTTGCAGACGATACTAATGTAATAATAAATTACATTCGAGAGAAAACCACAGATTGCTAATGCTGTTATTCAGAGAATTATTAAGCGATTCTCTAAAAAAGAAGACTCATAAATTTTGAGAAAACGCACTATATTCAGCTCTGTACAACAAATAAATATCAACAGTTTACGTAGTCCCTGAACAGGAATCAGTAAACAGGGGAGAATGGTCGAAATTTTTAGGTTTACATATTGATGTAACCTTTAACTCTCAAACAAATTAAGTTCAGCTGCTGTTACTATTCGTATAAGTGCTATTCTTGGAAACAAACGCATCAGCTTTCTCACATCTATTGCAAATTTACTCCCAGTAACGCCTTATTGAATTATTTTGTAGGATACATTGGCACTTAATAGGAAAGCTCTGATTGCACCAAAGCAGTAAGATTTAATATGTATTCACCTGTGGTCGTAATGAGAGTACCTCCTGAAGGAGTTAACCATTTTAACTGCACCGTCACAATACACATATTCGTTAATGAAAGTCGTCATAAATAATCCATTATAAAACCTGTCAGTCGCTCAGAAAGGAATTCAATACGTAGAAACAAAATTTTTTTATCATTTACTCAATATCGCATTTATTTGTCCTTGCCACCTTCGGGACTGTGTGGATGATATTTTTGCGAAAGTCTGAATGAATGTCGCCAAACCAAAGGACTATTTTGTCTGTATTATTTGCTATTGTTAATTTATTATAAAGAACTATGCAAATTTGATTCTTGAATAGTTGTATGGTTCGCACTTCTCCAATGATTTTAGAAATTCCTAAGGTATGTTATTTACTCCTGTATTTTTTACTCGCAAATCTTCCAAATCGCTCTTGAAGTTGGACTCTAGTGCTAGATGCCCTATGTCTTGCATATATACTCCCGCTTCTTATTCCATTATGTCATAAGAAGATCCCACCCTCTCGTAGAAGACTTCAGTGTACGCTTTTCACCATTTGCTCTCTTCTATGCTTTTAAGAGTGGGATTCCGCTTGCAGGCTTGTTGTTGACGCCTACTTTTAATATCACCGAAATTTGTTTAACTTTTCCATATGCTGAATAGTTGAAGAATATGAGAAAATCAGCCAACCAGTTGCAAGCATAAAAGTTTATTAATAAGCTTTCAACAAGATTTCAAAAATCGTGAAACAGTCTTCTTCAGAAGTAAACGGGCGTATAGAGGAAATTTTTTTCACGTTACATTTATAAGAGTTATCAGGATGTAAAGGATGTACAAAAGCACTGGATAAAAATATAATAAACAAAAATGACTCACACTTAAAGTCAATTACTGGAGATGGCAAATTTCAGGGCAGAGAAATCGATGTCAAGTAACATGGTAAGTGTGTCCATCAGCAAAACCAAATGAAATCCATTAAAAACATTCCCATCGGAGCTCGGCTAAGGGTAAAAGTATTCAAATTAAAATTTACCTGGAGTTAAGAGTCTGTGAACGGTCTGTATGTGGCTGGTGCCATGTGGCGATTGACAAAGTTGTCGCATTACACGAAATAGGAAAAATCGTTAAGTGCCGAATAATTTATCTCTTGATTCTATAAATTTTTCTAACAGCCATTTCCTCTTGGCTTCCATGCGTTTCCCATTTATTTCATTTACAAGAGACTTCCTATCTTCTCCTGAACATTATAGTGCTTCATTCTTTCCGCTATCAATACAAGTATTTCTTCCATTATCCAATGCTTCTTCATAGTAACCTTTCTTGTACTTATATTTGTCTGTCGAACTCTTGTGATTGCCGTTTTTTTTAAAGATATCCATTACTCTTAAACTCAGCTTACTGCAGCGATATTCATTATCGCAGTACCTGTAGGCTTAGAGAACTTCGAAAACTCCACAATGTGCAAAATCAGTTCGAGACAGTGTTTTACCTGACGTTACACCTGCCGGAACTATCATCCACTCCTCCGCCAAGCAAGATATGTACCATCCTCCCCTTGCAAATATCAGAATAAACTGAACCAATCCAGTACAAAATAAGTTACTATAAAGCACAAAAAAAGTTCCTCCCTGCACTAGCCTTCCCCCTTCCTCCTCACCTCTCCCCCACATCTTGGTATTTTAATATCCTACACACATTTTTCCGGAAGATACTCTTAAACCTCGTCCTACTCTTAATTGTTACTAAATCGTCACGAGTCCGTTATCAGATCTTGGGTACGCCTTACAATCGAATATCTGATTTCGGAAATCATATGTCTGACCGTGATGTAACCCACCTAGAAACTTTCCATATCTCCACGCCTTTTCTAAGAATACCTCCCCAGCTTATGATTTTTGAACAGTTTAATCGCAATTACAAGCTGAAATGTATTGCAGAACTCAATTAGTGTTTTTCCTTCTCATTACTGCTACCGAACTCACATTCTCCACTTCTCATCGTTCGTTTCTTTACCTTGGTACAGCGTTCCAGTCACCCACGTTATTAGATTACCATATCCCTTAATTATACGTTCCATATCCTCCTATTTTCTATATCTCATCACTTTCTCTTTGTGAAGTCAGCATGTTGGCGGTGGTTTACTGTCGATTTAGATAAGAATAATTCTATTACTACATTTTTTACATTAACTGGTTGGTTGGTTGGTTTGTGGGGGTTGAAGGGACCATACTACAAAGGCCATAGGTCCCTTTTTCCACGACCATGAAACACCAATAAGGAAGAAAAACAAGCAACGGAGATAACAATGGACGACACAGAAATAGAGAGACACAGACAAGGACCAGAAAAGAGGAATTAAAAGCACACAGAGTTTTACAGTGATTGGCCGACCACGGAAACAAAAAAAGGAAAAGCCAACCACCAAGAGACACACTAAAAATCTAAAACCGTATGCCAAAGGTCAGCCTCAAGACAAAAATAGACACAAACCCTCATTTCGAGCGGTAAAAGCACAATGCGCGAATAAAACTCAAAACTACGCCTGCCATGGCAGCATCATTGGTTAAAAGTGCAAGGAGCGTATCGGGCAGCGCCGGTTCATTTCACTGATAGCCCGTTTGGCCAGCATGTCAACGCATTCATTGCCCAGGATGCCGACATGACCTGGGGCCCACACAATAACCACGGAGCGGCCGCAAGGGGCTAGAGTATGGATGGACTCCTGGATAGCCATCACCAGAGAGGAGTGAGGAAAACACTGATCCATAGCTCGAAAACCGCTTAGGAAGTCACAACAGATGACGGAGGACTCACCTGAGCAGGAGTGGACATACTCCAGGGCGCGAGAGATGGCTACCAGCTCTGCAGTGAAAACACTACACCCATCCAGCAATGAGCGTTGTTCAGAGTGATCCCCAAGAGTAAAAGCATAACCAACTCGACCAACAACCATCGAACTTTGGGTATAGATGACGGCAGAGTCGAGAAACGCGGCAAGGATGGAAAGAAAGCGTCGGCGGAGGACCTGATGAGGGACTGAGTCTTTCGGGCCCTGGCCAAATCCAGCTGAAGGCACGGGCGGAGCACACACCACGGGGGTATAAGTATATGGGCCCCGAAAAGAGGTGGGAGATGGAAAAGCTCCAGCTCAGAGAGAAGAGACCGGACGCGAACCGCAGCTGGGATCCCTGACTGGGGCCGCCGTTCTAGAAGTTGGAGGACCGATTTGGGGAACAGGAGACGGTAATTTGGATGAACAGGCAAGCTACAAACATGTGCAGTATAAGTGGCCAGTAGTCGTTGGTGACGGATCCGCAATGGAGGGGCACCAGCTTCCACATGTAGCCTGTTTACAGGGCTTGTGCGGAAAGCTCCAGTTGCGAGTCGGTTTCCGCAGTGAACTATAGGGTCAAGCAACTGCAATGCAGAAGGCAATGCCAAACTGTAGGGCAAGCTCCCATAATCTAGATGGGACTGAATTAACGCCCGATACAGTCGTAGAAGGGTAGACCTTTTGTCACCCCAGCTGGTGTGACTCAAGCAGCGAAGAGCGTAAAGATGCCGCCAGCACGTTTGTTTAAGCTGCCAAATATGAGGAAGCCAAGTCAACTGGGTATCGAAAAGCAGTCACAAAAACCGATGCATCTCCAGCACAGCAAGAGGTTCTCCGAAAACTGGAAGCCGCGAGTTACGGGCCAAGACTGCGTCCTGCGGATAGCGCCCTGCAGCTACCGTTCAGCAACTGCAATTCCAGTGGAGCTGTCGTACAGGCAAAAGTCATCAGCATAGGAAGAAGCCGATACGGACGCTCCCACAGCTGCAGCTAGCCCATTGATAGCAAATAAAAAGCGGCAGACACTCAAGACAGAGCCTTGCGGGACCCCATTCTTCTGGACTCGGGAGGAACTATGGGAGGAACCAACTTGCACGCGAAAGGAACGAAGTGACAGAAAATTTTGAATAAAAATTGGGAGCAGGCCCTTAAGACCCCACCCATGAAGCGTGGTCAGGATGTGATGTCGCCATGTTGTATCGTACTCCTTACGCACGTCAAAAAAGATGGCAACCAGATGCTGATGGCGGGAAAATGCCATACGGACGGCAGAGTCCAGCCAGACCAAATTATCGGTGGCAGAGCGTTTCTTATGGAACCCACTCTGAGACGAAGCCTTAAGGCCCCGAGACTCAAGTATCCAACTCAATCTCCGGCTCATGACGTGTTCGAGCAACTTGCACAGAACGTTGATGAGACTAATGGGGTGGTAGCTGTCCAACTCCAGTGGGTTCTTGCAGGTTGCAACACTGGTGTGTTGACGCTTTCCCGCCATTGTGAGGGAAACTCACCCTCAACCCAGATGCGGTTGAAAAGGTCTAGAAGGTGTCGCTGGCAGTCACCAAGAGGTGTTTCAGCATCTGATAGTGGATGCTATCCGACCCGGGAGCCATATCAAGGCAAGTGGCTAGCGCACTTAGGAATTCCCACTCACTGAATGGAGCATTTTACTACACGTGGTGGCGCTAATGGAATGAAAGGCTCCGGCGTTCCAATCTATCTTTCAGGGAGCAGAAGGCCAGCGAGTAATTCGTAGAAGTGGAACTCTAAGCATAATGCTCTGCTAGGAGTTCTGCAATCGTGTCTGATTCCGTACAGGCTGCTCCATTCAAGGAAAGCCCAGATACGCTGACAGGGGTCAGATAACCTTAGAGTTGCCTAATCTTGGTTCAAACCTGTGATGGAGAGGTACAGATGCCAATGGTATACCTTTCCCAGCACTCCTGTTTCCATCAGCGAATAAGGCGTCAGGCTCGGGCATGGGCACGGAACCGCTAAAGGTAAGGAGGTGTTCCAGTGATAGGTACCGCTTATGATGTTTTGATGGGCCCGCCTGCGATCTCTAATCGCCTCAGAGATCTCCGGTGACCAACTAGTCACAGTCCTCCTTGAAGGGGTGCTGGAAGAAGAGGAAACTGCAGGTTCTGCTGCAGAAACGATGCCGGTGGTTATCATGTGAACATCATAAGCAGCATGGAAAGAGGCACAGTAGTGGCAATGGTGGCGAAGGAGTCCCACTCAGCCTTCTTCAGGGTAAATCTGGGGAGGCGCCTTGAAGACTGACGGAGTGGCAGAGACAGAAAGATTGGAAAGTGGTCACTACCATACAAGTCGTCATGCACACTCCATTGGACAAACAGTAGAAGGCCAGGGCTGCAGACTGAAAGGTGGATGGCTGAGTACGTGCCATGCGCCACACTGAAATGTGTGGGGGCACCACTATTTAAGAGAGAAAGGTCGAGCTGTGCCAACGCGTGCTCAACAACAGTGCCTTTGCCTGTAGCCACCAATCCACCCCACAAAGGTGGCGGCAGTTGGGCTATCAGCACAGCCATTAGATGCTGTGGGTCATCACCATCCGATGGAATATAAATACTGCAGACAGTAACAGCCTGAGGCGTCCACACCCTAACAGCGACAGTCTGTAAAAGTATTTTGAGTTACAGACTTGTAGGACATAGACGCAGACTCCACCTGATATCCTCGCATAAGCTGTCTGCTCCTTATAATAACGCTGATAGACATGGAGTGAGGGGGTTCACACCACTGGGAACGAAGTTTCCTGGAGAGCAGTTAAGAACCAACAGTGAAGGCTGGTAAGTTGTCGGAGTTCAGCAAGGTGGTGGAAAAACCGCTGCAATTCCCCTGGAGAATGATATTGCCCATAGCTGGAAAAGTCATAAAGGGACTGAGGAGGCAGATTACGTCACAGGGTCACATATCGGCACAAGAGGAGAGCCAGAATCGAGAACCACTGCGTTTGAGGTAGAGGCGAGATCGATGTTGTCGATGGACGCCAAAATCTGCAAATCGTCCTCAGACGCAAAACTGGTAGTAACAGGTGTCACAGAGGCAACCCGAACCTCTTCCTTCCTACCCAGCTTTCTCGTCCTCTTCTTCATCTGCCCCTCCACCCACAGCTCTTTAGGAGCAAACTGGGAGGGAGTCGCAGAAGGAGGACCAGGAACAGATGAAGAGCGGGAAGCTCGTCAATCCTCCACTCGTGGTACATTGAGCCACTGACTGATGTCAGCTGTTGTGCTTGATGATGCCTTAGAATGTAGACTTCCAAGGGACCTTTTCCATTTGAGAGAAGCTGGAGGAGCTGGCATACCTCCAGCAGGGGTGGTAGGGGTCCAATATCCCCATCAATTTGGGGGTTTGGTCTCCAAAAGGAGGTACCTTGGGATTACCAGAAGAAGCAATGTCCCCCATCACAGACAAGGGGAAAGTGTCAGCGCAGCCGTGAGGGCCCACTGGAGGTTTAGCAAATAAAGGGACAGACGTCGTCAATGGAGCTCAATGAAGCCGCAGTCGCAGCGTATGATGTAGTCATTGCAACAGGATGAAGTCGTTCGTATTTCCTGTTTGCATCTTGATAGGCGAGCCTGTACAGGGTTTATATCTCCATTATTCAGCGCTCCTTGTGGTGAACAGGGTTCAAATGGCTCTGAGCACTATGGGACTCAACTGCTGAGGTCATTAGTCCCCTAGAACTTAGAACTAGTTAAACCTAACTAACCTAAGGACATCACCAACATCCATGCCCGAGGCAGGATTCGAACCTGCGACCGTAGCGGTCTTGCGGTTCCAGACTGCAGCGCCTTTAACCGCACGGCCACTTCGGCCGGCTATGTGGTGAACAGGGCAGTCAGGCGAGCAGGTGGTTTGGTTCAAATAGTTCAAATGGCTCTGAGCACTATGGGACTTCTGAGGTCATCAGTCCCCTAGAAATTAGAACTACTTAAACCTAATTAACCTAAGCACATCACACACATCCATGCCTGAGGCGGGATTCGAACCTGCGACCATAGCAGCCGCGCAGTTCCAGCCGGATCTGCCTAGAACCGCTCGGCCATACCAGCCGGCAGGATGGTGGACAAACAAAAAACACCACGTAAGGCGTCCTTCAAATGGTTCAAATGGCTCTGAGCACTATGGGACTTAGCATCTATGGTCATCAGTCCCCTAGAATTTAGAACTGCTTAAACCTAACTAACCTAAGGACAGCACACAACACCCAGTCATCACGAGGCAGAGAAAATCCCTGACCCCGCCGGGATTCGAACCCGGGAACCCGGGCGCGGGAAGCGAGAACGCTACCGCACGACCACGAGCTGCGGACAAGGCGTCCTTCCCCAGGTGGCACGCTCTAGCAACATGAATTTGGAAAATGTGGTCAAATCCGAGAGGGGACCATCACAGAAAATACCTCCAGCCTATTCTTACCCCCGGACCCGCATGGGGGATCACACTAATGATTCGGTCTATTACAGGTTGTATGGTGGACGGAGGCACTGGAAGCGAGTCTCCATTATTCAACTTATTGGACATTCAATATTTTTACAGCAGGGATCGTGAGGCTTGTTAAGACATTATCAGAATCAAATTCTTGCATGTGAACTGCGTGGTCCTGTTGCAGGCGTTGTGCTTTCAGGTTCCGCGTCTGTCCGGATGCAGCAGCCCTCGCTGTCGGTACTAGTCCTGGAGCCGGCGGAAGACGACGTCTCTCCCTGTCGTCGCTGTCCATCGTCAACGACGACAGCTGCTAAACCACTCTTACCATCGTGTACCGATTAGTGCAGAACACCAACTAGAAGACAGGCCTAGTGGAAGTTTTTCTACGCTCCGGAGAAAAAAAATCAAGCGGCTACTACTGGCCAACGTCCAGAACTTCCCATACCAGCTTTGCAATCTGCCAACTTAAACAATACGATGGATATAACCAGACTATTTTTAACTGCTATTGTACGTTTTTGTGCAGGAAGACAGCATTGTAGTGGTTGAAGATCAGTGGCTTCCAACAGTATCTGAACTTAATAAGAGTGCTACAAAGCGAAAACAAGTTAGACATCAAATATTCTTCCTACGGCAGGAAAGCTGGAATAACGATGAGAAAGGAACAGGAACCTACAATTTCTTCCTAGACATAATCTTGGATTACAACACCTGATCCACTCAAGATGGCTGACGAATTTTGTGACGGTACGCGATAAGTATGCCACTTATTTGCACCCATTCGAAAGGAAGATAATAAACGAATGTGCCTGTGGAAAGAAGGCATTCCAGAGCAAACTGGCCGACAAGTCCCTCTGTATGCGGACATGGCTATTGCTGACCAGTGACAGCTGACTCAGCGTTGAGTAGCAGATATCAGGGAAGTTCTTTACCACGAGGCAGCTTAGCAGATGGTCGGCAACATTGCTGACTTAGTGTTGTAAAAACCCGCGGAAGGCTCATCATTATTTGTACCAATACGTTCCCCTACCGTACAGGAAAAGCAGCGCTGCTGAAGCACAAGTCGGCTAGATCGAGAAATCCTACACGACTGATCCGTGATGTGGTTACCATAGAATGTCACGACGCGCTGTGGGACCAGTGGAGTGTCTATTGCAGCTGTGGAGTAAAGTGTGGAGACATACACTGCTGTCAGTGGCCGTAGACTGTATTCGTCCAATAGGGGCGTTACAGGGCAGCATAGCTGCGGAACCGTGAACTATATTTTATAGTCCAGTTACCCAGCGAGAGGGGTGTGTGAATGTATCAGGTGGAATATCATTGGTCAAGTCGTCATACAAATAAAACGTAGATGTGGGAGGTAGTAAGATATTTGATCAGTCATTTTCAGCGTGCGGGAGAACATTGCCGTAGGTTTTACAGCGGATAATATGAACATTCCAAAAGCGGTGCCAAAGAGTCGGAGTAAGGAGAAGTTACTACTTTGGTTCCGTCCGTCTCATTTTACTTTCCTACCGTGGATGTTGTGTCGCTAGGGGCCGATAGAAAATATTGGATTTCTGTTATTTCATAGATTTTCTGGCAGTTGTTTCACGCTCTTGTAAGAGTAAAATGAACCACGTTTTACCTCCGTTATCAATCGAAACGTATACCTCGGGAAGTTTCTACGCACAGTTTCACCAAATACAGAATGGTTATAACTAAACTTTTACTATTTGAGCATCTTTAGGTAGAAAACTATTTACCATATTGGTACTACATAGAAGTTATGCTGACACTCGACATGGGTCTGGACAAGGTGAGCAGGGGTTTACTCATAAATCTGTTTTATCAAAACAGCAGTAATAGTGCTGCTACCCGAGTATGGACGCATTAAGGGAATACAGAGAGGTCCTCTTTCCGCCCTGGGGTTGAAGAACATGATTCGGAAGTTCGAATTAACTGGTGATTTGGCAATTGCTCCTGGGAGAGGCCGACGGCAAACTGCACATAGATTTTCTGAAGAAGTTACTGGTTAAGAAAGCAGGCTGCAATGTGCGATCTTAAAGCAGTGCAAGAGTTATTACTCGACATCTTGATATTACATGGTCCACCGTTCAGAAAGTGCTGTGAGCGATTGTGAAACGGAATCTCTAGAGCGCTTCCAGGCTGTCCTGGTTCAATACGGTCGTCGCATTGAGCAAAGTTTGTAACCAGGAACGTAAACATGGTACGCAATTAAGGAATAATACCGCCGCAAACATAAATTAAAATGTGTTTCTCCGAATGATTTACTCGTTATTTCTCTTCCGCATGTTCTCACAAATGTTTCCACAATGATTCATCATTCTGCGATCACTCTGTTGCCAAGGGAGCCCTTTCGGCTAGCAACAGTTCAATTATAACCATCCTGCATTCTAGTTTATGCCAGTTTTTTGAAAATATTCTCTTCGCATTACGACCTAGCAACACCGCATAAATTTCATGGTATTGTTGATGGTATGTAACGTTCAGTCGTACATTAGCTACAATTTGTCAGGAATCGTGACACACAGACAGGAAGCACACCTGAGGTGATTTAGGAAAACAACTGAATACTGTGGCGTCGATAGTTCCGATGCCACACAGTAGGTGCGCGCTCGTAGGTTGGCAATACGAGAGCGGACCAACTACGCCGACCACACTGCCCTCTAGCCGACGCTGTGGAGCTCAAAGACCGCCGCTCTGCTTTCTGCTCAGTTGATCAAGAGCAGACGACCAAGCAACTTAGCTTCTACTTGTAGGGGGGCTAGCCATTACAGACTTTGCCTTTGTGTTGTGTACATAGTTCGGCGTAGTCAGCGCGTACACAACTTTCCCAATAGAGCGCGCCCCGCTAAGCACAACAGCGCAGGCGCAGCGCTCGTCCGTCTCCGCACAACGAGATGGCGCTGTCTTAGAGACGGACCAAATTCTGCTTCCGCCGATCCGCGAATTAATATGTCACGCAGCCAATGAGACTGCTGCTAACGTAGAACCTTTTCTCCTCGCGGATCACACTCGCGCAGTGATAACTGGCCGCGCGAGGTATTATAACGAGTGTACAGACCTCCGATTAGTCAGTCTGCATTAGTCTGTAGTCAAGTTTCAGTCTGCGCCTAATAAGATTACCATATTCCTGCACATAGCCATGAAAAATGTATAGACACTTTTGTCAAGTATCAGAGATATGTGAGAATAAGATTAACGTATCAAGACCAAAGGAACTTCAGATTGTCAATTGTAAATAGCATCCAGAACCAAGTTAAGTTATTTATATGCTTGTTATTATTTTAATAAATGTGTGTGAAAACTAATCAAGTTCTGTTTAAAGTTGGTCACCGTCAGTCTGCTACTCTAAGCGTGCAAGTGGCATTTCTATAGTCTGACCTAACGGCAGAAGATAAACACGCCACGACAAGACCACGAGACATATTGCTGACACTCGCCTACTTCGTTAGAGCGATAAGTCATATAATCTGATGGTGTGTGTACCGAAGGTCTTACAGTACGCACACCATACTTTGTTACTTCAATGACAGTTTAACTAGTAGTAACTGTTAGCTTTGATACATGAACAGCTTCGCACCTACGTGCTCATCATTCCTACGTTAAGTAGATGTCATTTACAAATATTCTCTAATAGATATGCTTCTACTTTACATGCAGTACCAAAGAGCTTTACCTCTCCTGCTCCTACTCTTCCTTCATTGCAGATCACAGGAGCAGACCCAGGCGCCGCCTTCCAGGCGGGATACAAAAAATACAGTTCTCTCTGGCTCTCTTTCCCGGAACTAAGGAATGGCCGTCGTACCCACAGTTTAAAGGTTTTACTACCTCGCGCTGTCACAGTGTGCTGTTCTAAGAATTCCACAGAAACGAATTTAGATAGGCGGGGAAAACGTAAATTGGTAGATGAGAGAAATTCAGCCCGGTTGAAGCAGCAGACGACAACGTTGCTGAGCGAAACCACGGCTTCCCGAGGACCCGAGCCGCGATTACGAGGCGGGGCTCACGCGAAGCGGCGATCTGGTAACGCGCGGCAGGCACGCAGCTGAGGGCCGGCTCACCTTGCGGGCCGCGCGCGCTCCCAGCCTCCAGTCGGCGCTGCTGAACAAATCGGCGATTTTACATCGGGACGGTAATGACGCAGAACGAAACAGCAGAGGAAACACCGCCGCAGCACTCTTCTCGCCACAGACTCTCTAAGGCGTACGCTAGAGCCATTTCGATTATTCACAGTGGTGACTACTGGTGCGCGATTGTAAACAGTGACAGGATAGGAAACCTCATGTTTCTGTAAAGCGTTATTGGTTTTAAAACTTCCCGGCAAATTAAAGCAGTGTGCCGGATCCAGACTCGAACTCGAGAACTTTGTCTTTCTCGGGTAGGTGCACCACAGACTGAGCTACCCAAGAGCGATCTCATGGCCTGTTCTCACAGCTTTAATCTGGAAGATAGCGGCAGTAGAGCCGTTAGGAGGAGTCTGGTGTCGCGCTTGGGTGGCTCAATTGGTGGGGCACTTGCTCGCAAAAGGCAAATCCACCAAAAAATTTAATATCGGCGCACACTCCGCTACAAAGTGAAAATTTCAGCCGGCCGCGGTGGCCGAGCGATTCTAGGCTCTTCAGTCCGGCACCGCGCGACTGCTACGGTCGCAGGTTCGAATCCTGCCTCGGATGTTTGTGCTGTCCTTAGTTTAGTTAGGTTTAAGTAGTTCTAAATTCTAGGGGACTGATGTTAAGTTCCATAGTGCTCACAGCCATTTTAACCATTTTTTTGAAAATTTCATTCTGGTAATTCGTTCTGTTTATGGATTTCGTACGAGAGTGTAAGCCTACGTTTGGCTATGTGACTTTCAGAACGTCTGTGGTGTCACCGCCAGACACCACACTTGCTAGGTGGTAGCTTAAATCGGCCGCGGTCCATTAGTACATGTCGGACCCGCGTGTCGCCACTGTCAGGATCGCAGACCGAGTGCCACCACAAGGCAGGTCTCGAGAGACTGACTAGCACTCGCCCCAGTTGTACGGACGACATTGCTAGCGACTACACGTACGAAGCCTTTCTCTCATTTGCCGAGAGACAGTTAGAATAGCCTTCAGCTAAGTCCATGGCTACGACCTAGCAAGGCGCCATTAGTTACTTCATGAATCTAAAGAGTCTCACTTGTATCATCCAGAATGCTGTATACCAAAGGACAATATAAAAGTTAAGTGTTCTAGTAGCTACGTTCTTTTCTTTATCACATTCATTACGAATCCTGTTCCAGACTTACCGCCAGACGGCGTGAGTTGACGCGTGCCCTTTCGGCTACTTCACTGTGGACTGGCTGCCTTAACAGTCCACTACAACGTCCATATATAAAACTGTAAGGTTAGCTAAAATTCGAAAAACAGAATGGACTGGAACATAGTGCAACATTTATAGCTGAAGGTTATATACTGAAGATACAAAGAATTCCTAATATCGGGGAACCCCCCACCGCCCTCCCCCCTCCCCACCCGAAAACGCAGAAGTGCCTCAACACGACGAGGCGTGGACTTGGATGTAAAGTCCGACAGTTACGCAAAACACCTTCTTTTCCAAGTTCCCAAACATGATTCAGCACATCTGTGCCATCATCAGTGAGTTTCTCTTTTATTTATTTGTTGTAGAGCTTGCTTCAGAATGTCTTGCTGGGCGACGAGATATTCATCATTGGGATTTGCTGCTCCTTGTGTTTCCCGTGTCTGCAGTTAAAATTGTTGGATGTAAGATCTGCTATTCCCCAGCATTCCCCAGCAAGCTCTACAACAAATAAATAAAATAGAAACCCACTGATGATGGCACAGAGTTGCTGAAACATGTTAGGGAACTTGGAAAAGAACGGTGTTATGCATAATTGGCGGATCTTACATCCAACAATCTTAACAGCTGCAAGCACGGTAAACACAAGGAGCAGCAAATCAAAAATGTTGAAATGTGTGTGAAATCTTATGGGACTTAACTTCTAAGGTCATCAGTTCCTAAGCTTACACACTACTTAACCTAAATTGTCCTAAGGACAAACGCACGCACCCACGCCCGAGGGAGGACCCGAACCTCCGCCGGGACCAGTCGCACAGTACATGACTGCAGCAGCAGCAAATCCAAATGATGAATATCTGAAGTAGTTCTGGAGGGAATTGACACCACGAATCCTGCAGGGCTGTCCGAAAATCCGCAAGAGTAGGACGGGGTGAAGATGTCTTCTGAATAGCACTTTGCAAGGAATCTCAGTTATGCTCAATAATCCTCATGTCTGGGAGTTTGGTTGATATCGGAAGTGTTTAAACGCAGAGCAGTGTTCCTGGAGCCAATCTGTAGCAGTTCTGGATTGCCTAAGTCCTTGGCAATGCACAATGGACATGAATGGATGCAGGTGATCAGACAAGATGTTTACATACGTGTCACCTGCCAGACTCGTATCTAGACGTATTAGGGGTCCCCTATCACTCCAGCTGCACACGCCCCACATCGTTACATTGCCTCAAGCAGCTTTAACAGTCCGCTGCTTACATGCAGGGTCCATGGATTCATCAGGTTGTCTCCATACCCGTACACCTTCATCCACTGGATACAATTTGAAAAGAGACTCGTCCTACCAGGCAACATCTTCCCAGCCGTCAACAGTCCGATGTCAGTGTTGACGGGGTCAGGCGAGGCGGAAAGCTTTATGTCATGCAGTCATAAAGGGTACACGAGTGGCCCTTCTGTTGCAAAAGCCTATATCGATGATGTTTCGTTGAATGGTTAGCACGCTGACAGTTGTTGATGGCCCATCATTGGTGGTGGTAAGATCCTATGGAACCAAACTGCTGAGGTCATCGAGCCCCAGCCTTATACACTACTTAATCTAACTTACCCTAAGAACAACATATACACTCATGCCGGAGGGAGGACTCGAACCTCCGCCGGGGGCAGCGAACTGTGGCAAGGAGCCTCAGACAACGCGGATGCCCAGCATTGAAATCTTGAGCAATTTCTCGGAGGCGTTGCGCTTTTGTCACGTTGAACGATTCTCTGTAGTCGTCGTTGGTCCCGTTCTTGCAGGATCTTTTTCGGGCCGTGGCGATGTCGAAGATTTGACGTTTTACCGGATTCCTTATATTCACGGTACATTCATAAAATGGTCGTACGGGAAAGTCCTTACTTCATCGCTACCTCGGAGATGCTGTATCCCATCACTCGTGCGCTGAGTATAATATCATGTACAAACTCGCTTAAATCTTGATAACCTGCCATTGCAGCACCAGTAGACGATCTAACAACTGCGCCAGACACTTGTTTTCTTATATAGGCGTTGCCGACCGCAGCGCCGTATTCTGCCTGTTTAAATATCTCTGTATTTGAACACTCATGCCTATACCAGTTTATTTGGCGCTTCGGTGTGTATAGGAGGCAGTATCCCGACTGACTGACTCACTCACTGATCCATCATCGCCTAGCCCACACCGCTAAGGATAGAAACTTAAAGCTTGGAGAAGGTGTTGATGTGATACTGTAGGCAACGTTTAAGAAGGGATTCTTCGAAATTCCATTCCTAAGGGGCTGGAATACAAGACGAAATGTTTTCTTTTTGTGAATACTTCGCTGTTAAAACAATTTTGAAGCCAGATAACTGTTATGTGTTGTAGGTCACAAATAAAGAAACACATAGTTCAGTATTTTTGGAAATTTAACCCGTATGGGTGTGAAATAGTGGGTACACTTTTTCTGAAACTAAAAAATTATTAAAGAACTAAGTAGCTTAAAGCTACATCTATGAAAACTCGTATCTGACATCTCGGTTACATACTAAAAAAAGAAGTTTTTGGAACTTCAACCCCTGAGGTGATCAAATAGGAGATGAAACATTTTATGACACATTTCGTTACGAACGCATAGTTAAAAGTAAATCTATGAAAATTAGCATTTGGCTTATCGGCTCGACATAAAAAATACGTGTGTCACTGCTTTTGGAAATTGATCCCGAGGGGGATGAAATATTTGAGGAAATGTTGCATTCGGCTTCTTGGTTAGAAATAAAAAAAACACGTGTTTAGTCTTTTTAGAAATTCAGCCCCCTAAACGAGTGAAATAGGGGATGAAAACTATCATGCAATTATGAAAACGTTTTCAGAGCTAAATCTATGAAAATTTGTATTTGATTTGTTAGAAGCAAAAAATATGTTTGCCTTGAGATGAGAGAAATGTTCCATGTCATGAAATGATACTGATTTTTGCATAGGATTGTCTTTTGTCTTACAGTATCAATTTTCTCCGTCATATCTGTTAGCAAATCAGACCTCTTGCATTAAATGGCTTGATGAAAACAAATAATGGGCAATGAGCACCAAAACAGAATCTGTCACTGCTGTGTTTTCCCTTAACTCAGTTTATTCCCTAATTATATTGTCTTTGTAACGACTTACCACTTTATATTTTTTCAGCTCATAAGAGTGCGATGGTTAATTAAGTACATTGTATGGCGTTCAAAATGCAGCTCCCATTCATGTGACTCCTCCACTTTTCCTTATTTCGGTCAAGTGCGTAGACACAATGATGTTCCTAATTCAAAACGTAAAACGACTTTAACACAGTTCGTACTGTTGGCAAACGTGGCAAGCCGACTGCCTCTCTACAGTG
This sequence comes from Schistocerca nitens, assembly GCF_023898315.1. Classification (NCBI taxonomy): domain Eukaryota; kingdom Metazoa; phylum Arthropoda; class Insecta; order Orthoptera; family Acrididae; genus Schistocerca; species Schistocerca nitens. The sequence goes on from NC_064622.1 coordinate 489,919,186, forward strand.
CCGTCCGGCTGCAGCCTTACTTTTCCTGTTCCCCTCGCGCCTCAGCCACGGAGCACTAGGCAGGAACACATCCAAAGCGCAGTTTGCCCAGACATGGTCTAAATATTGCCAACTCACTTTTCTTTCAAGATCTTTCTTCAGTTCAGTGCGAAAACTATATCTTACAGTGATGTTAACATTATCTTTGTTTTAGAAAGAATGATGAAAACATATGAGAACTGTTCTCAGCATAGTTTTGAACATGGAGTGTTACGATGATGTATACGAACTTACAATGATTTTTCGGCACCTAACGCTGACTGGAATTATCTTGCATGATGAGGGGCTCTGAAGTCTGAAGACTGATAGAAAATGTTCGGTCAGTGGAGGAACGCCTTTCTAGTGGAACATTCATGCCGTCTGTATGACTTCTTGCCTGCCTGTGGCGGGACTTGCATTATTGCAAGAACTGCCAGTGAGATACGATTTTTGAATAGTGACTGTGTGGAGCCTTATTATTTTGAACCTCTGAAGTTATCAGCCTAATACCCAGTTTTCGTGAGAATGTTTTGGTCCTTATACAGATCTAATGGTTTGGTGTTCATCGGTACTGGATTGCACTAAGTGCGTAACTTACAAGTTTGTATTCGAAAAACTAGTAATTCTCTTAAGATAAATAAATGGTCATGGCTTTCCAGAATTTGAGTGCTGTTACGTGGCATGTCGTTGGCTCTTTTTTTACGAATTTTAATACTACTACTTTCAGATCATTAAAAAACAGTCAAGTACGAGGGGCGTTCAGAAAGTAAGCTCCGATCGGTCGCGAAATGGAAACGACTATGAAAATCCGATAAAGCTTTGCACAGATGTGTTGGGTAGTGTCTCTAGTATAACCCCAGTTAGCATCACGTCGCTCTTCTCATTTCTGAGCTCGCAGTGAGTGCGTAAAGATGTCTAGAAAATAGTGTCTGCCGCCAAGTACGAGGGCCTGGTGAGAAATTTCGCCTGAAGCTATGCAGCTAACATTACATAACTGTCGTGCTGTTTCTTCTTCAAGACAATTCTCAGCCGCATTCTGCAGGGGCAATGAAGATGCTCCTGCATCGTTTTCAAATGGAAATGTGAGATTACCCACAATACAGTCCGCAATTGTCTCCCCCTGAGTTTCATCTCTGGTCACATGAACCGCTGTCTTTGAAGACAACATTTTGACACAGACAACGAGGTGTAGGCCAGCGTGGAGAATTGGCGGAAAGCACTGGCGGCTGCCTTCTATGATGAGGCTATTGAAAAGTTGGTACAACGCTATGACAAAAGTCTAAGTCAGAACGGCGACTACGTAGAGAAGTAGCTGAAAGGTGTAGCTAATTGTTACAAGTAAAACATTTCTGATGTTCACTGTGGTTTCAATTTGGCAATCAATCGGAGCTTACTTTCTGAACAGGCCTCGTACTTTTCCGTCGAGAATTAGTGTCATAATGGAACCAGTTTTGATTTTACTCCTTAGACACCATTGGAATAATGTTACGTAAACAAAAAAACGGATGGAGATATTGAAACAAGATGTCCGATAAGTTATAACAAACTAAGGTCTTGTGCTCTGGTTACTACGTCTCACTTGTCTATATTAGTAATCAACTAAAACGATCAAGCAATCCCTTTTTCAGATTGACCTTCTGACGGCTGCCAGGGCCCACAAAAATTTTATTACCAGTATTTGGTATTTGTTTTATTTATCTAATTTAAAATGTTAAAGTGTTACCATAGTATACTGATTAAGACGTATAATCTTACGTTACACGTTTGACGCAATAAGCCAAGTATTAAAAGTTAAGAACTGTGTACGTGTTTTGAGGCAGTGTAACTCAGCGCGCGCAAATTACGCTAACCGGTATTTGACAATGAGAGAACTTGACACATAATTTCAATAATTTCAAAACTCGCTGCCGCCCCCCCACAAAGTAATGAAGGTTCTTGCTACATTTTCGCACTTCATTTAGCAAAACTTCAACATCAGGTATGACGTTTCAATTTATTACTTCCTTACTACTATCTCTATTCAAACATATTTTACAGACAGTATCCACATAGACCACTAAATTTACAAGGTGTATAACTTTGCTTCCGCAGTTTTTCCCCAACATTTGAGGTTTTAATGAAACTAACTGGTTACACATGTGTCATTCGAAGTATTTTTCCATCTCTGGCCGCAAATTTCTTTCATATTTCGGGCAGTGTACAAATCCCGCGTCGAAAAAATTCTTCACCTTTTGAAGCGATCCACGAATCGATCCAATTTGTGACTTCTTCATGAGAGCGAAAGTGTTGGCCAGCTAGGCTATGCGCCATTGATCTAAGCAATGTCTGGAGAATATGGCGGGTTGGGTAGGACTTCCAATTTTAACGTTTCCAAGTACGTTTTGACCTCTTCTGCAACGTGTGGTTGAGCGTTGAGCGTTGTCGTGCTGCAAAATCACTTTATCGTGCCTCTCGCTGTATTGCGGCCGTTTGTCTTTCAATGCTCTGCTCAGACGCATTAATTGCGTTCGATAACGAGCACCTGTGATTGTTTCACAGTACACGACACCGAACTGGTCCCATCAAATGCAGAGCAAGATCTTGGAGCCGAGAATATTCGGTTTGGCCGTCGACGTAGAAGCATGGTGGGATATCCCCATAATTTTTTGTGTTTAGGGTTATCGTAATGAACCCATTTTTTGTCCCCGGTCACAATGCGATGCAGAAATCCCTTCCGTTTTTGTCTCTGAAGCAACAACACACAAACGCCGTTCAACGTCTCTTGGTTTCAGCTCACAGGGGACCGAAGTTTCTTCTTTCTGAATCATGCCCATACCTTTCAGACGTTTTGAAATGGTTTGCTGTGTCACTCCCACGAATTGTGCCAATTCGTCTTGAATTTGAAGCGAGTCTTCACTTAGCAATGTCTCCAATTCTGCATCTCCGAAAAGATTCTCTCTTCCAGCACTACGCCGGTGTACGACGTCAAAATCATCGTTCTTGGGCGTTGAAGCCACTCACGACACGTTCTTCCACTAATAGCGTTCTTACCATACGTACTTGAGAGCATTCGAGGAGAGTCAGCCGCTGTTTTCTTCATACTGAAACAAAACAGTAACACCTCCCACAAATGACGAGAATTAGGCTCGTAAACTGCCATTTTCAATTAAGAACAACTTTATGATGCAGACACAAATCGACTAATGTTCGAATGAACATGTTGACCGAGGTCCAAGTTAACTAACTGCCTGATGTCTGCAATCTGTTTCTTTCGACCGCTACTTACCGTTCTTGCCACCTATCAGGAAAGGGCGGAAGCAAAGTTGTACACCTTGCAAATGCAAAATTATATCGCTGTACGACAAACATTCCTGAGATACATCATAAACACTGATAGTGGAGATCTTATGACTATCATCAATGTCACGGCCAAGCAATCGAATGAGAATGCAATGTCAGTTCTTAGGAAAGGATTCAATATTGCATCCATTTCTAAATCCGCACCTGTTAAGGACGATATCAGTTATGTGGAACAGTCAGCTGCACGACATCTCCCTGAAGCATCTGTACAAGTAGGTCGCGAAACCTGTCGTGATCCCACGCAAACATAACCTCTGAAACCGAACACATCTAGCAGGGAAATGGTAGCCATAAGAAAATTAAGAGAAGATCCTGAAATTGTTGTCTTAACACCCGACAGAGGCAATGGAACAATGTATTAGCTGACCAGCATTACACTGAGAAAATGCGGGACATGGTACCAAGACGATGGAGACGAAGACCATGGCGCTAATTAAAGGGACCGACTTACTGGACGAGGTTGAAGCTACGACAAAGAGCATCATTTCCACCAAGATTTTATGGACTGCCGAAGGTTCACAAGGATGGCGTTCCCTTACGCCCCATTATCAGCAACAATGGTGCTTCGACCCAAAAGATTTGCTTAGTCTTTACGTCTGGGAGTGCTCAGATCACATTCGCAACTGTGAGTTTCGACGTTGTCTCTCTTTTTACCAGAGTGCCTCTACAAGAATCCTTAGAACTTAATGACAAGAATTTTGACGCAGAGACGACCAACCTTTATGGGCACTTTTCACGTCGACGCACTTTCTTTTCGAATGAAAGGGGTAGCGATGGGGAACCCGCTTTGAGCAATTGTCGCCAATACGTACGGCCTATATGGAATATTTCGAGGAGGAAGCTGTGGAATTAGCCCGACAGAAACCTATCTATTTCTTCCAGTATGTAGACGACACCCTCGTCATATGGCCATATGGTAGAGACAGACTGGATGACATATTTACAAACCTCAATTACATACACCGGAAAATCAATTTTACCATGGAAGTCGAAATGGATGGAGTGCTTCCCTTCCTGGATGTCCTGCTTAAAAGAAGAGCGAGTGGCGTAGCATCTACGCGATGAAGACGCACGACACCCACCTATTTTTACATGTGGACAGCTGCTACTATCCGGCTCAAACCAACGATTTGCTAAAAGTGAAAACATTAACTAAAAGGAGAAAGCGGTAGAAGGTATTATAACAATATAGCAGATGGCCTTGGCTGACTGATTGGAAGAATTAAAAAAAATATGAGCCAGCCACTCTGCAACATACTAAGATCTCCAACCTAAAAACGCAAAACAAGAGAAACACAGACTGAAAAGACGAAGTCGAACAGACAGCACCAGAGAGAGCGAGGAAGAGTTAAAATGGAGTTGGGCGAAGGCCTGGGCGAGAAGGCCACATTCCCACCCTTACATGGACTGAAAAAAAAAAACACTCTGAAATACAATTTAAAATTAAATCAGGCGTTGAGGCAATACCACCTGCATCGTAGATAGTGCGTCAGAAAGGTTGAAAGACCGCCACAGGACTGCTAGATCGGGGCAATCCAACAAGATGTGGACTACTGTCAGTGCCAGCGACACTGGGGTCGGTTCTCGCGACGGGGTAGGTGGCCGCGAATCAACCCAGGATGGCCGGGAAGGGACAACGGATTCCCTGCGAGTGGCTCGCATAGTTGACCACCACACATTCGTTGTCCCCTTTGTAGCACGTAATTTATTTAGCGTGCTTCGGATTTGCCTTTCCGCATTACAAATCCCAAAACGTTTAAGGCCCAAGACCGATCGGAGATCAATCTCCGGTGTGCCCATCGAACCATAAGTGTACACTATTTCTGAGCCCTGGATCTCGCCGAGAACAGCCGGCCGATGTGGCTGAGCGATTGTAGGCGCTTCAGTCCGGAATCGCGCTGCTGCTACGGTCGCAGATTCGTATCCTGCCTCGGGCGTGGGTGTATGTGATGTCTTTAGGTTAGTTAGGTTTAAGTAGTTATAAGTCTAGGGGGGACTGACGACCACAGATAGTGCTTAGATCCATTTGAACCATTTAGTCGGCAATAGAGGAAAATTGGTGGTGTACGGCCTCAGCAGGGACTGAGTTTTTTGGGATTCGGGATAGGTCCAGAAAAAGCTGTGGCCGAGGTATGGACCATAAAGGTGTACCTGACTGCAATTAAAAGAACTTCGACATAGTCCACAGCTACGACAGGTCCCCGGCCATTCACCTGGATGACGGCTTGTCCGAACTTGTCCAACAACATGGTGTAACAAGAATTGCGATTTTTCTCTGCAGGCAGTCCAATCTCAGTGATCCCATTTACAATACACAGTGTCGCTGGGAGCACGTAGGGATCGTCTGCTCCTAAGTCCGATGTTAAGCGATGTGCACCGAACGGTGCGTTCCGAAACACTTGTGCCTGCATCAGCGTTGCACCTACTCCGACGTCGGATGTTCCCGAAACCGTTGCCCACCAGTCCCTTGCTGAAGCGAGACGTGCCGCGACGCGATTCGCGCGTGGAGACGTGCTCTTCGGGTTTTTAACCGTCAACCTACGACGGCGAACTGTATTCATTGTAAAGAGTTGCGTGCAGAGTGTCGTCACATTTTTTTCGGATAGCAAAATAGCAAGTTTGATTTCTTTTACTGTTTCTTTTAACAGATTCACGCTGTCTTCCATCGTGTGGGGCAACCTACGACGGCTCTTTGGGACCATGGTTCATACCTCGATATGCAGCCTGACCGTAGCAGATGATGTCATTGTGAATTCTACTGCAATCTGCAACACCTTGGGTCGCTAGTTTGCGGAAATTTCGAGCTCCATCCACTATCACCCCTCCTTCCTCCCTCGGAAACGAGTGGAGGAGGCTCGAGTGGTATCCTTCTCCTCTCAGAATAGTGAATGCTACAATACCGCCTTTATTGTGAGGAAGTTTGACCATGCTGTCACCCCATCTCGGTCTTCCAGCCCAGCACCAGACAGTGTTCACATTCAGCACCTTCCTCTTACTGTCAAGCACCTTCTCCTTCGTAGATACAATCGCATTTGCGCAGATGGCACGCTTTGCCAGCCACTGTCATACACATACGTTAGCCCGGTAAGGACAAAAAAATTCCTTCTAGCTACCGTCCCATTTTTTTCACCTGCTGTGTTTGAAAGTTGATGGAACGTATGATTCATGGCCAGCTGGTGTGGTGGTTGGAGTCTCGCAATGTACTAACCACGGCAAAATGTGGATTTCGTGTGCGCCGTTCTGTAGCTGAACACCTGGTCACTTTGTCAACCAATGTAATGAACGGTTTTCTGCGGAAACAGCAGACTGTGGCAGTGTTTCCTGATTTGGAGAAAGCCTGTGACACCTGCCTGAGAACTGATATCCTATCTCTCTCTCTCTCTCTCTCTCTCTCTCTCTCTCTATATATATATATATATATACTCCTGGAAATTGAAATAAGAACACCGTGAATTCATTGTCCCAGGAAGGGGAAACTTTATTGACACATTCCTGGGGTCAGATACATCACATGATCACACTGACAGAACCACAGGCACATAGACACAGGCAACAGAGCATGCACAATGTCGGCACTAGTACAGTGTATATCCACCTTTCGCAGCAATGCAGGCTGCTATTCTCCCATGGAGACTATCGTAGAAATGCTGGATGTAGTCCTGTGGAACGGCTTGCCATGCCATTTCCACCTGGCGCCTCAGTTGGATCAGCGTTCGTGCTGGACGTGCAGACCGCGTGAGACGACGCTTCATCCAGTCCCAAACATGCTCAATGGGGGACAGATCCGGAGATCTTGCTGGCCAGGGTAGTTGACTTACACCTTCTAGAGCACGTTGGCTGGCACGGGATACATGCGGACGTGCATTGTCCTGTTGGAACAGCAAGTTCCCTTGCCGGTCTAGGAATGGTAGAACGATGGGTTCGATGACGGTTTGGATGTACCGTGCACTATTCAGTGTCCCCTCGACGATCACCAGTGGTGTACGGCCAGTGTAGAAGATCGCTCCCCACACCATGATGCCGGGTGTTGGCCCTGTGTGCCTCGGTCGTATGCAGTCCTGATTGTGGCGCTCACCTGCACGGCGCCAAACACGCATACGACCATCATTGGCACCAAGGCAGAAGCGACTCTCATCGCTGAAGACGACACGTCTCCATTCGTCCCTCCATTCACGCCTGTCGCGACACCACTGGAGGCGGGCTGCACGATGTTGGGGCGTGAGCGGAAGACGGCCTAACGGTGTGCGGGACCGTAGCCCAGCTTCATGGAGACGGTTGCGAATGGTCCTCGCCGATACCCCAGGAGCAACAGTGTCCCTAATTTGCTGGGAAGTGGCGGTGCGGTCCCCTACGGCACTGCGTAGGATCCTACGGTCTTGGCGTGCATCCGTGCGTCGCTGCGGTCCGGTCCCAGGTCGACGGGCACGTGCACCTTCCGCCGACCACTGGCGACAACATCGATGTACTGTGGAGACCTCACGCCCCACGTGTTGAGCAATTCGGCGGTACGTCCACCCGGCCTCCCGCATGCCCACTATACGCCCTCGCTCAAAGTCCGTCAACTGCACATACGGTTCACGTCCACGCTGTCGCGGCATGCTACCAGTGTTAAAGACTGCGATGGAGATCCGTATGCCACGGCAAACTGGCTGACACTGACGGCGGCGGTCCACAAATGCTGCGCAGCTAGCGCCATTCGACGGCCAACACCGCGGTTCCTGGTGTGTCCGCTGTGCCGTGCGTGTGATCATTGCATGTACAGCCCTCTCGCAGTGTCCGGAGCAAGTATGGTGGGTCTGACACACCGATGTCAATGTGTTCTTTTTTCCATTTTCAGGAGTGTATATATATAAGGCTGCCTGACCCATTTCCTTCTGGTATTTTTAAAAGACAGAGTTTCCAAGGTATATATGGGTTCGGCCATGTTGGACGCCTCTATCCAGGAGAGAGGGGTGCTTCAAGGTTGCAAACTTAGCGTCGTTCTCTTTGCAATAGCCATCAAACCGATTATGGACTGTCTCCCGCCAGGTGTGCCTCCCTCGTTTTTAGACGACGACGTCTCGATCTACTGCAGTTCTCCACGGACGTCTCCTGACCCAATGCTCTTTTTTTAACCGCTTAGTTCCAGTTTATGTTTGCAGTCTGAGTAATCTGCCTTTTTTAACGAACGGCGAAGGACACTTAATCTTTGGTTAGGGACCTTCGCTGTCTCTACCGCGTATTTTCTGGACCTTTCTCCAAGGAGAAGTCCTCGTTTATAGTTCTCTCTCCTTCCATCGAATGGGCTTAACGTATGTTCCAAGAATATGACGTGGGCGCTTATGACCTCAGTTGTTTTTGCACCTTAAAAAAAAAAGACCCACCGTGATTTAATAACGAAATTCCAAAAATGCTCAAGAAGCGATGACTGTTGCACTCTCGGTTGAAAAGAGAGCGTGCAGATGACGACAGGCAAAAGTTATTAGAGATCCGTTCGTCTGTAAAAAGATCGATGCGTGAAGCATACGACCATCAGCGCGATACCTTAGCAAAAGATTTTGCCGGGAACCCGAGAAAATTCTGGTCCTACGAAAAATCGCTAAGCGGATCTTAGGCTCCTATCTAGTCACTCGTTGACCAGTCTGATGTGGCGGTAGAAGACAGCAAAAGAAAAGCCGAAGTTTTAGTTTCTACGTTTAAGAAACTGTTTACACAGAAGGATTTTATAAATATAGCGTCGTTTTACTGTCGCAGAGACTCCCGTACGGCGGACATAGTAGTGGGCACCTCTGGCGTGGAGAAACAGCTAAATGTGTTGAAAACAACTAACTCCTCAGGTCCGGATGGGAAATCTCAATCTGGCTTTACAAAGAGTACTCCGCGGCATTTGCTATCTACTTAACATTCATTTACCACGAATCTCCAACCTGCTAACAGTCCCAAGCGACTGGAAAAATCGTAGGTGTGTCCTATATATAAGACGGCTGAAAGAATAGACCCGCAAAATAACACATGAGTATCCGTAACAGCGGTTTACGGCAGAATTGGACATATTCCCAGTTTGAATACGGTAAATTTCCATGAGACGAGAAAACTTGAGTCCACAAATCAGCACCACTCTAATAAGCAGCGCTCGCGTGAAAGTCAGCTTATCCTTTTCTCACATCATATCCACCGGGCAATGGATGATGGAAAAAAAGGCAGATTCGACATTCCTAGATTTACGAAAAGCGTTTCGCACGGTGCCCCGCTGCAGGCTATTAACGAATGTACGAGCATACATAATAGGTTCCCAGTAAGTTTTCCTCGACGGGAGTTTAGTGATGGGTGTCCCAGGGAAGTCTGTTATGGTGACGGACAGGGTGAGCAGCAATCTGCAGGTGTTTGCTGATCGCGGTGTGGTGTACAGGAAGGTGTCATAGTTGAATGTAAAAAGATACAAGATAGACAAAATTTCTAGTTGTTGTAATGAATGGCAGCTAGCTCTAAATGTAGAAAACTGAAAGTTAATGCAGATGAGTAGGAAAAACGATTCCGTAATGTTCTTTAAAGGCATTAGTAGTTTGTTGCATGATACATTCGGGTCGACTAAATATGTAGGTGTACTGTTGCAAAGCGGTATGAAATGAAACGACCACATAAGGAATAGTGTGAGGAAGGCAAATTGTCGACTTCGGTATATTGGTAGAGTTTTACAAAAGTGTGGTTCATCTGTAAAGGAACTAGTGTGGCCCATTCCTTTATACGGTTCAAGTGTTTGGGATTCCCACCACATCGGATTAAAGGAAGACTTCGAAAAAATTCAGAGCCGAGCTGCTACATTTATTCCCGTTACGTTCGATCAACTTGCACGCGTTACGAAGACGCTTCGCGAATACAAATGGGGGTCCCTTCGGGGTCCCTGGTGGTAAGGCGACAGACTTGCCGAGAAACGCTGTTGAGAAAATTTTCTAACAGGCATTTGAAGGTGAGTGGAGAACGAGTCTATTGACGCAACACATATTTCGCATAAAGATCACGAACATAAGAGAAGTTACGACTCGTATGAAGGCATATAGACAGTCACTTTGTCCTCGCTCTATTTGCACGTGGAACACCAAGGGAAATGACTAATAATTGTAGAACGTACCTTTCGCCACGTACCGTACGATCGCTTACGGGGTATGTGTATGCAGATGTAGATGTAGATACGCATGAGAGACCAAGATACGAGGTGCATTCAAGTTCTAAGGCCTCCGATTTTTTTTTCTAATTAACTACTCACCCGAAATCGATGAAACTGGCGTTACTTCTCGACGTAATCGCCCTGCAGACGTACACATTTTTCACAATGCTGACGCCATGATTCCATGGCAGCGGCGAAGGCTTCTTTAGGAGTCTGTTTTGACCACTGGAAAATCGCTGAGGCAATAGAAAAACCCGAAAGTCACTAGGAGCCAGGTCAGGTGAGCAGGGAGCACGAGGAATCACTTCAAAGTTGTTATCACGAAGAAACTGTTGCGTAACTTTAGCTCGATGTGCGGGTGCATTGTCTCGGTGAAACAGCACACGCGCAGCCCTTCCCGGACGTTTTTGTTGCAGTGCAGGAAGGAATTTGTTCTTCAAAACATTTTCGTAGGATGCACCTGTTACCGTAGTGCCCTTTGGAACGCAATGGGTAAGGATTACGCCCTCGCTGTCCCAGAACATGGACACCATCATTTTTTCAGCACTGGCGGTTACCCGAAATTTTTTTGCTGGCGGTGAATCTATGTGCTTCCATTGAGCTGACTGGCGCTCTGTTTCTGGATTGAAAAATGGCATCCACGTCTCATCCATTGTCACAACCGACGAAAAGAAAGTCCCATTCGTGCTGTCGTTGCGCGTCAACATTGCTCGGCAACATGCCACACGGACAGCCGTGTGGTCGTCCGTCAGCATTCGTGGCACCCACCTGGATGACACTTTTCGCATTTTCTGGTCGTCTTGCAGGATTGTGTGCACAGAACCCACAGAAATGCCAACTCTGGAGGCGATCTGTTCAACAGTCATTCGGCGATCCCCCAAAACAATTCTCTCCACTTTCTCGATCGTGTCGTCAGACCGGCTTGTGTGAGCCCGAGCTTGTTTCGGTTTGTTGTCACACGATGTTCTGCCTTCATTAAACTGTCGCACCCACGAACGCGCTTTCGACACATCCATAACTCCGTCACCACATGTCTCCTTCGACTGTCGATGAATTTCAATTGGTTTCACACAACGCAAATTCAGAAAACGAATGATTGCACGCTGCTCAAGTAAGGAAAACGTCGCCATTTTAAGTATTTAAAACAGTTCTCATTCTCGCCGCTGGCGGTAAAATTCCATCTGCCGTACGGTGCTGCCATCTCTGGAACGTATTGACAATGAACGCGGCCTCATTTTAAAACAATGCGCATGTTTCTATCTCTTTCCAGTCCGGAGAAAAAAAATCGGAGGCCTTGGAACTTGAATGCACCTCGTAAATCACATTCTACTGGCAATCTTATTGCGTTGTTGGACACTGCCTGCTCTATTCTTAAATAGCGATTACCTTTGCGTTCAATACCGGTAAATGTGTCGAGGTAGTCTGTATTGATTCGAGTTCATGGTATGTTTGTAGGTGTGGATGTTAATATGGTTTACCTGCGCAGCAGCCAGTTGCCAGTCACTGAAACTCGAGAGGATGAGTGATTCAATAAAAAGTATTTGTGGTGGAGACAGGAAAATTGTGTTTTAGAAGAGATTTTTTTTGCGTCCGAGTGGATATCGATCACGGAATTTTTTCCCACATTCTCGTACGAAACCATTTCTTCGACTTTTTGTGTTTCACACCAGTTGAAAGAGGAAGTTAATGGTTTCCTAAGATGAATTTGGCTTATTGTCAACGAACATAATGATGTTCTACACACATCAAAAGAAGTATTGCGTCACCCCGGTTTCTAGAACTCCACGTTGACAGTGGATATTGTATCAGAGACACAGTCGCTTTGACTGTTCAGAGATATCACTAAACCCGCCAAAGATGTAAACAACCATGCATGACCAGGGCCAGGGGGTACGAAGCCCGATCAGTTCCAGTCAGTCCACCAGGAAGGAGGTAAACGGCTCGTGTTGTCTGTAGTTAACCATGCCTAGACGGTCAATACCGCGGTTCGATCGCGTCTGCATTGTTCGTGCCAGGAAGGGCTCTCAGCAAGGGAAGTGTCACAGGCGTCTCGGAGTGAGCGAAAGCGATGTTCTTAGGACATGGAGGAGACGGAGAGACACGAACTGTCGATGACATGCCTATTTCTGGCCGCTAAAGGGCTACTACTGCAGTGGATGACCGCTACCTACGGATTATGGCTCGGAGGAACCCTGACAGCAATGCTACCATGTTGAATAATGCTTTTCGTGCAGCCACAGGACGTCGTGTTACGACTCAAACTGTGCGCAATAGGCTGCATGATGCATAATTTCACTCACGACAACCATGGCGAGATCGATCTTTGCAAACACGACACCATGCAGCCCGGTACAGATGGGCCCAACCACATACCGAATGGACCGCTCAGGATTCGCATCACGTTTTCACCGATTTCGCATATGCCTTCAACCAATCATCGGAGACGTTTCTGAAGGCAACCCGGTCTGGCTCAACGCCTTAGACACACTGTCCAGCGAGTGCACCAAGGTGGAGGTTCCCGGCTGTTTTGGGGTGGCATTATGTGGGGCCGACGTACGCCGTTGGTGGTCATGGAAGGCGCCGTAACGGCTGTAAGATACGTGAGTGCTGTCCTCCGATCGATAGTACAACCATATCAACAGCATACTGGCGAGGCATTCGTCTTCATGGACAATTCGCTCCCCCATCGTGCACATAATGTGAATGACTTCCTTCAGGATAACGATATCGTTCGACTAGAGTGGCTAGAATGTTCTCCATACATGAACCCTATCGAACGTGTCTGGAATAGAATGAAAAGGGCTGTTTATGGACGTGACCCACCAACCACCCTGAGGGATCTACGCCGAATCGTCGTTGAGGAGTGGGACAATCTGGCCCACAGTGCCTTGATGAACTTATGGATAGTATGCCACGACGAATATAGGCATGCATCAATGCAAGAGGACGTGCAACTGGGCATTAGAGGTACCGGTGTGTACAGCAATCTGGACGACTACCTCGCTGTGTGGTGGTACAACATGCAATGTGTGGTTTTCATGAGCAATAAAAAGGACGGAAATGGTGTTTATGTTGATCACTATTCCAATTTTCTGTACAGGTTCCGGAACCCTCGGAACCTAGGCGATGCAAAACAATTTTGTTGTGTGTACTTGCTCTTCCACGCAAACACTCCACTTCTCACCAAACACGTCTCCGAACATGCCGCTGCGTCGGCTGAAGTTGCCTTTCTCATTTATTACATTTGAGTAGCTATCCAGTGTGTCTATCCGCAGATCGACGGGGGAGGGGTAAGGTGGAGGCGTGGGATGCTCCTGCACTTTACAGTACTGCCTTCCCTCAGTACTTGCCTTAGTTGTGTTTGTAGCTTTCCCTGGATATTCCAGGCGACTTATTATTCACGTATTCTGCTCCTAGCATCAGAAAGACGTCACCACGTACGGTGAAGTACCACGTCATCAAGCTGCCTCCCGTGAACAGAGTGGTAGATGGCCTGGTGAGATGAAAGCTGAGACGGGACTAATTCGGTGGTGTCTTGGAACGACGTTTTCAATCAAAAGACTGATATCGGCAAGTAATTGGGAAATACTTAAGCGTTCATTCAGGTGGGCTTTTCAGGTGTTACTGGTAGATCTCTTTGTGCCACACTGGCTTAAACTATATACACGGGGCAGACAGAAATATGAAAATACCAAAAATACAACATAATACCATACCTAATACAGTGTGGAGAACCGTTGGCATTCAAAACGCCTTACAGTAGCCACGATAAGGACAAATACTGTTCCTGTGCAGTTTTCAAGAGACATTTATACCACGGCAAGCCCAAGTAAATATGTTGGAGGTGATCACGCATCCTTCTCTCCAAAGCAGACTACAGAGGCTCAGTGACATCTGAGACACTGTGACTCTGCGGCCAGGAAAGATCCGACAGTTGATCATCGTGCTCACAAAAACAGTCCGAGACGTTGGTAGCTATGTCAACAGGGGCGCTGCTGCCTTGGAACGCAGAATCATCATTTGGGAACAAACACTGTACTGTGTAATGGACCTATGGGTATACAATCACTGGCAGTAATGCGACCTCGCAGGGTACCCGTACGACCCATAGGATATCACAGTGTGACGACCCAAGTCATTACTGAACTCCTGCCATCTTACACACTTTTGATATAAACTAGGCCAGAAGTTGGAAGCAGTGTGAAACAAGTCGCGTGAGACCAAACTACTTTCTTTTATTACTTCGTAGTCCAGGTTTTATGGCTTCGACACTACGGGCATTTGCATCAATGACGTATGGTTTTGGAATTTCAGCTTGTCATGAAATTCCCAATATATGGAACTCCGTTGGTGTTGTTTTGGTGCTGACAGTGCTAAAGATTTAGAGAACATCGTGGTTATTTGTATCGAGGTAAGTTAGGTCAGCACCGACAACAAACGGTCTTGGATTACCTCTATCAAAGATAAGGTGGCGGAAACCTCGAATATAGCACGCAGGCACCGGTCTTCATGGCGTTGCCGTTTTCACTGCTGGCAGAGTATTTGTCACTAGCTCAGAGGGGAAACGATATCAAGCTGAAATTTATTATAATTAATGTGCCTGATGAAATGCTGGAGAGATAATAGAACGACAGGAGGTAAAATAGACTTCTTTCAAAGGTTCTGATGTCGACAGTGGTCTTGAATCATACGCATACATCATTTTCGGCTCTCCAGATATTTATTTCCCTTTTCGCACCTTTTTCATACGGGACAGCGTCGCGTTGCTGTCAAAGAAAGGGAAGAAAATTAGAGTTTAACGTCCCGTCGAAATCGAGGTCATTAGAGACGGACCACAAACTCTGTTTCAAGTATGGCGAAGGAAATCGAGCGTGGCCTTTGAATCGAAACATCCCGGAATTTGCTTTGAGCGATTTGTGGAAATCACAGGAAACGTGAATCTTAATGGTCGGACACGGATTTGAACCTTTGTCCTCCCGCACGCGTGTCTAGTGTGCTCCTCACTGCGCCACCTCGCTCGATGTACTGCTGTCGATAGCGCCTGTGTGTTGTGGATGTTTGAGGCGTAAGCTCGACACAGCAGTATTACATTTGAACTGTTGGAATGTGAAATTGTTACTAATGCGATCGGTAATGGTATCAAGTATAGTAGTTTCTCCGAGAGCGTCTGGATGGAAGTAAATACGTAGGGACTTCAAAAAGCAAATTATGCATGTCGTCCAATGAAAAGGCCATTCTGCAACGAAAGTGGCGCATTGTCAGAAGACAGCACATATCGCGGGTTATTCTACTGGGGTACGGCTAAGAAGTGCATCACGGTGTGGGACTGAAATGGGCGAGAACTCGTAACGTACTACAAAGTTGAAGTACGCAAAGCAGTACAATTCTTCTGCATTAAAAGTATACGTTGCAAACACATTGACCGCGAAATTCCGGCACTATATGGACCAAATTCTATGTCGTGTCCAGCCGTGTGTGATGCTGATCCGCCTTATAGTCCAGATCTTACACCATGTTATTTCCATCTTTTTGGAAAGCTAAAAGAACGTCTGGGGGAAGGAGATTTTCCAAGGGTGGAAGTGTTCACATAGCTGTTCTCAAATGCCTCCGTCAGCAAGGAGAGGAACTGAACATTTGGTGGAAAGTTCCGACCGCTGCTTACATAGACTTGGTGGCTACGTTGGAAAATAGTGTCACGAATATGAGTCACTTTCAGCTCCAGTGCAGAATTCAGTAAAAGTTTCTTGGCTTGCCATAATAATGTGTTACAGAAAGCTGCAAGAGTCGTTTTAAATAGTACCGAGAGAGATTACATACTTAATTTTGATATCTACAGCGCTGATAACTTCAAGGCACTCAAGAGATGCGGAAGGCATTATTTTTACTGTAGAAATTGATTTGGTACTGCTTAATTAAGGCGACCATTGAACTGAAAACACGCTGTGAATTGAACTTCACGCAATGGAAGGCTCGAGACTGACGAATAATTTCGATATGAACAACTCACAGAGGTTGAACGATTCCAGGCATTGCTAGCACCGGAATATCTTCATACTTGAATAACAGGCTGTGCTATAATTCATTAGACCTTTGTGCCGGTGAACTGGGGTGCAGTGTGCAGGGGACGGTGGATGGGCTCGCGTCGTACACTCCAGGGATGGCTGAGTCGATAACATCTTGCCCTAGCTCTTCCCTCTGTTATTTGCGGTACACATGGATGTGTGAATAAAAACCTCAGAGTCCTTCTCAGACACACAGCCGTAGGCCATCCTGAGGTTCTAATAATTATACCACAATGGTCTGTATCTACCGTGTCTAAAATCGTAATACCTATGAGCGCATCTCACACCATTTGGCATAAATACAAACTCTCTGTATGCATCTCGAAACTGATTAATTAATATCTGAAGATTTGGTTTGTAAAACCACAGTTCCTCTAGTACAATTACAGCAGCTGCGTAGTTTATCTTATTTCCATAAAACGTTAAAGCTAAATCGTCGATGCGTTGCTGTGTAGTAGGAACAAGGAAGGCGAGGCGCAGGTCGTCTGGATAATTCCTGATATGGTCCCAGTTTCCATAAAAAAATTCCAACGCAGACTTTAGCTGTAAACAACAATCTTTATTTAGAAAGTAACCGTACCTTTACGTTTACAAAAGGTCATATATACTCTGTTCCTAACAACAAATGTTACATATTTAACTTCACTTTGTACAACAACGTTTTTGGCTGGTTCATTGCCAGCTATTTCCAACCCAATATAAAACGGATTGACACCTTGAAACAGTTTGTTCTTAGATTTACACAAATTCTCTAAATCAGGCCATGACTTTACTTTACTTATATCCGCACTAGTCTCTGGTTTACAATATGTTACAAATTTAAAACGATTCTTTCTACTATACTTCCGCCATGGAACGCCTGATGAACGTTCCGGTCTCAAACTGAATGGACCTAACTTATTACTACACGCTAGGCGTACTTTTTCCAATGCACCTTGATCTTCAAATATTTTTTTATTAGCTCTGTCATCAAGTGTTAGTCGTTCAACTCTTACGTTAATTCTATAAACATATGTTACAATCTTGTTAATAATAACAGAGTCATATTTATTTGCAAAGAACTTAAACTCATCTGTAATATCATAATGTCTAAGTGTTGTGAAGTTGTGCGCATTTTCGTCATATTTTTCGGTTGTGCCCATTTTTCCATATTCGAAGCGTACTCCACCTGATTGCGTATATTCGGTACGCCATTTACACATTCGACCGAAATACGGCCTAGTCAGAATATTCCGTCGGCGTATCCAACGCCTCGGTCGTGCACGGCGAAACCGGGTCATCATCCTCGTCCGACGATAGCTGTCGCGCGGTTCCGGACTGAAGCGCCTTGAACCGCTCGGCCACCGCGGCCGGCTCCCGACCAAGAACTGGTTTCTAGCAGATTCGGATATGATTGTGTAACACACACTAGGTTACTGATATGGTATCATTTAGAAGAACTGGATTTTGGTAGATTACGGAGACAGTGAAAGGGGCTGTGCGATGTTAGTTGAAGCGATATGTCTTTTGGAGGTACACAGCCAATTTTCACTTTCGGAACTTCATGCTATATTTTTTGTGTGCTCGACATCGGTTGACAACCGACGGCAGAACAAGCGGGGCAGTGCTATAGAATACACAATAAACTGCGGTAATGGTATCATTTAGATGTTCTCATGTGGGCTCCGAAGCCACACTTAGATATCTCCAGCGACTGGCAGAAAAGCTGAAAAGCTACGTGTTGGCTGCAGAACTGATTGTTTCCTCTGGTTCAAATTCAAGTGGAAAACTGAGGAGATAAATCGAAGTTACTGTCACACATAAGGCTACGACTTCCTACACTTATGACGTATGGATAAGAACTGCAGGGTCTCCCTTAGTAGCTCAGAAGTGGACTACACATCAGAAAGAGTTATTCAGCTGCCTTATCACGCGTGGGGTGCACACAATAGTTTTTTTTAGATTTGATGATCGTTCTTTCAGTTCAGATAATGACGACTGTATGCGGCCAAGAAGTACACTCTAAGACAAAAAAAGAAAAGAAAATAGAAAACTACGTAACACGAAGGCATTATCCGAACGGGACGGAAACTAATAGATTTGATTTAAATGTACACAGAAACAAATGATTACAATTTAAGAAAAATTGTATGATTTATTCCAGATACGGAGCTTCGCAAACTGAGCAAGTCAACAACACGTTGGTCCACCTCTGCCCCTCATGCAAGCAGTTACTCCGCTTGGCACTGATTGGCAGAGTGGTTGGATGCCCCCCTGAGGGGTATCGTGCCCAGTTCTGTCCAATTGGCGCACCGGACCTTCAAAATTCTGGGCTGGTTCGAGGGACATGCCCATAATGCTTCAAACGCTCTCAATTAAGAAGAGGTCCAGTGACCCTGCTGGCCAGGGTAGGGTTTGGCAAGCATGAAAAGCAGCAGCAGAAACGCTCACCTTGTGCAGGCAGGCTTTACCTTTCTGAAATGTAAGTCCAGGATGGCTCGACATTTAGAGCAAAAAAACGGAGCGTATAACATCTGCGACACACCGCTGGGTACAAATGTGAAAAGAAATGCCACCATAGACCGTCCGTCCCTCCTATTTGTCGGGCTGTATAGCTATCGACAGTCATATTGATATCCCAGTGCTGTCAAGGACGTCTCCAGACGCATCTTCGCTGGTATAGGGCTCCATTCGTAGTGGGACTATTTTACTCCAGTGAGCGAGTCCAGGCCGAAGGCGTGTCTGGAGACGCCCGTTGTTGTATGACCGTTTTTTCCGTCCTCAAACACATGTAAGATCAGAACCTAAAGACCCGTTAGATTGTTATAATAAACTGACACTCGGAAATAAAGGATATTGGGATGAGGTGACAATGGCGAGCAGCAAAGTTAGTAGGCACCCTCAGAGAAGTTGTCAGAAGGATGCGCTGGGAGAGGCACAGGTCAAAGCCATGCAGTCCACTGGACTCCCTTTATGTGTACCAATCATCAGTGCCAGATGCACAGCAGGCAACACATATACGATCTCATACGGCATAAGGCCCAGAAGCCACCATCTCATGACCCACAAGTGAAAAGAGAAGCACTTCTGTTTTTAACAACGTATATCAGGAGAAAGAAAACTGGCATTCTACGGATCGGAGCGTGGAATGTCAGATCCCTTAATCGGGCAGGTAGGTTAGAAAATTTAAAAAGGGAAATGGATAGGTTAAAGTTAGATATAGTGGGAATTAGTGAAGTTCGGTGGCAGGAGGAACAAGACTTTTGGTCAGGTGATTACAGGGTTATAAATACAAAATCAAATAGGGGTAACGCAGGAGTAGGTTTAATAATGAATAAAAAAATTGGAGTGCGGGTTAGCTACTACAAACAGCATAGTGAACGCATTATTGTGGCCAAGATAGACACAAAGCCCATGCCTACTACAGTAGTACAAGTTTATATGCCAACTAGCTCTGCAGATGATGAAGAAACTGATGAAATGTATGACGAGATAAAAGAAATTATTCAGGTAGTGAAGGGAGACGAAAATTTAATAGTCATGGGTGATTGGAATTCGTCAGTAGGAAAAGGGAGAGAAGGAAACATAGCAGGTGAATATGGATTGGGGGGAAGAAATGAAAGAGGAAGCCGCCTTGTAGAATTTTGCACAGAGCATAACTTAATCATAGCTAACACTTGGTTCAAGAATCATAAAAGAAGGTTGTATACCTGGAAGAATCCTGGAGATACTAATAGGTATCAGATAGATTATATAATGGTAAGACAGAGATTTAGGAACCAGGTTTTAAATTGTAAGACATTTCCAGGGGCAGATGTGGATTCTGACCACAATCTATTGGTTATGAACTGCAGATTGAAACTGAAGAAACTGCAAAAAGGTGGGAATTTAAGGAGATGGGACCTGGATAAACTGAAAGAACCAGAGGTTGTAGAGAGTTTCAGGGAGAGCATAATGAAACAATTGACAGGAATGGGGGAAAGAAATACAGTAGAAGAAGAATGGGTAGCTCTGAGGGATGAAGTAGTGAAGGCAGCAGAGGATCAAGTAGGTAAAAAGAAGAGGGCTAATAGAAATCCTTGGGTAACAGAAGAAATATTGAATTTAATTCATGAAAGGAGAAAATATAAAAATGCAGTAAATGAAGCAGGCAAAAGGGAATACAAACGTCTCAAAAATGAGATCGACAGAAAGTGCAAAATGGCTAAGCAGGGATGGCTAGAGGACAAATGTAAGGATGTAGAGGCTTGTCTCACTAGGGGTAAGATAGATACTGCCTAAAGGAAAATTAAAGAGACCTTTGGAGAGAAGAAAACCACTTGTATGAATATCAAGAGCTCAGATGGCAACCCAGTTCTAAGCAAAGAAGGGAAGGCAGAAAGGTGGAAGGAGTATATAGAGGGTTTATACAAGGGCGATGTACTTGAGGACAATATTATGGAAATGGAAGAGGATTTAGATGAAGATGAAATGGGAGATAAGATACTGCGTGAAGAGTTTGACAGAGCACTGAAAGACCTGAGTCGAAACAAGGCCCCGGGAGTAGACAACATTCCATTAGAACTACTGATGGCCTTGGGAGAGCCAGTCATGACAAAACTCTACCATCTGGTGAGCAAGATGTATGAGACAGGCGAAATACCCACAGACTTCAAGAAGAATATAATAATTCCAATCCCAAAGAAAGCAGGTGTTGACAGATGTGAAAATTACCGAACTATCAGTTTAATAAGTCACAGCTGCAAAATACTAACGCGAATTCTTTACAGACGAATGGAAAAACTGGTAGAAGCGGTACTCGGGGAAGATCAGTTTGGATTCCGTAGAAATGATGGAACACGTGAGGCAATACTAACCTTACGACTTATCTTAGAAGAAAGATTAAGAAAAGGCAAACCTACGTTTCTAGCATTTGTAGACTTAGAGAAAGCTTTTGACAACGTTAACTGGAATACTCTCTTTCAAATTCTGAAGGTGGCAGGGGTAAAATACAGGGAGCGAAAGGCTATTTACAATTTGTACAGAAACCAGATGGCAGTTATAAGAGTCGAAGGGCATGAAAGGGAAGCAGTGGTTGGGAAAGGATTGAGACAGGGTTGTAGTCTCTCCCCGATGTTATTCAATCTGTATATTGAGCAAGCAGTAAAGGAAATAAAAGAAAAATTCGGAGTAGGTATTAAAATTCATGGAGAAGAAGTAAAAACTTTGAGGTTCGCCGATGACATTGTAATTCTGTCAGAGACAGCAAAGGACTTGGAAGAGCAGTTGAACGGAATGGACAGTGTCTTGAAAGGAGGATATAAGATGAACATCAACAAAAGCAAAACGAGGATAATGGAATGCAGTCAAATTAAATCGGGTGATGCTGAGGGGATTAGATTAGGAAATGAGACACTTAAAGTAGTAAAGGAGTTTTGCTATTTGGGGAGTAAAATAACTGATGATGGTCGAAGTAGAGAGGATATAAAATGTAGACTGGCAATGGCAAGGAAATCGTTTCTGAAGAAGAGAAATTTGTTAACATCGAGTATAGATTTAAGTGTCAGGAAGTCGTTTCTGAAAGTATTTGTATGGAGTGTAGCCATGTATGGAAGTGAAACATGGACGATAACCAGTTTGGACAAGAAGAGAATAGAAGCTTTCGAAATGTGGTGCTACAGAAGAATCCTGAAGATAAGGTGGGTAGATCACGTAACTAACGAGGAGGTATTGAATAGGATTGGGGAGAAGAGAAGTTTGTGGCACAACTTGACTAGAAGAAGGGATCGGTTGGTAGGACATGTTTTGAGGCATCAAGGGATCACAAATTTAGCATTGGAGGGCAGCGTGGAGGGTAAAAATCGTAGAGGGAGACCAAGAGATCAATACACTAAGCAGATTCAGAAGGATGTAGGTTGCAGTAGGTACTGGGAGATGAAGAAGCTTGCACAGGATAGAGTAGCATGGAGAGCTGCATCAAACCAGTCTCAGGACTGAAGACCACAACAACAACAACAATGAAGGCACTATTGCACACAAAACATAGAAAGCTGTGTTTCTTTGGAACGCATGGGGTGCTGTAAATAACATCTGGGAAATGGTGTGAGCAGCTGCGGTTTGGGGCACCTTTAAAGCGAGAGATGCCACTGAATGTTGACTTCACAAAAAGTAAATGTTTACGCAACATAAGAATTGGCAGAATTGGCTGATGTAAATAAACTGGAGGTTAGAGAGAGACCTCGACTGTGCTCCATAGAACCCACTTCATTGGCCACAGAGAAAGAAGGGAAGAGATGTCATTTTTCAGCACTCAATGGTCGGACACGTGTTACTAATCAACCCCCTGGAGAAAAACTAAAGGAAGCGGACAAGCATTTTCTAAGGAACATTTTTACATGTTGGTACTCGGAAGATCCGTAAACCAGGCAATCAGAACAGAGTAAAAAGCGCATAATACAGAAATACGAGTTCTCCTTTCCGTAAGCATTTTGTGCAAAATTACTTCGTCTTCAAATATTGATGGTGGAGAGCCTTAATTGCACGATCTCCAGGAACCCCAACTGCCACCGCCTGCAACAGTCAAAGCAGATGACCTAAGGGACTTAGAAAGCTTACGTGCTGATATGACATCCGCTGGCGAGAGTCATTGTGTACTGCCACTTCAGCCTCCACATACAGTTTGATATCGTGAGATCGAGCGGCGACCACGAGAAGATGCGTGGCCAGTAAAGTCTTTTTTATAGAAGTTCAAAAACTTTTAGCTTCACTTTCAAGACTTACTTCAGCCTCCACATACAGTTTGATATCGTGAGATCGAGCGGCGACCACGAGAAGATGCGTGGCCAGTAAAGTCTTTTATAGAAGTTCAAAAACTTTTAGCTTCACTTTCAAGATTTACATTCAGGTTTGAATGATAAGTTTGCTTTCAACTTCGGCCACAGACGCAACGCCTTCAATTCTTTAGTACTTCCTGCCTTTTGTACTAACTTCACGACAATCACGGAACAGATTCACTACTGTAGCTGCTTCATTTACGCGATTAGTAGAATAGAACCGAGATTTTAATGATTTTAGTGAGTTTTGAGCAACTGACAAACTTGAGCTGAAGAGCATTCGTTGAAAATCTCATTTCTGACATTATGTTGTAGGATACAGTGGAGATTCGGTCGTGGCTTTGGGACCACCAGCTTAGGAGGCGACATCAGCCACCACCGGTCCTCCAGTAATGAGCCAAACTGAGATCGGTATGACAACCAGAATCCACTTACAACGTTACACCCCTCAAATATGATAGAAAACACAAGACTAGAAGCTTTGTATTAAAGATATTTAGAAAATATTTTAATTCTCAAAGTACATAAGTGCAATATTAATGACTTTATATAGTCTTTTAAAAAAGAACTCTGTAAAATCGACAGGTTTTCATTTAAAAAGAAACATAAAAGTGACTCCAAATTTTACCGTTACTTGAAAAGTTTACTGCAATCATTTAACAGTAAGAGCTTAAGTTAAATGATCAGTATCAACGCTTGGCTGTTCTCTAATACGTTTACTCCTTACAACAGTCAAAAATCAATAATTTCCGCCGCGTGTGATTAGCCGAGCGGTCTAGGGCGCTGAAGTCATGTCCTGTGGGGCTGGTCCCGGCGGAGGTTCGAATCCTCCCTCGAGCATGGGTGTGTGTGTTAGGTTAATTTAGGTTAAGTAGTGTGAAAGCTTGGGGACTGATGACCTTAGCAGTTAAGTCCCATAAGATTTCACACACACACAATAATTTCCAACTGCATTCAATTTATTGTCGTCAGGAAGAAATGCCCCAAGACAAGAAATTACACTAGATGTAACCGACCATAACGGTTTATACCACGTTTAACAGCTAATGAACTTCTGGCCACAAATCACCATAGGACAACACAACACAGAACTATGAGTACCCGATGCACAACCTCTGTGGTACAGCAGTACGCACTACGCTTTCTAGATGCAAAAGCATTATCCCAACTAGTTATTTCTCGCGCAGCATAACTTAAATAGCTTATCGCGCCTTGAGACAGACATATTTTGAAACAGACCAGCTTAACAGCGCTGGTTTCACATAGATACCACTTACGCAGACAAATAATCAGTAAACTAGTCTAAAGGAGTGTGGTGCACCGTATATAACTCAGAATTTGGTGGTGGTAAGTTCATATGAGACTAAACTGCTGAGTTGATCAGTCCCTAGGTTTACACACCACTTAATCTAACTTAAACCATGTTATGCTAAGGACAAGACACACACCCATGCCCGAGGGAGGACCCGAACCTCCGACGGAGGGAGCCACGCGAACCGTGGCAGGGCGCCTCAGAATTTAGGGGCAGCCCCCTATTGGGTGCAAGACAATTTCTTAAACTCGTTCTTAATTAAACCCACAGCGACAACCGATATCTAAAGGCCACACTGACTGTGCCTTACGAGCAATTACGAATCATCAATTCTTTGCTAACACTGAAAGTGGCAAACTGCCAGTACACTTCGTGGCATATTTCACGAGCTAAAGTATAGTTTCACAGGCTCTGTCTCTAACGGCGCAGTCCTCCATTTCTATCTCGCGTGTGGCGCCGTAAAAATAAGTCTGAGCAAGAATCGCAAATAAACTGTTGCACGATCAGCGCGTGATCATGACCCTCCACAGGACTATACAACGTCATATGTAGGATACTTATAGAAATGAGCACACACAGAGAGAGAATTAACGATCCACGGCTCGCTATTAGCCTCAGGTCAGACAAAAACAATAACACGAATACCATGCGACATTGCTGGAACAACTGACGTGGGCCGCACTTCCGTGCTAGCACGGGGCAGCGAACACATAGCACTGACCTTATTCCGCGCCTGTTGATGGTGTACATAACCCACCACACGAAGTCCGTAGTTAAGATATAGCGCGTGCTGGTTCAAAATGGTTCAAATGGCTCGGAGCACTATGGGACTTAACTTCTGAGGTCATCAGTCCCCTAGAACTTAGAACTACTTAAACCTAACTAACCTAAGGACATCACGCACATCCATGCCCAAGGCAGGATTCGAACCTGCGACCGTAGCGGTCGCGCGGTTCGAGACTGAAGCGTCTAGAACAGCTCGGCCACTCCGGCCTACATAGCGCGTGCTGTCCAGAAGCTTCCACAGAATTCCAATCCTGGTAGCATCTCTTTTCACCTTTAAGATATTTTACTCTAACTAGTAGTGAACACTAGCCAAAAACAGCGAAGCCAAGAAGCTCGTAGTAACAGGAAGGCAGGACAAACTCCGAACTGTGCACCACTTACAATTTCGCCTGGCAGGGCTTATCTATAGAAAACTACCACAAACTACGGCGACGGTTTTGAATAAAATAGTAGCACACCGGAAGCACGACACGAAACCAATCAACTCAGCATAAATGCATAGGCTTCATTCAAAAACTGTGTATCTGCCTTTATCATCAACGACGCCGCTCACTATTGTAATACCCTCCTATCGAGAATGAGACTTTCACTCTGCAGTGGAATGTGCTGATATGAAACTTCCTGGCAGATTAAAACTGTGTGCCGGACCGAGACTCGAACTCGGGACCTTTGCCTTTCGCGGGCAAGTGCGAAAGGCAAAGATCCTGAGTTCGAGTCTCAGTCCGGCACACAGTTTTAATCTGCCATGAAGTTTCAGTCTCCTATCGAACTGATAATTGAAACAAATCTCGCAGACACCAAAGGTGCTAGAACTGCAGATCAACGACGTGGCCACGGGCGCCACCATTAACACTTCGTCAGAGAGGGTGCTCCGTCCGTATCCTAAAAGCTAAATGCCAATCAGTGCCCCCAAATGCGGCAGCCTCCAAACAGATGCGCGACTTCAAACAGTTGGACCGATGGGCATCCGACACAGAATCTTACCACAGACTCTTTTATCAGATGTGCAAAGGTTTTACTTCAACATTATTTCTTGCCAAACATTGTACCAGTTAGTTTAACGGAACAAACCGAATTAATTGTAATTCATATTCCATTTTGCAGCCACTGAATATCTAATTCGTTATTTCGGAGAGTGTCTTGTTGCCTAAGGTCACAGAGCCAATTTAAATGTCTCCACATCAAAAGACGACCTGGTCCACTCAAAAAGACCATTCATGAGGGAAATATGTTAAATCTACTGGCAACAAATAGATGCGCATTCTTCGAGAGGCTACACAATTTTCTAATACATCGCAATGGGTACTCTTTGTGACACTACATTACAACTGGAAGTTACTATAAACTGCTCTCAAATAGTTTTCACCACCTGCACACAGTCTTCATAATCAGTTATTGCTTTCGCGTACCATGGCGGATATATTTCCCTCTAAACATATTTCTTTGCAGCTTTTAAGGGAATATGTGTTACCATTTCAGCCGGCCGGAGTGGCCGAGCGGTTCTAGGCGCTACAGTCTGGAACTGCGCGACCGCTACGGTCGCAGGTTCGAATCCTGACTCGGGAATGGATGTGTGTGATGTCCTTAGGTTAGTTAGGTTTAAGTAGTCCTAAGTTCTAGGGGACTGATGACCAAAGAAGTTGTCCCATAGTGCTCAGAGCCATTTTTTTACCATTTAAGTACGCTCCTGGCGTCTAGTGACACTCCGCTGCACCAGCTGTAGTTTCTGTTTACTGTGAAATACAGCTTTCAGGACTGTGGAAAGTATATATCCCACCAAACAACGGTGTTCGAATGGTTCTTGAGAAGTACGGTTACCACCAAAGTAGTTTCTGGAAGGGTCTTGGGATGTATTCTTGCCACAAAATTAAACTCTCATTTCTGGTCCTTGAGAAGCATACTTACACCAATTTTAGGGAATCCCAAAGCTTCTGGGAATTGGTTTTGCCATCTCTGTCTATGACATCAAGTGGTAGTACTCTGCACCAGGTGAATGAAAACTGCAGGAATGTCTAGAGAACAAACCAAAGGATGTAGAAGCAATTATCACAGATGTCGCCTACGGGAAAATTAAATACACCTTTGCAGAAACAAGAACCACCTGTATGAACATCAAGAATTCAGATGGAAAACCTGTCCTAAGCTAAGAAGGGATAGCAGAAAGGTGGAAGGAGTATGTAGAGGGTGTATACAAGGGAGATGTGCTTGAGGGCAATATTATGGTAATGGAAGAGGACGTAGATCAAGATGAGAAGGAAGATATGATAGTGTGCGAAGAATTTGACAAATCACTGGAAGACGTAAGTCGAAACAAGGCCTGGAGAGCAGACAGTATTCCGTTAGAGCTTCTGATACCCTTGGGAGAGCCATCTGGTGAGCAAGATGTATGACACAGGCGATATACCCTCAGAATTCAGGAAGAATATAATAACACCAATTCCAAAGAAAGGAGGTGCTGACAGGTGTGAAAATTACCAGACTACCAGTTTAATAAATCACAGTTGCAAAATACTAACACGAATTCCTTACCGACAAATGGAAAAACTGGTATAAGCCGACCTCGGAGAAGATCAGTTTGTATTCCATAGAAATCCAGCAAAACGCGAGGCAATACTAACCCTACGACTTCTCATAGAAGATATCTTAAAGAAAGACAAACCTACGTTTATAGCAGTTGTAGACTTCGAGAAAGCTTCTGACAATGTTGGCTGGAATATTCTTCAAACTCTAAAGGTGGAAAGGTTCAGATACAGGCAGCAAAAGACAATTTACAATTTGTACGGAAACCAGATGGCAGTTAAAGAGTCGAGGAGCACGAAAGGAAAGCAGTGATTGAGAACGGAGTGAGGCAGGGTTGTAGCCTGTCCCCTACGTTACTGGATCTGTTTACTGAACAATCAGGAAAAGAAAGAAAAGAAAGAATTGGGGTAGGAATTAAAGTCCAAGGAGAAGAAATAAAAATTGTCAGGTTTGCCGATGACATTGTAATTCTGTCACGGACAGCAAAGGACTTAGAAGAGCAGTTGAATGGACAGTGACTTGAAAGGAGGATATATAATGAACAACAACAAAAGCAATACGATAATAATGGAATGTAGTCGAATTAAATCAGGAAATGCTGAGGGAAATACGTCAGGAAATGAATGAAAGTAGTAGATGAGTTTTGCTGTTTAGTCAGCAGACTAACTGATGATGGTATAAGTAGAGACAATATAAAATGTAGACTGACAATGGCAAGAAAAGCGTTTGTGAAAAACAGAAATTTGTTAACAACGAGTATAGATTCAAGTGTCAGGAAGTCTTTTCTGAAAGTATTTGTATGGACTGTAGCCATGTGTGGAAGTGAAACATTGACGATAAACAGTTTAGACAAGAAAAAAAATAGAAGATTTTGAAATCTGGTGCTACAGAATGTTGAAGATTAGATGGGTACATCACGTAATTAATGAGGAGGTACTGAATAGAACTGGGGAGAGGAGGAATTTGCGGCACAATTTGACTAGAAGAAGAGATCGGTTTTTAGGACACATCATGAGGCATCAAGGGATCATCAATTTAATACTGAGGGAAGCGTGGAGGGTAAAAATGGCAGCGGGCGACCAAGAGACGAATGCAGTAAGCAGATTCGGAAGGACATAGGTTGCAGTAGTTACTCGGAGATGAAGAGGCTTGCACAGGATATAGTAGCATTGAAAGCTGCATCAAACCAATCTTTGAAATGAAGACGACAAAAACATCAACACTTGGTAATATTGGTAGCACTGGGAAGGAAAGAAACATAGCCGGCCGAGGTGGCCGAGCGGTTCTAGGCGCCTCAGTCTGGAGCCACGCGACCGCTACGGTCGCAGGTTCGAATCCTGCCTCGGTCATGGATGTGTGTTATGTCCTTAGGTTAGTTAGGTTTAAGTTGTTCTAAGTTCTAGGGGACTGATGACCTCAGATGTTAAGTCCCATAGTGCTCAGAGCCATTTGAACCATTTTCAAAGATACATAAATAAATGTGTAAGAGAGAAACTAGGGAGCGATGACTTCTGTTTCTTTTTCGTTTTTTGGTTGTTGGTTTTGTACATAATTAGAAATGCAAAAAAAAGGTTCAAATGGCTCTGAGCACTATGGGACTTAACTTCTGAGGTCATCAGTCCCCTAGAACGTAGAACTACTTAAACCTAACTAACCTAAGGACATCGCACACATCCATGCCCGAGGCAGGATTCGAAGCAGCGGTAGCGCGGTTCCAGACTGTAGCGCCTAGAACCATTAGAAATGCACATCATTCATTGTTAGTCTAGTGCGTGTTTTATATCCTTACAAAACATAAATTCCATTTTATTAATGATAAAACTTAGTTGATCGCTCAACTTTTGCGCTTATATACAATCAAAACAATCAATTTCGATGCAAGAACAATTTACATGCACAAACATAAAAAAATCCGTATAATTATTGTTGTTATTTTGTACTCAATAGAATGTTTTTCATCATGATCAAAGGCTATAGTTTCTTATTATTACTGATAAATTTGCGAAATCTGTTTACGAAAACCAGAAACATGTTGTATATAAGTTCGACGAAGAGCTGAAGCGATGTCTGATATACTTTTGTTTTGCGTTTCCTTCTTTTTACTTTACTATTTCTTAGGAAATTGCGTTTTCTAGCGCTGTGCGATGAACCTGTATTGTTATCTTTATTTTTGCTACTATATCCCTCTCTTTCAAGTTACAGATCAACAATTTTCCAATATAACCTAAATTAAACATTGATAATTTGAAATTTGCAATGAATATTGTTTATTTTGAAGTAACAGTCATGAGGTTAATTATATAGCACAGAAATGTTTCGCAGGATACATGGCCGTTTGTACATCTCCACTTAGTTTCTACACATTTCACCGCTTCCGGTTTGTAGAGGAGCCTTGTAAGGCAATTACAGCATATGTAAAGAAAACACTCATTATTAGGTAACGCCGGATAGTTATGCAACACACCTAACGCACAGGTAACATGTTACGACCTTGTCTGAGCAGAGCTACTGACAAGGGGACCTCCCCATCGCACCCCCCTCAGATTTAGTTGTAAGTTGGCACAGTGGATAGGCCTTGAAAAACTGAACAGAGATCAATCCAGAAAACAGGAAGAAGTTGTGTGGAACTATGAAAAAAATAAGCAAAATATACAAACTGAGCAGTCTATGCGCAAGATAGGCAACATCAAGGATACTCTGAGCCGAAGGGCGCCGTGGTCCCGTCGTTAGCGTAAGCAGCTGCGGAACGAGAGGACTTTCGTTCAAGTCGTCCCTCGAGTGAAAAGTCTAATTCTTTTTTATTTTCAGACAATTATTAAAGTTCAGGCACTCACACATAATCAACTTCGCTCTCCAAAATTCCAGGACATGGTCAGATTTGCTTGGACATATGCAGGATTTGACGGTCTACACACGGAAAAATTTGAAAACGTAAAAAACATGTTTTGACAGAGCACAAGGAAAACTGTGCGACTGTGAAACTGTTGCATTCATTTGTTGCAGTTTATGTGACAAACTCTTATGTTTTCATCACTTTTTTGGGAGTGATTATCACAAGAAAACGTAAATCGGGCAAGGTAGAAGAATCTTTTTACACATTCGCCAAGTGTACAAGTTAGGTGGGTCGACAACATATTCCTGTCATGTGACGCACATGCCGTCACCAGTGACGTATAGAATATATCAGACGTGTTTTCCTGTGGAGGAATCGGTTGACCTACGATCTTGCGATCAAATGTTTTAGGTTCCCATTGGACAGGCACGTCTTTCGTCTACTAATCGCACGGTTTTGCGGTGCGGTCGCAAATCATAGACACTAAACTTATTACAGTTAACAGAGACGTCAATGAACGAACGGACAGATCATAACTTTGCGAAAATAAAGGAGATAAACTTTTCACTTGAGGGAAGACTTGAACCAACGACCTCTCGATCCGTAGCTGCTCACGCTAACCACGGGACCACGACGCTCCTGATTTCACACTTTCCTTGATGCTGCCTATCTTGCACATGGACTACGCAGTTTGTATATTTAGTTTATTTTTTTCATAGTTCCACACAACTTCCTCCTGTTTTCTCGATTGATCTGTGTTCAGTTTTTCAAGGCCTATCCACTGTGCCAACTTATAGCTAAATCTGAGGGGGGTGCGATGGGGAGGTTCCCTTGTGAGTAAACTACCGTAGTCTACACTTGGTTATGATAGAATACGGCAGCTTACGGTAGTTTTACAAAGTGTTCCTAATGCGCCCTGAGCGGCGTCGAAGCGGTTGCGCACCGTCTACGTCGACACAGTCCTTCCAATTGGTGCCAAAGAGGCAGCGCCCAGTTCTGTCGCAACTTGCAGGTAGCGTTTATCATTTAGGCTTGTTGATTGCAAGCGGCGACACGAGGCAGATCTTCATTGTCGTCCTGCTAAGGATTACAAACACCGTCCCTCTAATGAATTTGCACACAGAATGCGGGTTTATCCTTTACCTTTAACACACAGGCGGCCAAAAGAATAACGCAAACTGTGCACAGAATGAGCGTGGTGGCGAATTTTTCTTGAGGACCTTAACATCACTCATACTGTTAATATACACTGATGAGCCAAAACATTACGACCACTTTCTTAATGTCGTCTTGGTCCATCTTTGGAAATCAAATACTTCAGTGAACGTGTGTGGCACGGATATGACAATTCCTTCGTATGTTTTTGGAAGTATGTGGCACCAGATGTGTACGGAAATGCAGCTTGTGACACAATAACGACGACATATGGAAGTCTGGGTCTAGCCGTGATTCGTGCACGGATAGGCGAAGCACTTAAGGTGACTTCTTCCATAAAGCGGGAAATACATGTTCGAGTGCAGCTAAACTCCACCGGATGGAGGCCAAACTTTCGCCGACTCGAACACTCGCTGTTGCTCACAGGAATACCCCCAGCAGCCAAGCATGAAAACCAAAGGCACAATGTGAACAGACTTGCTTCGGTAATTAAATCACCACTCAACTTTGATGTCCTGGGTCGGTGAGCCACGAACCTCGTAGCAACCGGAACAGCTCCCTCACACTCCGACACTGCTTAGAGACCGCCAGCGGGCCCGGCCCACTACGCCACGTGGATATTTCCTGGCTGACCCACACCAACCGACCGACTGCCACACACCGGCTAGCCTAAAACTATAAGCACGAGATCAAAGGTAGTACAAGATGCGAATGTCGATACACACCGCTGCTGCCACATGTAGAAAGAGGAAGAACCACGGCATTGCCGCAATAACTGCGGGAAACCAAACGCAGATTAACAGTCAAGGTTTAAACCAACGCATAAGGCGGGGCCAGCACTGCTCACCCAACATGATTTTTCATTGTCGTCATTCTAATATACAGCTGAGGGCAGTTCATATTCGCAACTGCGAATACATTTCCTGTACATCAACGTCAGTTTACTATCATACTTGTCAAACCAGTGTAACACGATTCTGGCCTCGTGACACCGACAGTTGTCATGCTGGAAGACGCCATCGCCGTCGGGGAATGCGTCGAGCACTAAGGAGTGCAGGTGATTCGCAATACTGTTGACTTACTCCACACCTGCCATGATACCCTCGATTATCGCCACACGTCCCATGGACACACAGGTGAATGTATCCCGTAGCAAAGTAGTGCCCCCCCCCCCCCCCCAACGGCCTGCATCAGTGACGTGTTTTAGCGGCCGTTCCCCTGGATGACCTTGTGTCCGCTCACGACCATCGGCCTGGTGCAAGCAGAAACGTGATCCAGCCGACCAGGAGACACATCTGCATGTGGTGTCAGCGCCAGACACCACACTTGCTAGGTGGTAGCCTTTAAATCGGCCGCGGTCCGCTAGTATACGTCGGACCCGCGTGTCGCCACTGTCAGTGATCGCAGACCGAGCGCCGCCACACGGCAGGTCTAGAGAGACTTACTAGCACTCGCCCCAGTTGTACAGCCGACTTTCATAGCAGTGGTTCACTGACAAATCACGCTCTCATTTGCCGAGACGATAGTTAGCATAGCCTTCAGCTACGTCATTTGCTACGACCTAGCAAGGCGCCATTACCAGTTATATTGAACTTATTATACTTTTGTATCATCAGGAGTGATGTACTCCAATTATGGATTAAAGTTAAGTATTACATCATCTACGTACTTTAATTGCAATTCTCAAGACATTGTCCTGTTCCAGACCTCACGCCAGTCTGCGTGTAATTAAACGCGAGCATTTCGGCCTCCTCTAGCAACACGGTGTTGGCTCTTCTGCCAACACTTCGCTGCAACCATCAATTCATCCATTGATCTACTAGCTCGTTCTCAGTGGAATCGTAATAAACTGATGAAGCATCGAAACGGAAGTGCTTTCGGACACCTTCGTGTCGCTTTGGTGCTCCTGGGAGACGAAGTACTTCGGCTGCGCTACTCTGTTTTGGGCATTCTTCAGAGCCGGACATGTTGTACTCCATATCGGGCGTAACTTAGGTGTGAATATGTAATACTCTGTCTAGTACGTATCGGAGAGCCGGACATGTGTATCATATTTCGGATGGAAAAGTTAGCATAGAATTCAGAAAGCTATGTCTAGTGTTGTAAAAGACAATTTAAATGTGTGAATAAATAATAATCAAACGGGATACGTTAATAAGAAATGTCGCCTATCATCATTGTCAGTACTACAGATCTTGCCCTCTGTAGATACTGAGGCTAATCTAGGCAAGTGGCATCCTGCAAAAAGCACAATCACAGGTTAAATTGACAGCGTAGCAGCCTCCGCCGAAGAAGACCCCATGACCGACGAGCTGTCTTTGCGCTGGGGACACAACTTTAGAAGACGACATATTAGTGGAAAGAACTTCCAGAGACTCTTATTGAATCTCTCCAGATCTCTCCAGCTTCCAAATCTGACTTCCAAACGGACACATACTTTCTAGTTCTCTGAACAAAGTCCTGATAGTTCTACAGCATTTCGGGAAAAGAACATTGCTAGTCGGGAAAATTTAAATCTTTTTTTAAAAAATTATTGGCATATTTACGAAAACAAATATGATCAGAATTCCGAATAGCTCCCCAAGCTATGTACGGAAAGCCGGAATGACATTTTTTGTGTAGGTTTTAGTGTATAAGATAATTGGAATAATGAGAGAACCGTTTTCAGTATGCGATACTGCTGCACAGTTTAAAAAAAATGACTGTCCACTAAACATGTGCAATCAAATACACTTGAACTCGTTAACTATGCTATTGAGGTAGTAGGTGAGCCATTTACAAAAAGGGAGCCACGCACAGGAGATTTCGTAACCAACAAGTTTGGATAATATCGGTAATAGTTTAGTTCTAGGTCGTTAAACGTCTTTGTGAGGGTTAAAAGTGCCTTGAACATACCCTATGGAGCGTTAAAAGTTGTATTTTATCCTGACAACTAGACAGGGTAGCTGTCATATACTAAACAGACCACAGAATCCACACGCGAAAAATGTGTCGTTGCCAAATCCACTGTTTACCGTCAACCGTCACGGCGACTATCACACCGACTTGAAACTGGAACGACACCGCAGCATAGGGCAACTATGCACCAGTCCAGTCTCAACAAAAGACGGAATAAACACGTTTTTTAATTCTATTCTGTCTAGGTTTTGAAGCGAGTTGGCCAGTTGTGCAGTGCACGTGGCCGCAACAGTACCAGGCAGTATTCAGTTTACGGATGGAAGGTTGTATAAACGTTTTGAGGAATCGGTAAAGTATGAGTTGTAGTGGGGGTCTAAGCATTCTCTTTGGAGTGCAGCTGACGAGGTTTTGCTCGTGGATTGGCAGCGATCAGAGGTACCTGCCCAGCCTCACCTACAAAGCAAGCTGAGTCTTCGCCAGTTGCTTTGCCTGGAACTGAGATAGGGAAGGTGCCTTGCTGCGCGCGGTAGCCGCGCGTCTTAGGCGCCTTGTCACGGTTCGCGCTGCTCCCCCCCCCCCCCCCCCCCCCCCCCACCACCGCTGGAGGTTCGCGTCCTCCATCGGGCATTGGTGTGTATGTTGTCCTTAGCGTAAGTTAGTTTGATTAATTAGTGTGTGAACCTAGGGACCGATGACCTCAGCAATTTGGTTGCGTAGGAACTTACCACAAAAATTTCCAAAAAGAGGTGTCTTGTGAAGTAGGGTAAGACCTACACTACAGCGTGTATCAGCCGGCTACGCAGTGTTCAGTTTTGCGCGGGCAGCGACTGCCCCGGGCGTCCTGCTTACGAAACTGTGCGCGGGCACCAGGCAGCAGGCAGCGGGTAGCGGCTCGGGCCGCGCGCCGCGCCGCGCTGCAGCGTCGTGCGGAGGCGGTCCCGTAAACAGCGGCCAAATTACAGGCTGGCGCTGGCGGCGCGGATAAATAACCCGCGCGCGCTGTTATTACCGTGCGGGGGACCCGCAATTATCCGGGACCGGCCGCGCCGGAGGAGGCTGCTGCGGCTGCTGCTGCTGCTGCTGCGGCGGCGGCGGCGGTGGAGGCGGCGCCGGCGGCGGGGGCGGAGGAGGCGGCGGCGGCGGGGGCGGGGCGGGGGCGGCTACCGTGTGCGCTACCAGGATAGCGGGCCGCGGGCGTCCCGGCTGGAGCCTGGAGGCTGCGGGAGAGGTTCCGCGAGGCGCCTGCTGCTACCAGAGCGCACGCTGCCGAGCCGAAACAGAGACCGTCCACACAGACTCTTTTAGAATTCTAGACTTCATCCTACACTCGAATGAAAAGACAGGCATGTGAAATTTATTACAACAGGAAATATACGTGGGGCGACCAATAAGTAATGCAACGCATTTTTTTCTCGGCCAGTTTCGGTTGAAAAAATGCGTAATTTGTTGTGGGACATCGTGGAGTATTCCCGCTTCAGAGTGTATAGTTTCATGAAGTTCCGACAGTGTCTGCAATAGAGGTGCGCTTTTGACGGAAGACCAGAGCAACGCAGATATAAATAGTTACTCGCGGAATATCTTCTGAGACCTGTCAGTAAAAAAAAAGCACGGTGAGTAGTTGAGCAAAGCGTCTCTCATCATCGCAACACGGTCGCGCAAATCTGTCCGATCTCCAGCGTGCCAGCCGGCCGCACACAGTTGTGACTCCTGCAATGCTGAAACGTGCGGACACTCTCTTTGGACATGATCGAGCAATGACAATCAAATATGAAACTTCTTGGCAGATTAAAACTGTGTGCCGGACCGAGAATCGAACTCGGGACCTTTGCCTTTCGCGGGCAAGTTTTAATCTGCCACGAAGTTTCATATCAGCGCACACTCCGTTGGAAACGATCTGGAAACATCCCCCAGGCTGTGTCTAAGCCATGTCTCCGCAATATCCTTTCTTTCAGGAGTGGTAGTTCTGCACAGTTTGCAGGTGTGCTTCTGTAAAGTTTGGAAGGTAGGAGACGAGGTACTGGCGGAAGTAAAGGTGTTAGTACGCGGCGTGAGTCGTGATTGGGTACCTCAGATGGTACAGCACTTGCCCGCCAAAGACAAAGGTCTCGAGTTCGAGTCTCGGTCCGGCACACAGTTTTAATCTGCCAGGAAGTTTCATATCAGCGCACACTCCGCTGCAGAGTGAAAATCTCATTCTGGACGACCAAATACCTCGCTGCTCAACTACGCGTCTCCGTTGGTAGTGCTGACACACTCGTCGGCCAGTTGGAGTACACAAAGGTGTTTCACCGCTGGGTTCCTCTTCGCCTAACTCAAGACCATAAAGAACAACGAAGGGCCATGTGTGTGGAATGGCTTTCACTTTAGTAAGCTGATCGTGATGATGAAACATGGGTTCATTGCTTAGAACGAGAAAAAAAACGGCAATCCATGGCGCGGCACTACATTCCCTTTCTCTGGGAGAAAAAGTTCAAAGCCGCACTCTGAGCCGGTAAAGTCATGGCGACGATCTTCTGGACTATGAAAGGGTCATTCTGTTTGATGTCTTCCCACATGGTGCAACGATCAACTCAGACGCGTATTGTGGTACCCTCACGAAACGGAAGAAACGACTTCAGCCTATTCGATGCCACAATAAAGGTAACGAACTACTGCTTGTCCTTAACAACGCAGGTTCTCACATACGAGTAAGTCTGTGCACCAGAGAGGAGCTCACAAAACTTCATTTGTCTGTTTTTCCTCGTCCACCCTACAGCCCAGCTGTCGCACCTTACGACGTCCATCTGTTTGACCCAGTGAAGGTTGCACTCCACCGGAATCAGTACGTGGGTGATGGGAAAGGTACTGATGCAACAAGACACTGACTCCGACGTCAACCAGTAGAGTGGTTCCGTGCGGGCAGACAAGTCATCTCAGTAAGATGGTATAAGGGTGTCATACCGAACGGAGATTTTATTGAAAAACACGGTTTTATTCATTATTATGTTTACAACATATAACAATTTATTCTTGGTTTACACAGAGAGTACAACCGCAGTCATTACGAACTCAGTTTAAAGCGTTTTCTTGGACTTTCAATACAATATTTACGAAAACAGAGTGACGACTGTTACGTCCAACAGCTGTTGCACGAAACACCTTCAACAATGAAACTATTATTTCCGGCAAATTTTTGTACCCATTTTTGGGATTTCTTGCCTCAGCTTTTGTTGTACCCTTCCTAGTATGGGATGGTTCAAGATGACTCCATAAACACTTTGAAAATATGTATCTCCCTTGCGGAATAATATGGTGCATTGGAGTTCTGTATAAAACCAGTCTGCTTTCAGAAAAAAATATCTTTCCTTACTGACTGAACGCCCCTCATATGCGATTAAACATTAAATTCGGATGAGACGATAACAATAAGAAAAAAGGGTGGAGAACAACAAGAGAAAGGAAAGAGAAAAATGCTAGGTAAAATGCTATGCACTAAACTAGGTGGTGAACAATGGATGTGAAGACCTAGGAAAGATCTGCACCAGAATGAGGACAATATCCAGAGAAGTTCGACTTAAAAGGGCCAGCTTTGCTGGATATGTAATCAGGATGAACACTAATAAATGAAGAAATGATTATAGGAAACAACGGGATCCAAGTGCGTTGTTGAACACAGCAAGGAGTGGTCAGGATAGGGGATCAAGGTGGAAGGAAAGGAAAACTGGAGATGTAAACAAGTTACACACCGACCATTACGCCACAGATCGACGACAGAGAACGATACGGTAACCAGTGTAACAGACAAGAGGAGAGAATACTGAAGTTTTCGGAAGAGGAGTGATAGGGCAGAAGAGAGAGGTAGAAGAGGCTCGGACAAAATAACATGAAATAAAAGGGCTACCTGCGGTCCTACAGATGCCATAACGCAAGAAGAAGAGGAAGAAGAAGAGAAACGTCATTTTATGAATGCTGAATCTTGTTGAAATCCGCAGCCGTTAAGGATTGTTTATGAAGAACACATTCAAGGCTGTGGCACTATCAGAGAGCTTTATACACTACAGGACATTAACGTTGCTTCACCACGAAGATGACGTGCTACAGAAGCGAAATTTAACCAACAGGAAGAAGATGCTGTGATATGCAAATGATTAGCTTTTTACAGCATTCACACAAGGTTGGCGTCGGTGGCGACACCTACAACGTGCTGACACGAGGGACTTTCCAACCGATTTCTCATACACAAACAGCAGCTGACCAGCCTTTCCTGGTGAAACGTCGTTGTGATGCCTCGTGTAAGGAGGAGAAATGCGTACCATCACGTTTCCGACTTTGATAAAGGTCGGATGAAGCCTATTGCGATTGCGGTTTATCGTATCGCGACATTGCTGCTCGCGCTGGTCGAGATCCAATGACTGTTTGCAGAATATGGAATATGGTGGGTTCAGGCGGGTAATACGGAACGCCGTGCTGGATCCCAACGGCCTCGTATCACTAACAGTCGAGATGGCAGGCATCTTATCCACATTGCTGTAACGGATCATGCAGCGACGTCTCGATCCCTGAGTCAACAGATGGGGACGTTTGCAAGACAACAAACATCTGCACGAACAGTTCGACGACGTTTGCAGCAGAATGGACTACCAGCTCGGAGACCATGGCTGCGGTTACCCTTGACGCTGCATCACAGACAGGAGCGCCTGCGATGGTGTACTCAACGACGAACCTGGTTGCACGAATGGCAAAACGTCATTTTTTCGGATGAATCCAGTTTCTGTTTACAGCATCATGATGGTCGCATCCGTGTTTGGCGACATCGCGGTGAACGCACATTGGAAGCGTGAATTCGTCATCGTCTCGGTCACCTTTTGTTCGCACTGACGGCACTTTGAACAGTGGGCGTTACATTTCAGGTGTGTTACGACCCGTGGCTCTACCCTTCATTCGATCCATGCGAAACCCTACATTTCAGTAGGATAATGCACGACCTCATGTTGCAGGTCTTGTACGGGCCTTTCTGGATACAGAAAATGTTCGACTGCTGCCCTGGACAGCACATTCTCCAGATCTCTCACCAATTGGAAACGTCTGGTCAATGATGGCCGAGCAACTGGCTCGTCACAATACGCCATTCATTACTCTTGATGAACTGTGGTATCGTGTTGAAGCTACATGGGCAGCTGTACCTGTACACGCCATCCAAGCTCTGTTTGACTCAATGCCCAGGCGTATCAAGGCCGTTATTACGGTCAGAGGTGGTTGTTCTGGGTACTGATTTCTCAGGATCTATGCACCCAAATTGCGTGAAAATGTAATCACATGTCAGTTCTAGTATATTTGTCCAATGAATACCAGTTTATTATCTACATTTCTTCTTGGTGCAGCAATTTTAATGGCCAGTAGTGTTCTGTGCTATCATGCTCATCTACAGATGGTTCTGCTCGTTTTATTCCAGAGTTGTATACGTCAGAAGGATGCTCCTGTAATGCATAAAAATATTTCAGGACTGGGTGTCCATAATGAAAGTTACAGTTTCACAGCGCTGTAGAAAGAGGATCACTGCTCAGAATGACATATAACTTAAAAACCATTTGTTGACGCAGGGGTAAAAATCAAGAATTCTAACAAAAATTTGACGTAGAAATGGCGCTGCAAGCGTCAGAATATGTACACCAATAAACGCACAACACTTGGCTGTTTGTCAGTTGGCGTCTGAGACGCTCAACATGAGTGTCCCCACGAAGGGTCCAATGCTGCTAGTGAAGGTCTTTTAGAAGAATCGACGTTGGGCACCAGTAGCTCTGCAGAAGTTCCAGACACACAATGGTGTTAAGAAAGGCATTGGTTCGATGTCTGATAAGGGCCTGGAGAAAATGATTACAACATTCAAAAAGACAGGTTCTTTTGAAGTGCAGTGTGGCAGAGGGAGGAAAGTAGTTGATTCGATATCTGTCGATGTGGCCACAAAAACATTTCACATGGCTGCAAGTGCGGTGCATAAAATACTATGAAACTACACACATTTCTATCCAAACAAAATCACCCGTGTTTGGAGTTACTTCGTACTGACCTGACAACAAGACAAACGTTCGTTCTGGAATTTCGTGCTCCCATAGAAGTGAACAAGGAACGGAGATGGAACATTCTGTGGACTGTCGAAGGCCATTTCCGTCTCCAAGGACGTGCCCATTCGCAGATTATGGGCAACAGAAAATCCGCACGCTCATCAACTAGTACGACTTCGTTCTGCAAAGGGGTCAGTGTGTGCGGGTTGACGGGATTGTTTATCGTAGGGCCGTATATTTTCGAGGACATGGGTCCTGCGGGTCCTATTATTTATACAGTCACTGGTAAATGCTGCGAGAATCTTTTGAGCACAAACGTCATTCCAGCCCATCAACAGCGTGGATGCGTTGGTGGGAAAATTTTTATGCAAGATGACGCTCTCCTGCACATTGCACAGTTAGTGAAGTAGCTGCTGCAAAAGCATTTCGGAAGTACTAGAACTATGAGCCGCCACTTCCCTACAGCCTGGCCGTCCACATCACCTGATCTTAACCCGTGTGACTGCTGCCTCTGAGGCTATCTGAAATATGTTGTGTTCGGTGCTCCAAACACGAACATGGCAGAACCGAAAGCGCGCATTGTTCAGCGCATTCTGTACGTGATCCCGGGGACATCCAATGTGTTGTAGAACGTGCTGTTTCTCGATTTCAACTTGTGGCAGAAAACGCTGACAATGTACTGAACACAGCTTTGCTCTAGTCTCATGACAGTTAAAAACCGATGTCATTTTGCTTCTCATGCGGTTTTTTTTTATCTCAGGACAACCTAAAACAGATTTTCCCATCCGATGTTGTACAACTTTGTCCTGATGAGTGGGCTTACCTTACAGTGACACAACTGTTGACTGCCGACCTTGTGCATTCATGCACAATGAACAGTACAGAAGGTGTAATGTACAA
Source organism: Schistocerca nitens (assembly GCF_023898315.1). Taxonomy (NCBI): domain Eukaryota; kingdom Metazoa; phylum Arthropoda; class Insecta; order Orthoptera; family Acrididae; genus Schistocerca; species Schistocerca nitens. The sequence goes on from NC_064622.1 coordinate 489,960,985, forward strand.
ATCAGACCATAATCGTAGTATCGCGATTCAAGTGTCATTTGTAGCCGACCCCATTTACGTTAAGACGCTTACAGCGCCATTTAATCATTAAATTTTCGTTATTTTTTCCCATGGGTGTATCATATGCTATTCAAGTCTGATGATATTCTGATCAGTGCGTCACGTTCTATAGCGTTATCAATCTGTAACAAAGTTCCAGAATGAGATTTTCACTCTGCAGCGGAGTGTGCGCTGATATGAAACTTCCTGGCAGATTAAAACTGTGTGCCCGACCGAGACTCGAACTCGGGACCTTTGCCTTTCGCGGGCAAGTGCTCTACCAACTGAGCTACCGAAGCACGACTCACGCCCGGTACTCACAGCTTTACTTCTGCCAGTACCTCGTCTCCTACCTTCCAAACTTTACAGAAGCTCTCCTGCGAAACTTGCAGAACTAGCACTCCTGAAAGAAAGGATACTGCGGAGACATGGCTTAGCCACAGCCTGGGGGATGTTTCCAGAATGAGATTTTCACTCTGCAGCGGAGTGTGCGCGGATATGAAACTTCCTGGCAGATTAAAACTGTGTGCCCGACCGAGACTCGAACTCGGGACCTTTGCCTTTCGCGGGCAAGTGCTCTACCAACTGAGCTACCGAAGCACGACTCACGCCCGGTACTCACAGCTTTACTTCTGCCAGTACCTCGCCTCCTACCTTCCAAACTTTACAGAAGCTCTCCTGCGAACCTTGCAGAACTAGCACTCCTGAAAGAAAGGATATTGCGGAGACATGGCTTAGCCACAGCCTGGGGGATGTTTCCAGAATGAGATTTTCACTCTGCAGCGGAGTGTGCGCTGATATGAAACTTCCTGGCAGATTAAAACTGTGTGCCCGACCGAGACTCGAACTCGGGACCTTTGCCTTTCGCGGGCAAGGTTCGCAGGAGAGCTTCTGTAAAGTTTGGAAGATAGGAGGCGAGGTACTGGCAGAAGTAAAGCTGTGAGTACCGGGCGTGAGTCCTGCTTCGGTAGCTCAGTTGGTAGAGCACTTGCCCGCGAAAGGCAAAGGTTCCGAGATGGAGTCTCGGTCGGGCACACAGTTTTAATCTGCCAGGAAGTTTTGTAACAAAGTTATTTACATCCTGTATTTACCACCACTTTATGCGTTCCTTGGATAGCAAAAAGAGGCTAACGTGCCTGCATCTGACAAGATATAAAGCCAAAGATCACATACACTTACATACGTCCTAGTGGATGGTGTTTATCTTGTATTAGTCGTGATGCCTTTCCAGGACGACGCACAATGTGTTGATGTGTAAACAGCACACCTATTCTAAGCAAAGCACTGTGACACACGAACAATAAGGAATCTTCTTCGGACATGCGGTTTACGTGTAATATTTTTGTTTACAATGCAAACACTATCCATTAAGCAAAGATTTCATTCGTTTCCCAACAAACAAAGATATGTTCGCAACAGAAAAAAATGTCTCCTGTATGAGGATGAACTAATTATTTAAGGACTGCACGAAGGAAACTGTTTTAAGGAGCTGTGAGTGGAATACTGACATAAATTGCAGAGACATCAGATTATATACCGTAGGTAACATATTTACAGGACGTTTCACAATTCCTGTTACGGACTTCTTGGGTTTGTAGAGAGAGTTTTGATAGCGATCCCATATCCATAAATGTACCATTTGGATATAAAATAAGTTCGAAGTTTGGGTCCGCCTGCTTAGCTGAGTGGTAACGTTTTTGCCTACCATGCAGCGGGCCCGGGCTAGATTCCCGGCCGGGTTGGAGATTTTCTCCGCTCGTGGACTTAGTCTCGTCATTTCATCATAACCAACGCGCAAGTCGCCCAATGTGGTGTCACCTGAAATGAGCGCGCTGGAAGGTGCCTCCCGGCCAGTTGTGTCGTACGATCATTTTCACACACCATTACAACGACAGCTGCGAGGAACTGGTACGTTGGCGAACGCGCCACAGGGATTGTGGATGCGTCACAGATACACCTTGTGTAACCAACAGTAGGGTCTTCCCATGGGAGCACACTGGTCAGGGAGTCATTGTTCCGATCTTCAAACTTGTGTTTCAACCAAACGACACATTTCTGGATGTAGGTCCCTCATCAAAAATTTATCTCTTAAGATTGTCTTTACAGTTTTGGTACGTACAAAGCATTTAAAGTGGCGCGAAGGACACTATGGTTCGATAAATATCGCTACTTGTTTCCTTTTGTTGTATCGCCCTCTAAGACAATAATATTTTGCTCAGTTGGAGATTACAGAATCCAGGAAAAATGAGTGTAACTCAAGAATGATCAAGCCATCTATGCAACTCTGTAGCCACGCGCCAGGTGAAGAGGCTGAGGGTCGACAAAAAGGAGTCGCCCGTGGCACGAGTTATTTTGCTGTCTCCTCAATTATTCAAAATGACAGTCAAAATAGCATTATTTATTTAGCCGCCAACCTGTTTTAACCCGCGATGGGGTCATCTTCAGGGCAATTTACACCATTTGGTCGCTCGCTGGAGTCGCTACCCTGCCTGTGCACGGTTGGTAACTATCAAGCTGGCAGTAATCTAACCAACACAATGCCATCACTCACACGGATGCAATACCAGTTTTCATCAGTAAACACAACAGACCACAATAGTAAGTGAGTATGTTGAGCACACTCTGTAACTTTTTCATGAGGCTCCTTTTTGTGGGCAGGGAATTGAATTATTTTAGGTGTAACATTAATTTTATTTATTTTTATTTTTTAATAATTCCAGCTGCAGAGTACTCTACCTCTGGAATCCCATATAAAAAAAGTAAAAAATATTCCTTTTTTCCGATTAAAGTAAATATTCTAGGCCAGGAAATATTCAGTAACTGTTATTGATGTTTTTTGAAAATTTGCTTGGACTTTTCCAGTCAAAGGCAAATTGCGTAAAAATGTAGCTGATGCTTTTCAAAAAATGTTTAGTAAGAGAAATCCAAGAAATCTAAACATAGATAATGGTAAAGAATTAACAAAAAAGAATTTAAAGAACTTATGAAGAAGCATAATAGTAATCACTATTCAACTTTTACTGAATTAAAAGCATCTGTTGTTGGAAGATTTAAGAGAACACTGAAAGAAAAACAGTGGAAGAGATTTTCTCTTCAAGGAAATTATCAGTGTGTTGACTTAATTATAAAACTATTTTGTAAGTACAACAATATAAAGCATTCAACAATAAAAATTAATCCAGCACAAGATGATGACAAAAATTATAAGCCATCTCCAGTTGTATCTAATGATAAACTAAATTCTAAAATAGGAGATGTAGTTTGAATTAGTACACTTAAAGAATGTTTCAAAAAATGTTACACTGCTAAATAGTCATGAAAAGTTGTTATTTTCTTTCTAACACAATCACATACAAGACCAAAGCATCAGATGGAGAAGAAGTGAAAGGAAATTTATGAGCAAGGCTTGCCAGAAAATAATTTTTCTCAATGTATATCCTACTGAGTAAGTTTTGATTAAGAAAGGGGATAAAATATAGGTTAAATAGTTGGGTTTTGATGAATCACTCAATAGTTTGGTGAAAAAAGAAAACCTATTCTATAAAATTTTTGTAAATGTAAATTCAGTTTGTCGCTGAAAATTTAAACTGTTCAGTACTGATTATAGTATTAAATTCTGATGACTGTGTTGTTAAAGAAGGCAAAGTATATTTTGATATTAAAATAAAAATTAATAAGAATTTTATAAGGTAAGAATCATTTGAGAATTTTAAATTTGGAATGATTGACTCAAATGGATTCAATGTTGTTGTTGTGGTCTTCAGTCCTGAGACTGGTTTGATGCAGCTCTCCATGCTACTCTAACCTGTGCAAGCTTCTTCACCTCCCAGTACCTAATGCAGCCTACATCCTTCTGAATCTGCTTAGTGTATTCATCTCTTGGTCTCCCTCTACGATTTTTACCCTTCACGCTGCCCTCCAATGCTAAATTTGTGATCCCTCGATGCCTCACAACATGTCCTACCAACAGTTCCCTTCGTCTTGTCAAGTTGTGCCACAAACTCCTCTTCTCCCCAATTCTATTCAATACCTCCTCATTAGTTATATGATCTACCCATCTAATCTTCAGCATTCTTCTGTAGCACCACATTTCAAAAGCTTATATTCTCTTCTTGTCCAAACTATTTATTGTCCATGTTTCACTTCCCTACATGGCTACACTCCATACAAATACTTTCAGAAATGACTTCCTGACACTTAAATCTATACTCGATTTTAACAAATTTCTCATCTTCAGAAACACTTTCTTTGCCATTGCCAGTCTACTTCTTATATCTTCTCTACTTCGACCATCATCAGTTATTTTGCTCCCCAAATAGTAAAACTCCTTTACTACTTTAAGTGTCTCATCTAATTTCCTCAGCATCACCCAACTTAATTCGACTACATTCTATTATCCTCGTTTTGCTTTTGTTGATCTTCATCTTATATCCTCCTTTCAAGACACTGTCCATTCCGTTCAACTGCTCTTCCAAGTCCTTTGCTGTCTCTGACAGAATTACAATGTCATCAGCAAACCTCAAAGTTTTTATTTCTTCTCCATGGATTTTAATTCCTACTCCGAACTTTTCTTTTGTTTCCTTTATTGCTTGCTCAATATACAGATTGAATAACATCGGGGATAGGCTACAACCCTGTCTCACTCCCTTCCTAACCACTGCTTCCCTTTCATAACCCTCGACCCTTATAACTGCCATCTGCTTTCTGTACAATGCAATATGTCAATAGCCTTTCGCTCCCTGTATTTTACCCCTGCCACCTTTAGAATTTGAAAGAGAGTATTCCAGTCATCATTGTCAAAAGCTTTCTCTAGTCTACAAATGCTAGAAACGTAGGTTAGCCTTTCCTTAATCTTTCTTCTAAGATAAGTCGTAGGGTCAGTATTGCCTCACGTGTTCCAACATTTCTACGGAATTTCTACGGAATCCCCGAGGTCGGCTTCTATCAGTTTTTCCATTCGTCTGTAAAGAATTTGCGTTAGTATTTTGCAGCTGTGACTTATTAAACTGATAGTTCGGTAATTTTCACATCTGTCAACACCTGCTTTCTTTGGGATTGGAATAATTATATTCTTCTTGAAGTCTGAGGGTATTTCGTCTGTCTCATATATCTTGCTCACCAGATGGTAGAGTTTTGTCAGGACTGGCTCTCCCAAGGCTGTCAGTAGTTCTAATGGAATGTTGTCTACTCCCGGGCCTTGTTTCGACTTAGGTCTTTCAGTGCTCTGTCACTCTTCATGCAGTATCATATCTCCCATTTCATCTTCATCTACATCCTCTTCCATTTCCATAATATTGTCGTCAAGTACATCGCCCTTGTATAGTCCCTCTATATACTTCTTCCACCTTTCTGCTTTCCCTTCTTTGCTTAGAACTGGGTTTCCATCTGAACTCTTCATATTCATACAAGTGGTTCTCTTTTCTCCAAAGGTTTCTTTAATTTTCCTGTAGGCAGTATATATCTTCCCCTCGTCAGATAAGCCTCTACATCCTTACATTTGTCCTCTAGCCAATCCTGCCTTGCCATTTTGCACTTCCTGTCGATCTCATTTTTGAGACGTTTGTATTCCTTTTTGCCTGCTTCATTTTCTGCATTTTTATATTTTCTTCTTTCATCAATTAAATTCAATATTTCTTCTGTTACCCAAGGATTTCTACTAGCCCTTGTCTTTTTACCTATTTGATCCTCTGCTGCCTTCACTATTTCATCCCTCAAAGTTACCCATTCTTCTTCTACTGTATTTCTTTCCTCCATTCCTGTCAGTTGTTCCCTTATGCTCTCCCTGAAACTCTGTACAACCTCTGGTTCTTTCAGTTAATCCTGGTCCCATCTCCTTAAATTCCCACCTTTTTGCAGTTTCTTCAGTTTTAATCTACAGTTCTTAACCAATAGATTGTGGTCAGAGTCCACATCTGCCCCTGGAAATGTCTTACAACTTAAAACCTGGTTCCTAAATATCTGTCTTACCATTATATAATCTATCTGATACCTTTTAGTATCTTCAGGATTCTTCCATGTATACAACCTTCTTTCATGATTCTTAATCCAAGTGTTAGCTAGTTATGCTCCGCACAAAATTCTACCAGACGATTTTAGCCCCAATCCATATTCACCTACTATGTTTCCTTCTCTCCCTTTTCCTACACTTGAATTCCAGTCACGCATGACTATTAAATTTTTGTCTCCCTTCACTATTTGAATAATTTCTTTTATCTCCTCATACATTTCATCAATTTCTTCATCATCTGCAGAGGTAGTTGGCATATAAACTTGTACTACTGTAGTAGGCATGGACTTCGTGTCTATCTTGGCCACAATAATGCGTTCACTATGCTGTTTGTAGTAGCTTACCTGTACTCCTATTTTTTTATTCATTATTAAACATACTCCTGCATTACCCCTATTTGCTTTTGTATTTATAACCCTGTATTCACCTGACCAAAAGTCTTGTTTCTCCTGCCACCGAACTTCACTAATTCCCACTATATCTAACTTTAACCTATCCACTTCCCTTTTTACATTTTCTAACCTACCTGCCCAATTAAGGGATCTGACATCCCACACTCCGATCCGTAGAACGCCAGTTTTCTTTCTCCTGGTAACAACGTCCTCCTGAATAGTCCTCGCCCGGAGATCCGAATGGGGGACTATTTTACCTCCGGAATATTTTACCCAAGAGGACAGCATCATAATTTAACCATACAGTAAAGCTGCATGCCCTCGGGAAAAATTATGGCTATAGTTTCCCCTTGCTTTCAGCCGTTCGCAGTATCAGCACAGCAAAGCTGTTTTGGTTAGTGTTGCAAGGCCAGATCAGTCAACCACCCAAACTGTTGCCCCTGCAACTACTGAAAAGGCTGCTGCCCCTCTTCAGGAACCACACGTTTGTCTGGCCTCTCAACAGATACCCCTCCATTATGGTTGCACCTACGGCACGGCTATCTGTATCGTTGAGGCATGCAAGCCTCCCCATCAATGCCAAGGTCCGTGGTTCATGGGGGGGATGGATTCAATATGTTTAGCTTATTATGTGCTTAGAAAATGGTTTAGAATGTTGTATAAAATTTAATTATGAAAAGTAATTGTGTTTCACAGTTATTGAAAAATAAGGTGATGTCAGGTAATTAGTGTGATACTAAATTTTTATGTTTTAGTTAACTTCATTTAAAGTATTCATTGACTCTTTCCATATCATTTTTTCCCTTAATTTTATATGCTTTTGATTCAAGAAGGTCTTCTAGTTCAGGGTTTGGAAATTTGAACTCTGCTTTAATAGCATAATTTTTCAGGGTAAACGCTTGTATACCCTGCATTACCGTACAATTTGCAGTCATCAAATTTTTGATCCCATTAGTAATCCATACATTCTTTTGAATCTTTCCATGGTGTGGCTTCCTGGCTGAAGCAGAAGAAAGAATGTTGGTCTCAAATTTTCATTAATTGTTCAAGGAACAACATATGAAGCCATTTCTTGGATTATATTTTTTTGTGCCAACAATTTTATAGCTAAATCAAATCTTTCATCTGACTTTTGTATATAATTACCCTTAGTTTTTATTCAGATTTTTAAATGATATATTTTAATTTCATTCTTTTTTCTATATGATCTATTAGATCTTCGTAGTGTTGCTTTGCCTCGTCCTTTACTTTATAGTCACCATGTGTTCGAATTGAAGGCAATACTTTCTGTGTAACACATTTTCTGAATTTTTAGCTTCTTGCTTCTATGATTTAAAAACTAAAGAATACGAGCCTCGTTTATGGCTAAATATTGATGACTCTTCATTACTGAAGGATTGCAAGGATTGAATTTCAATTTTTTTTATTTTCTCTATCAACATGTTTCCTTATTGCATAGTCACTTTGTCACTATCTTTATCTTCAAATATTTCAGCAACATCTTTAGCTTTAAAACGCAGATTGTTCTTTTTGTCAGTCATCACTATAACTTGCTTATCATTGTATGCAAGCTTGCTGTTGATGAGGCAGTAAATAAATCAGTCTTTAGCCTATGCCAGATCTATGATTGCCTCCATTTAATATAACACTTTTTGTTTAGAATTATCTATTACTTCAGTTGAATTTTAAATATAATAAATGAGTTGCTGTTGCTTAGGTTATTCATGTACTAATAAAATTTTTGTATTGTTGATGTATCTGTACCATTACTACTCATTATCTGCTTATTTTGTATCTTGAATGATATTTACTATAATGAATAAAACAGTTAAATGAATGTATTATATTGTTAACAATTAGATTATTGTACTGTATTTCTTAAATTTATCCTATACCTTTCATTTTTTTAAAAATCTAATAAAAATTTCCCTCTTTTAAAAGGGGAGCAGATTGAGATATTTTACACTCACCCAACTTTGTAATGTTTGTAGAAGAAATAATTCATGTAACTCCATCAGTTTAAGGAATGATGAATTTATTAAATTAAGTACTTCACATTATTTATCTATCCCTACTAATAATGCATCAAGTTAGAATACAATGTAAGTAATCAAGCCAAAAGCTATATCTAAAAATCATATTAAATTATTCCAAAAGTAAAAAGGACTAAACCAAGTACCTAACATAAACTACATTTACAAATTTAGTGATAATTTAAAAAAACTCAACCACAAATAACAGAAAAAATAGTGAGACTAGATGAAATATTTGTATTTAGCATTAAACTATTTCAGCAAGAAAAAGAGAATAAATGAGTGAAAAAAAAATTATTTGAGATTAAAGAAACAAGACCAAGATTTGATAAAAGAATTAAGGCATGGTGTATTAAAAACAAAATTGTCCTTAATGATATCGTTATTAGTAATCTATACCATTAATAAAACTACAGGTAATGTACTGAAAGCACTCAATTCTATGGTCAAAGTAGCTGAAAAGAGAACTAACTTACAAAAAGGATATAAGTTAATAATAACAAATATAAATCCAAAAATATTTTATTCTATTTCTGCAGGATATAAAGCACAATACTCAACAATCTGTTCAAGTTTTGTACAAAATATTAGAAGTATTTTATCATCTGGTGAGTCTACTAATGTAATAGATACAGCAGTTAATATTCAGATGTTAATAGTTCCTATGGTCAGAAGAGATAAAAAAATAATAATAAAATTAGATGACTAAAACATGTATTATGAGAATTAATAACAATGATAATCTTTGTTGTCAACAAAAATAATAATGGATTTAGCATAACATACAAATGATTTCTGAGGTAGTGAACTACCTGCAGGATAGATTAAGAAAATTAGAGGTCATAAATATATAGTAAAAAGAACGTTCACTGACATATTATTTAATCAATTATAAGTATACAATGAAGAAGGATTTACTCTGGATGTCATTAAAGATGTTGAGCAACTACTAAATATCCAATTAAATCTTGTACATTCTGAGAATTTTAATTCAGTTACCTACAGTGGTCCTGACATATCTGTATAAGATCAAAACCATTTTATGTAATGAACAGTATATCAGCTTTTTTATAATGATAATATTTCTGTGATAAAGGTAGCAAGACAGATAACAACAATCACAAACATACATGCAAAGTAGACAGAAAATGGTGTATATTGCTGAAAATAGAAGCACACAATACTGTGGAAAATAAAATATATTGAGAAAACTGCAAAAGGTCAGGTTACAGTGAAGAATGTTCACACAATCACCAAGAAGTTTGTGATGCAGATTATAAATGTGAAGACTGTAAGCACATTTGTTTGAGATCTGAAGACCGTGCTGTGGCTAAGAAAAATGTAAAAATTGTAATGTATTAGTAAAAATTAAAAACCATCAGTGTTACATGCAACACAGAACACAAAAAAGCAGTATATGCGAAAGAAAATTATTTGAAGAAATTACAGTCGAAAGTTACCAAAAATTGTGGTGAAGGAGATTGTTACATTCACAGAGAATTTCAAGATTATTATGTTTTCCTATGCTGAAAATGTGAAAAAAATAGTTACAGATAAACAGTTTAAATATTGTGAAAAGGGAATACCAATGAGTGTTGCTTGTACTTAATGCTGAGAGTTTATGAATCTGAACAAGAAACTGGTATACATATTCTAAATCTAACAACAGTTTACAGTTTTAATGATAACACTGTCTATAAATTTAAGTCATGTGATGAATTCTATAGGTGGATGATGTCTAATAATCACCATAATTATACATTTATAGCTCATTATGCTAAACATTATGACTTGCAATTCATTCTGTTGTGTTTAAAATACAACGAAACCATGTACCATCTACACAGGAACTACACTGAAGTTGTTGGGGCTAATCCATTCCGAACTTATCATTGTAGGTGGCAGATATTTTGTATTAAGTCCACTTAGTAGATTCCCCAAACACTTCATTTGAATGAAAGCAGTATTCAGAGTCCCAAAACTGTTCAACATGCAAGAAAACGAAAATTATACAGAACACATTCATGATGTCAAACATTATTTCATTGAAACTATGAAATCAAAAGAGAGAGAAATATTTTCCAAATTGCATAGTCAAAATGTTATGGAAAATTATGTGTTCAGCATTAGGAAAATAAATTACTTCTACAATCCCGATACATATGTATTGAGAGGAGGTTGTTTAGAAGTGAGGAAACAGTTCACATATATATATATATATATATATATATATATATATATATATATATGTATGTATTTTATATATATATATATATATATATATATATATATATATATATATATATATATATATATATATATATAGATAGATAGATAGATGGAAGAACTGCTGTATTGTATGAACACAAAATAGAAGATTATAATAAAGGATCTACTGATTGGCTAAAAAGTTCAAAAAATTATTATATTCAACATGTTCTTAATGGTAATGAGCTAAGTATAGGTGGACAGAAAGCAGATGGGTTTGCTAAAGAAACCAATATTGTTTAACAATATCATGGTTTTTGGCTTGGTTGTAAAAATGTTTTAAAACTGAAGCGATTAGGAATAAAAATATAGAATCTATGGATGTCTGTATCAACAGACATTAACAAGATGCACAAAAATACGAGATGCTCGATTTTATTTAGTATAGATTTGGGAATGTGACTGGATTAACTCTGTAGAATACAAAAAACTTCCAAAAGTAAGACAGTATGAAATTATTGAACTTCCGGATCCAAGATACGTCTTTTACAGTGGTCGAACTAAAACAATAAAATTAAATGCTAAAGCAAATGGTGTTATCACAAAAATGAAATATACTGATGCATGCAGTGTCTACTGAACCACCAAAAAGATATAGACCAACATATTATACTAAAAAATGATACAGGTTCAAAAATGTAATGCATCAGTGCCTAATGTATCTAATTTTACCAGGAGGAATAAAGACTGATAAAGACGAAAAAACGTTGTTTTTCTTATGTGTCAGATCTGCATAAAAAATAAATAAATGTATGATTATGAAAGAAACTTTACGAGAACTTGAACAACAGATGAAGCAAAGGAAGCTGTGGAAAAAGTATGGAAAATTTTATATATCTAGGTATGTAGGGATTTTAGAAATAAAATCAACATGTTGTTTAAAAATTATGTAAACGACTTTATGATAATGACAGTAGAAACCAGTCCTCATGATTTCAAATCCAAGGAGCCATATATCAAAACAGTGGAAGAAAAACTAGATACTGAATTGCATTACATTAAGATAAAGGAAAATCCAGAGAAATGAGCTGTTGCTAAGATATGTCTGAATTAATTATGGGTAAAATTTGGACAATGTGTAAAACAGAATATATTTTACATTTACAAAAATTTTATGAGATACTGTGGATGAGCAATTGGATGATACAGATACGAACTTTATAAATGAGATTATGGTTCAGATGAAGTACAATTTATTACATAGAAAATACCGCAAGTACAAATATTTTTATAGCAGGACTCACTGCATCAAATGCAAGGCTTAGGTGGTATGTTAAGTTAGACAAGCTAGGAGAATCAGTTACATATTTTGATACAGACAGAATAATATACACTGATGATGGTAAAAATACTGTGAAAACGTATTGTATACTGTGCAATATGGATATTAAAATTAAAATAGGTTTTCATGATATATTTTAATGTAAAAATTAAATTTGTATCAAGAATTTCTTTAAAACAATTATATAAATGCAATAACTGTTTTAATGTATTCTCTCTTTTCTATATCTATTTACTCTCTAGTTTTCCTTTTTAATTAATAGTTTTGAGAATCATGAAAAATATCAAAATCAGAATTAGAAAGTAAGAAATGCGTAAAATATTTTTTTTCATGTATGGGCTTCATTAAATATAAGTAATCCTCCCTTTCCTCCTAATATTTTTGAATGAAGTTACAATTATTATATCAATATTCATATTTGGATACTTTGATTGATTCTTATTAAGTTTTCTATTAATTATTTTAAGAGTTTTTTCCAGTCCTTATGAGAAAAATATTTTTTCTATATGTGTTCTTTCCATCAGTTTGGGTGCATAATACTTCATAAAACGATGTATAGTTGCAATTAATTTATCTTTTTCCTTTAGTGACACAAATCAATAGCTTGAATAATATTATTTTTGCCATCATTGTTCTCCATTTGTAGATGCTAATTTTTTTAAATATTAATAAAGAATTTCTCTACATAAGTGGAGCCTCTATTCAAAAAGGTTGTCAATGCAAGCAATTCTAATTTATTAAAAAAATAAGTAAGCTAGAGATAAATGTTTTATGTAATACTGCTGGATGCGAATATTTGAATACTTGATATGGAGAAAACATTCATATTGTGCTTAATAATGAGTGTAAGATACTTTTACCAGACAGATATTTGATGTTAATAACTAATTGGGATTTTTAATTTTTTGAAGATGTACAGGTTAAATTGAGATACAATGGACTAAAGAAAATGAGAAATAGTAATAATGAATTTCACCTAAAATTTGTAGTATACTTGAAATTTTTACATTATTTTAGTGAGGAGAGAAATATATATTGATTGTTAATGATTTTTTAAAGGACTGGGAGGCTATCCTCCTACTGGAATTATTAAAATATATAAAATTTAAAAAATAAAAAATAAAATACATGGGAGGGGGGAAATGACGAATATCACTTTTTACCATTAAAGAAAACAACAGTTTTAAACTTTGAAACCATTTTTGTGAACATTTATTTATTAATTGAAATTCAGTTGTGGTTAACATACACTCTGTCTTCAGGCCACAAGTGGCCCATTGGGACCATCTGGCCGCCAAGTCATCCTCAGGTGAGGATGCAGATAGGAGGTGCTTGTGGTCAGCACACCACTCTCCCAATCGTTATGATGGTTTTCTTTGACCATAGCCGCTACTATTTGGTCGAGTAGCTGCTCAATTGACATTACGAGGCTAAGTGCACCCTGAAAAATTACAACAACGCATGGAGGCCTGGATGATCACCCATCCAAGTGCCAGCCACATCTGACAGCGCTTAACTTCGGTGATCTAACGGGAACCGGTGTATCCACTGCAGTAAGGCCATTTCCTTGTAGTTAACATGAAGTATGCGCATTATGCATAGTACTGACTCGTTTGTAACTAGTACTATGTAATAATAGCAACAAAGTACACACTTTTTTAAACTGACGAACATTTAGAAGAGGAAAAAACGATCGATGTTCATTTTTGTTGACACATTTCGTATTAATTGCGCTAATTATTTTATGTTAATAATGAAACTTGTTCACACTTTTAACATTTTTTCTTCAGGGACATAGATTCGTTTAATATTTTTTCGATGTCTCACTGGAGAGAAGCCTTGAAATTTCCTGAAAAAATAGAAATATGCCAGTGCACATTTGAGAACAGTTGAATAGTTACCTCAAGATCTTTCCATTTCAGCAGTGGAAATGGTATGAAGTACAAGGAGGCTGGGCCAGGTAAGGTCATCGGTCCCTAGTCTTACACACTACTTAAACTAACTTATGCTAAGAACAAGCCATACACCCATGCCTGAGGGAGAACTCGAACCTCCGGCGGGAGTGGCCGCGCAGTCCGTGACATGTCGCCTAGACCGCTCGGCCACTCTGCGTGGCAGGTAACACGAATTCTCCATCAGCTTGTTTACATCCTGTTGTCCTCCTCTTCATGTGTTCTTTTGGAAGTTCATATCAATAGCTTTTTCTGTCTCACTTTTTGAACATCTTTGTTGGCATTTTCGTTCTCTGTCGTAGAAAGTTTGTGCTTTTGTTTAGTGGAGCTCCCTTCTTATGGACATGTTTTATAAAAGGTTTGTTTTTAGGCTGACTAAACTGGGATCATTAGCTTCTTCTCTTGTGCCTTTACTGAATCATATTCACTACAAGTGTTTCACCTAGAATAACCAAATGAAATGTTATACTAATTGTTAAAAATGCATATGTAACTGTCATCTGAAATGTGGTTGTTTGGATTAATTTCCATACACATTTTGTGTAGTTTCCTTGCACTGAGTTCCTCTGGTCAATATAGTTTGGATGTTTTTTTTCAAGGAGTAATGAGAGCGGCTACCTTTGACGGACTGAATATGTTCACTGACCTTTAATCGTGTTTCATTACTTATATAGTGGGGTGCATTATCGTGTTTACCTCTTCCATCAGGACATACCATCCCATACATTATCAGCTGTTGTTGAATAGTTCGCACACGTCGTGGGGTTATACCATGACGTGCTATGAAGGCTTTGCACCATACACGATCTTCATGTAATAATTCACCTCCTTTTACACAAACCTTGTATGTGCACAAATGACTATGGAGATCAGACGTGGCTTGATTCTTATGACTCCATCGTTGTTTGATGAAATGAGCCTTTATTAACACAGATAAGTGTAAAGTCTGAGCATTCCTATCGAGTAACCCAGTAAAATGCTCTATAATAGTCTGCCTTTCACTTTCATTAATTTACTCAAAACGTTTTAATCTATCACACTGACAGTTTTCCCAGTTTCATGCGTGTGGTTTCTCATCTTCTTAGTAGTATCCGATACTCGTCTATACTTCTGACTTTTCTTTGGGTTAACTTTCCACTTCTGAGCAGCATTTTCATTTGGATCCATTGAAGAAATCGAAATAATAACACCTTTTCCTTACAAAATAACACGTCTTGTCACTATGAGTCTTTCAAGAATACTAAACTTAATCCGTGTGGATCTGGAACCTATCGTCGTTTTAAACAATTACAGTAATAATTCATTTAAACAAAAATGGAAATACTTTAAACTGATATCCACCGCTACTAACATTGAAATACGAACATGAACCTGATTTTAATAATATTCAAACACATGCAAAACATTCATCATTGTGTTGTAGAACACCATGGCGATCATCATTTTTCCCGCGTCCTATGATTCTAAATTTGTTCCTAACTGCTGATACTCAATAATTTTCGAGAAAACAAATATACCAGCAGACAATATGGACTTCAACGTGTCTAACAGAAACGAAAACAAAATTTTGATAAAAAGTGACATTCGTCGTTTTTTCCCCCCATATCTTCATATATTACACCTAAAATTGGTCACTTCTCTGCTCACAAAAAACTCCTGAATGCTAACAACGTGCCCACTTGCTATTGACCTCCAACCTGCCCTCCAATGAGCTCTCGCTGACATAGCAAAAAGGCGATAGTTTGGGGTTAAAGGAGTGCACGCCACAGGGTGTAGGCTCGGAGCTGTTCTCGAGGTAACCAGTTTGTAACAGTTTGCTGTGTCACTATAAAGCCAACTTCTGCTTAAATTGCTGCTGCAGATGCAGTACGATGCACCTGAGCCATAGGCCGGACGTGATGGTCTCCCTCTCGGTAGTACCATGTAGCTGTCTGGAGGCCGATCGTCCTGCGACGGTACATTATTAGACAGCCGCTGTCAGCAATCATGTACGGCGGCTGCGTTCCTGGCAAGACCTCGTACAGTATCGCAGGAGGAACATCCAGCTTCTCGTAACTCTACTATACGACCTCATTCAAACTCAGTGAGTGCTGATAATAATGTCGTTGTCGCCCTAACAGTCACAGTCAAACATATTTTTCATAATGCGCTGTACCAAGGGGAGGTGGGCGGGCGGCTTGCGGGGTGGCGGTTATAATTCAAATTTGTTTAATTTTTATTGATCTTAATTAACAAAATATTTTCTAAGGAGCTACTGATATGTAATACAGATACAGAAATCGTAAATTCCTTTTAGCATTCCCTACAAAAACGCCTTTAGTATATTTCGACATTTAAGTTATTTTCTTGAGCAATATCTCGTCATAGTGGTAGCAAAACTCATTACAGAGTTATTGAATAACACTACATTATAGTTCACAAAATATCATAGATATTGCAATTTAAATACAGCAGTACGCATCACATAATTTCTGGGATCACTTATGCACCACTTTCTTCGGAAACGTCTTCACACTTGGGTATAACAATTTTCTTGCTGTGTTTACTGCATCTGTATCTCTTGCAATTGTTAAAGATCATTGTTGTTTTGTTCACTTCATTGTACTGCACTGCTTTTTACTGGCTTTACATGATATCTTGTCCTTCGTCCTCCAGCTCTCTTTGCAGTGAACTTGAGCTTGATATTCCGTCCAACAGTACCTCCCATGGCTGTACATTTCTGGAGTCCTCTAATATTCGTAAATTTTTCTTCAACGTTTGGTTTCGTGACCGGTAGTCCCAATTCTTGAAGAAAAAGCCGTCGCTTAATAGATTTTGTCTTATTCCACTCTGGGAACTTGAGCAGAAATGGTGTCTAACTATTTAATGATGCTATGATCACCGGAGTTCAGAAAATAGATAGCGGCCGCCTTCTTGTAACCCTCTTATTTGAAAACTTCCTCACCATTTGATCGATTGTGTAGCTCTACATATGCTATGAATTGAAGTCTGTCTGTTTTGGGTAAATTCTGTCTCAATGTTTCTTCATTGGCATGCTTTAAGATCTTAAAAATCTCTGGAGAAAAAAATCTTTTCAAATAATCCTCTTATTGTTCCTACTTTACCTTCATTTCTTATGCCTTCTCGCTCTTTTATTTTGTTTTGTGCTACCCGCATTGTCATATGAGGAGGTTTGGACGTAAAAACCTTTCCAGTGGTTGCAAAATACTTCTCACTGACGTCAGCAGCTGCGTCATCATCCACTGCAGGTGCCCAGAGTTCGTCTTTTGATATATTGGCTTTTCCGGCTTGGTTTGTGAATATCAGCCAACAGACAAACAATAATAGATAATGATAATAGTATGTAAGCGGAGTATAAATTTCTAAAGGTGCTTAATACAAACTTGACAATGGCTTCTTGCGTAAGGTCCCTTCATTGTAAGTTTGACCACGCGTGGCTCTTCTGAAAATATTTGTTTATCAGACCTCGTAGATTTATTAATTTATAAAGTTTTAGCTCCTGGTGGTCCGTTCATAAGATTTGTAACACGGAACCTTTAGTCATGTCAAGACACCATTTAATTGGGACAAAAGCTTGCAACATAAATGAAACACAAGATTAAATAACATCACTGTATTCACAAAATATTATACTAAATTAAATTACATAGATACTTACATTAATTCTGTTGCTGTGTGTAACTGTGACTATGCCTAGTGAGACTGCGTCTCAATAAAATAGAATAATGGTGGTGTGCCAAATAATTGTCTGCAGTGATGGCAGATATCCGTCCGTTCTGAACTTTTACAAGAACAATAAAAGTGCCACCTTCTCAGCAAGAGAACTGAACTGCGTAATTATTCTAATGTTTCAGCGGTTTCACGGCACAGTCGATACAACCGCTTATAGTAATTAATATCTTAAGTAATTCTTTATTTACATTCTAAACTTATATCTATGTCTTTGCAGTATACCAATGCACATCCTGCAAATGTGCCTTTAAAGTGTTCAGAGCCTGGCGCCGCGCGGAGTGGCCGCGCGTTTAGAGGTGCCATGTCACTGACTGCGCGGCCCCTCCCGCCGGAGGTTCGAGTCCTCCCTCAGGCATGGGTGTGTGTGTTGTTCTTAGCATAAGTCAGATTAAGTTAGTTTAAGTAGTGTCTAAGTCTAGGGACCGATGACCTCAGCAGTTTGGTCCCTTACGAATTCACACACATTTGAACATTTTTTCAGAGCCTGTTTGAACACCACCATTATACACATCCTCACACACAACACTTTGCTCTTCAGTTTCACTCACCATTTCATCACTATCGCTAAATTCAATTTCAGAATCTGCAGATTCTTCTGAAATGTCCAATACTTCCCTCTCAGTAAGAAACCAAAGATAAATTTTCAGTCACAGCTGTCTCTAAGACTGGAAAAAATGGCACTGGATAAGAAGGACCAAGAAACAATCAGAAACCAAAGGGAAATGTATCATTGTTTGAGATCATTGTTGCTACCCACACAGAGAAATTCAATGCCCAGGAGGTCCAGACTGCCGAAATTGAGATTCGGTGTCAAGTCACATCTACTGAGGAGGTACACTTTATGACGAGCGCTATTAGGTATAAATTAATGGATTAAGCTGAACGGTATAGATCTAACCTCACTGTATGTTGAAACAGCTCAACCCATTATCTATCTCTGAAAATACAACAGTAAGCTCTAAAGAACACAACTTTATACTCACACGTCCAGGACAATAGTGCCGGACATTTCGCGATTTCTGCCGGTTTCGTGCTCACGGCATGTGTAGAGGAGAACGGAGTAGCAACTCTTGTTCAGAGGTGCCTTAAGAGAAACGAAACACCACTGGCTTGCTGTGAGTTCACTGCTACGCCCGACTGCCATAGTACTGTTACGCGTGCAAAACTTAAACATGGAGTGGTTACCACTCGGGTTTCCCGGAGACCTTTAAAAATAGATTCATTTATTCATCCAACCTTTCAGAAGGGTACACAGGAAGGATATGGACCAAATAAGCACAATTACACAATGAACGGACATCTTTTCCTACTCATCTTTCCTACAGAGGTTCGTCACCAGAGAGAAAGATTAACATCCGATGTGACGTACATGTTATGAACTCCCTTGAAAATTTTAAATGACACCTCTTATGAAACGGGACTGAGCATACTGTTTGAAAAGTAGCTTTTGGTGGCTTCGTGATGCCTTCCTTTAAATACACTGAAGCTGTCCAGCACTGCTGAAAGAATGTATTTTGTAATTCTTGACATTTAGAGGCAAAGTTTGAAATCAATGGACATAAACTAAAAAAGATGAACGCTAAAGTTTTCCAGAGAGGGTTTACCAGAAGGGACATTCGTGCTTTTTCCTGAAACAGATGGAATAGCAGAGGGTACAGCCCGTCTTCCTCAGATTCTTGAGGACCTACAAGGATTAAAAGAGGAATGGAGTGGCTGACAGACGTAAATAGAGGATTGCATTAAACCAGATGTCAACTGGAGCCCCTAGATACCCCGAAAGAAACAAAATTCGATGAACCTACCAATGTTTGAAACAGTTAATGTGATTCAGAAAGTTAATTAGGAGACAGACACATTTTAACACCGAAACGTAATTACTGTGCACCAACGGATTAACTAACGCAATGAAATATTAGAGACCTAACTGTGGATCCCAAAATGAAGAAGATCATAAAATTAAAAAATTGGGTTAAATATAGGTGTCAACAGAAACAAGTTTTAAATGAACATGTAATTTAATGATTAAACACACAGACATGATATGTATGACGAAATTAAGTTACACTAAATGAGCTTGCTGATTCCCTGAGTTACTTGAAATGTTGGCGGACGTGTCCTATACAAGCAAATAAGTTTCTAAAATGGCACACAGTGGCTATTTGCCTGAGTGTTAGACTGAGAAAAGCATGCATCTACTAATGCGCTGGTGGATGTGGGACAGATAGCTACAATGATCTGACTAAATTCTGACCAAGGATATCTCTAAGATGCTGGCACTGCTATTAATATTCACGGTAAATTATGGGCCTGAGATGTGGCGAGTGTTGCCGTCACGAAAATCTGTCTGAAGTACAGGAGGAGGGTCTTGCTATCGCCACCGCAAAATATGGACCCCCGACTGGCTGCTTGAGTGGAGATGACTGCCCACAGCGATCGATTCAGCACCAAAATCTACAATGTCTTCTCCTGATCGTCGCACCTCTGCGTCCTGGATGAACTCCCAATTTTCTGTCTGCATCATTCAACCTGCTCTTTTCTTCCCGCCAAAACAAAACTGCCAACCATTTTTGAAGAACTCTGACAATGAACCCCTTGAGTGCGAAGTCCCAAGTTCAATCTTTACTAAGGCTCATTTGAAAGTGCTGCGTTAACAAATATGACAAAAAAATATTAGCTTATAATGACTCACCATGTGCATCAGGAGGGTGAGAGAAACGAGATTCCGGGAGATACAGACATCAGACTTCTACGGGGTGTTTGTTACACTTCACAAAATGGACATTGTTGACATTCAACAATTGTTCAAAACAAACCGTTAACTTGCACTATGAACACCGAATGGAAAATGGCACCCCACGGTGATCCCAAAGTTTCGCACTATCAAGATCGAAGGCAAATTCCTTGGGAGCTAAAACCGTGCAATGCTTTCACCTAGGTACTCACTGTTAAAGAATGCATACAGAATCACATGGGTGTCGTGGAGCTTATCGTGAAACTGGCTATCCTTTAAGGCGTAACTGCATATAGTGCGATAGTATGTTTTATATCCACGGAAAATCCAACATCCAGAGGCTGATTCCAGGTGGTACAAACTGCAATGTAGTGTGGTCTAAAGTTGGATAACTTTTACACGCAGAGCAGGAATGAAACAAAGCAACTTATTTTGAACAACTGGTGGCCAAATGCAGTGATCATACCATTATTTTAGTTCTCCTACACCCAGTTTCCCACTCTTGCTTGCTGTGGCATAAGTATTCCCTATTGCCCTTTCAAGATCACGCACACGAGAAAGAATCGAAGAGGGAAGAGCACCTCCAACTTCTCGCAGCACAACAAATAACTTTCCAGCCAATTTACCATCCAAATTAACAGTCGATATAATGAATTACGAATGCAGTAAGGCATTGTTAGTTGAGCTTGATACTACTCTCTAGGTACCTGTAATTTCCAGGGTTCCTTTCATATGCATTTCCTCTTAATATCTCGATTGCTCGGAGCTGAAAACAAATTCCTTACTGAAAGATGGGTTAAGTTTTATTTATCTCATCTACTAAGTGTCGGGTCGATTCCGCAGTTTGCTGTCCTTCGTCAAGGAGACGCTTTGTTTGAAATTTCATCTTACGTCTTCCAGTTCTGTAGCACCGTTTGAAGTGGTGCAGCCATCCACTGCTTCCCTTGAAATCACTGTAATCTTTGTCGCACTCAGTCTGACGCGCACAACATAGGAGTATGTCACTGTCCTGCACACCCTGTAAGATGTATCGAGCACCACGAACAATGCCGGCCAGGGTGGCCGAGCGGTTCTAGACGCTACAGTCTGGAACCGCGAGACCGCTACGGTCGCAGGTTCGAATCCTGACTCGGGCATGTGATGTCCTTAGGTTAGTTAGGTTTAAGTAGTTCTAAGTTCTAGGGGACTGATGACTTCAGATGTTATGTCCCATAGAGCCATTTTCGAACCGCACGTAATTATCTTTAGCACCCGCTCCATGAACGATTGTCTTTTACTAAGTCTCATTGGAGGCGGGATTTGTGGCTTCCTGTCCGACAAGGATGATGAACTTGATGGCTCGACACTTGTTTCAGTATCAGCTTCACTTGTTAAGCACATATCATCGTCGTAGTCCTCATGTACATTTTCCACACAGTCGAGTGTCGAGTGTATACGCCACCACAAATTCCACTGACTCATCTGCCTCTTCTTTTTCGTTGTGCGAAATTTCTTGGGTTACTTTCCTATGAAATGGAAACTTTGGCAACTGTTGTAAATATACTGCAATGTTTGCTTTGTCGTTACCATTGCTCTGCTTTGTATCAACACCAGCAGCTCTGTAGCAGTGTTGTGAGTTACTCGACGGCGAAGCACTTCAGCTAAGCTCCGCAGCCTCATGCTGTGCTAACCATTGAACACCTCCAGGCCCGCTCCCTGTTGCAATTAGCAATCAATAGTGTGGTTGCATGCTAGACAATACGTGGGGTGTCGAATGCCACAAGTATCGTTGGCCCTTTGTGACCTCGCACGCGACGGGGTCTTGTGAGCCTCCCAATGGTGTAACTGCTTCTTTCTCAAAAATCCTGCCAAGAAAAACTCACCATGTTAAAACTCCACCGACACCTCAATGCACCCCACTTTTCCATAAAACTTCTCCCAGCTATTCATCCTCCTGACATCGCAAGCATTTTCCCAGTCGCGAGTTCGCGTGTCCAGCAGCTAGCCTCACATCACGGATCCTATGGAAACAAAAAACTGTGCTCGGGGCTAGGCTCTTATTTCGCCGTATATCATGTATCTCTCCTAAAGTACGAGATGGTTGTCTGCTGAATGCACTATTCTGAACATGGCAGAATTCTGGCCTCCCACCTATAAAGTTCGTTCTCTCGGCGCTGCTTGGACGCTAAACTGGAGTCATGTCGTAAACGAAAATTAGCCCTCGAATCCTGGAGACTCGCCCGGCTACGCAACTATCTCACCTACAGCATCTCACGCTGCCTGCCCTGCCTTCCACGAATGCTAGGAGTCCCTGCTGACTGCTGCGGCCTACTTTTTTCTTTACACTGGACACTGCCTTGCCCATATAAAATCTAGAATGTGCACTTTTCGCAAGCTCTCTGAGAAAGTGAGGAAAAAGGAGACCAACGCCGTATTAATTGTAGTTGAGACAAGAAGTTAGTCAGAGTTCAGTACAAACAGTTACTGAAATCTACAATGTATTTCTACGCTATTATTGTAATATTAAGCCCCCTCATTATCCTCTTACTAGACTGTAATTCTCCTATTAAATGAAAAGGTACAGGCCAGATGTCTTGCTGGTTTTCAAACCAAGCGGATGGTGTGGAGGTGGATTTCATGTGCGGCGACGATGTTTCATTCGTTTGGTCCAGGCGTTCACATGATGTGCCGAATGTCAGCTTAGTTTTTACTTGTTTGCTATCACAAAATTATGTATGTAATTTACGAAGAACGAAATGCGTTATTTAAAAAGTTCAGTTAAAATAAGGACCATCTAGGTCTGTACTGCTGAGCTAATTTTCTGTTGCAACTGCTGTGGTGTCACCGCCAGACACACTTGCTAGGTGGTAGCCTTTAAATCGGCCGCGGTCCGTTAGTATACGTCGGACCCGCGTGTCGCCACTATCAGTGATTGCAGACCGAGCGCCGCCACACGGCAGGTCTAGAGAGACTCCCTAGCACTCGCCCCAGTTGTACAGCCGACTTTGCTAGCGATGGTTCACTGACTTCATACGCTCTCATTTGCAGAGACGACAGCTTAGCATAGCCTTCAGCTACGTCGTTTGCTACGACCTAGCAAGGCGCCATATTCAGTAATTAGTGTGAGTTCTGAACAGACAATATTGTGAATCATGTACCGTCAAGAGCGACGTTCATCATTAATGGATTGAAGTTAAGTATCAAACTAATTACGTCCACTTTCTGAATACTCATTCCTTGTCATGTTCCAGACCTCACGTCGGTATAGTTCTTCCCTCCTCACGCCAGCCTGCGTGAGCTAAGACGCGTGCATTTCGGCCTCCTCTCGTAACACGGTGTTGGCTCTTCTGCCAACACAACAACTGCAATGCTGCGCTTGGGGAAGTCTGATACGCGCGTGCCACATGTCGCACTGCAGTAAGTGTTGCATGGACCGCACCTTTCTACAGTGACAATCATCTTGTATGTCCCACACTGCTAATTACAGATGAAATACGACAGTTACTAGAAACCGAAAATTACAAAATTATGTGAACACAGTTAGTAATCATAGTGTTCAAACAACAAGAAAAATTTATAAAACAAATAAAACGTACTCTTCACTTCTGATAAAAATTCGTCATGCATAGGATGAGCAATGCTCGCGTCAGAACGAACATTCCACAAGGAAAGACGTTGAACTAATACCGGTGATCAGACACGGGTTTCGAAGATCCATCAGATAGGCGGACTCACCTTTACCGTTGAAATTCAACAAGCAGGCCAAAAAATTACCCGTTGTATCACGATGTAACCAAAGAAGCGTTTCTACAGTAGGAAAACTACGAATGAAGCACGAAACGAACAGTCAGGCGATTGCGGTTTAGCAAGAGAAGAAGCGACACTGCTGGTGTTTCGTTGTCGTGTTTTCAGCCGCGTGCCGCGCAACATTTCCTGCTTCGGTGGGAAATTCGATTGAAAAGCTGGAAGCCGCCCACGATGCTTACACTAAACGAACAGCTGTGCCTACACCGCCAGAATGAGAGAGACTTCCACCGCATGACTTGAAAGGAAAAATGTCGCTGTGTTGCGTGAGTCAAGGGTGTACTTCTGCCGTGTGTCTCTTGCTTGCAGTGCACAATAAAATAACTGTCTCAAATATCTTTTATGAAAAACACTTTAAAACATATTTTAAAAAAATTATGAAAGTTTTGTTACGGATCCTGACACTGTAATGCTGGCTTTCTCATTTCAGTCCTGGGAGAAACTGAAGACTCCCCTCGATTTCATTTCATCTAGGCAACCTTCTGGGTAAGGACGCCTGCTCCTTGAGTGTGTGACCATACGAGAAGTTTAAAGCAGACGCGGAGTACCCTGTCAGCCCTTGAAGCAAAAGTACACACACCCCTCGCATTATTTCGCTTACCCCGTATGGACGCTGATGATTTCCCACTTTACTTCGGAAACAATCATTCACGTTGAGACGGAACTTCTTCCGGGGCATTTATTTATATTTTTTGTCTTTATTTTTAATTCATACTTCTAATGTTGTCTGAATAATGTGAATTTCAACGTTCGTAAATGTTGTACAAGGATATTTTCTGCTGTATGGCGCAGAGGGATTAATATCAGTGTAAAACGAAAGGAACGCACAGCTGTAGGAAAGTGGAAGGAAGGAAATAGAAATAGGGTGGGTGCGAGTTTTTCTGGATATTGAATGTATAAAAATTAGGTCAGTGAAGCGAAAAAGGGTACAAACGTGGAATATAAAACCTGCGATTCAAAGTGATTAAAGTTGCAAAGATTCTGTAAACGATTTCTCAGTAAAGGGAAGCTTCTATGTGAACCATAACTGAACCAAGGAAGTGTCCTTTTAATGAATTACGAGAAGCTGCTTGATTCAGTCCAACTGTCGCTAAAAGCGTCCATAATTATTTAATTATTTTGGGGTAGATTCACGTAGAATCAAGACAGGCTCCCTGTCATCTTGGTAAAATCAGCGAAGGCAGAGACTGCAGTGTCAGCAGCTAGCTACATCCATCCTCAGGTAAGAAATATAATTTTGCATATATATTTGGACATCATAAAATACGGTCAGCCAAAGTGAAGAAAATAAATAGAGCCACATGTACATAGCCAGCGTACAGCCGAAAGACTTCGTTCTCTTATACAGGCTGAGTCAGCTGTTCCTACCTGTGGTTTTATGCAACCCATAACACCTTCAAACTCACGTGCAAGCTTCTCATATTCTCCCACTCCTTACACGCAAGCTAATAATTCTATAAGGAAAATGAACAGGATCTTTTTGATGGGAATTTAATGTAGTTCAAGTTTGTACTTTGATACGTTTCCGCTTAAGGCCGCAGTTTTTGAATTACTCAAGAAGAACGTACAAAAGTGACCTTCAAACGGGTTTTTCTTGAATAACTCGAAAACCATGGCCTCTAGCGAAAACAAATCCCAGTAAAAAATTTAAGTACGCTAAATTTCCTCCGAGAATGTCCTGTTCATTTTTTCTGTAGTTTCAATAATTTACACAAAGCGAGAAAGAGACCATCAAAATCTCTCATGTGGTTTCTGAAGGTATTGCGGATTGCACAAAACCTACTGGTAGGGGCAGCTGAATTGTCCTGTCTAACAAGAATAAAATTGTTTAATTAGAAGCAATGTCAGAAACGAAGTCAACGGAACACTTGATATATTTATTTGTATGTTCAGAGTACTGATGTTTAAAATGTAACAACAATAATTCATACTTTCATAACATCTTGTAGGTAGCAATACATTAAAAGATAAAATATTTTGGAATCAGTAATAAACTAACTAATGGCATGTAATATTACTATTTTAGTTAGCAGAAACTATCATATTTTATAAAGTTTACGGGTGCTCAGATTTTACATGTTAATGAAATTTTGCCCCCAAATTAAAGGTAAGTATATAGAGAGAGTATTATTATGAAAGGAAAAAATGGTAAAGTTAAAAAAAGAGTTATACAGCTTTGAGAGATGGCATGTCACTCTCACTTTAAAAACATTGTCAGTCAGATTAAGGTTCATATTTTAGTACTACATTTGGTATGTGTGGTTTATGCCTTTTTTTACATGGGGATATTGCGGGCAGAATGTTCTTACAACTGCATGTATAACCCGTAGAGAACTTGTACCAAGGGGCCACAGTGGAGGTGACAGAGGACAGGCTGAGAGAAGAATTTGGCATCATAAATGCTGAATGCGGCTACTTGCTGTGTAAGTCATTCTGGGATGCAGCGCTCAGTGGATTGTACCTGCAGAGATACTTCTGGCCGAAGCCTTGTCCTCCTTCCGCTTAGGGTCAGATGGAAGGGCACTGGTTCGCAAAACATTTTTACCTGGGCCAGGCAGCAGTCTGTTGCAAAGGCGGCCAGTTGGGCGGAGAAAGCCATTTAAGAGAGACCGCTGAAAACTGAGCTTTTGTTCAAACTGTAGGAAGGTCATAAAACTCTGTGCATTCTCATGTTAGAAGCTGGGATGATATGGAGAAAACAGCTGGTGTACGTGGTCAATGGAGGCGAGACGGTAAGTCCGCCCCCGCCCCTCCCTCTTGATGCCAGGAGGTCACCGAGTTCTTTTAGCGAGTGGCAAAAACACGAATGTCTGGGAAGCTTAACAGCCTTCTTTCAGAAACTCGAAATGGTCGGCTTGGAAAGATTAGATCTGTCCATAAATGAGGGACGGTGGTCCTGTCTATGTAATTTTTTTTTTTTTTTTTTGCCAAAACTTGGCCATGTCTACCGTGAGAACGACGCCTCCCTAGTCTAAAATCTTCTTTTTTCAGACACGAGATATTTGACGGCGCTGGTTGGCTCCTCTCAAGATCCCACGCCCGGGTTCCCGGGTTCGATTCCCGGCGGGGTCAGGGATTTTCTCTGTCTCGTGATGGCTGGGTGTTGTGTGCTGTCCTTAGGTTAGTTAGGTTTAAGTAGTTCTAAGTTCTAGGGGACTTGTGACCACAGCAGTTGAGTCCCATAGTGCTCAGAGCCATTTAAATCCTCTCAAGATATTCAAAGTGGAGGTTTGCTTCCCCAGCGTGGCCTGGTGCTGTGTCTGGATTGGCTACCAGACCAACAGAATAGTCAAGAGGGGATATTCAGTGAGTGGAGGATAGTTCAATGTGCAATGTGGGGGCGGTTTCGGTTTCGCTAATTTGGCTCCTGTGTCGAGTCTTGGTGGAAAGTGATTGTCATTATTTATTTTTCTTCGTCTTCTGGTCCTCCCCTGGTGGAGAACTTGAGGTCTTCCCCTAGTGGTTTGTATCTTGTGGTTGACTAAAAGCCAGTGAGGTTTCCAATTGTACCAACAGTGGAACGGCATATCATCTGGGAGGTATCATGTGTCATAAAGGTGAACTTATTCGTTCTGAGTTGTCCGTTTGACATTTGACAATTCCAGCATGCACTGTCTTGCCTGTGAGTCAAATTGGTTTGGCCAAACCAGCGAACGGACGCATCTCACAGTGATATCTACCGGGAATTCAGGTCCCTGATAGCGAAGTTTCCCGCTTTCTGATAATCAGAACGCCAGGGCACATAGTTTGTCACTTTTCGTGGACGCATCAGAACACTACAGCTGTCGCAACGAACCGCTCCTCGCCCAAAGCGCGCCGTTTTCTGCTGCCGCCTCAATCAAGGCGAAAGGGAAAAGTATTGCTACACGAGCGTAGGGTTGTTAAATGATATTCACGGCTCCCTGTTCTCAGGTGAACCATAGTTTGTGGTGTACTTGGTCATAGTCGATTCCATTTGAATGGAC
Source organism: Schistocerca nitens (assembly GCF_023898315.1). Taxonomy (NCBI): domain Eukaryota; kingdom Metazoa; phylum Arthropoda; class Insecta; order Orthoptera; family Acrididae; genus Schistocerca; species Schistocerca nitens. The sequence goes on from NC_064622.1 coordinate 489,989,169, forward strand.
TAGAGCCTCACAGTGGATTCATGAAAACAAAGACAAATTGCGTAGTAAAAGGGATTACTTCAGAGGAGAACTTTAATGGCTTCCATCCTAGTGTATGCTTGCAAAGCAAATATAATTCCTTTTCTGAAATTTTATTTGTCATTTTCTGGTGAGATTTATCAGCTAGTTGTACCTACAAGATGATTAATAAGACTTGTCACTATTTTGTTAAATTAAATACGCCAGTGTTCTCATTCATACTCCGTCAATTATTCACTCTATTTATTTTACTGTGGTGTATATGGATAGACCAGCAATTTAAGGTTCAATCTCATTAAATTAATTAGTTTGATTATTAATTTGCGTTCTGAAAGTAGCCACAAGCATAGGCAACAAAAGTGGCACTTATCCATATATAAAAATTAAGAGTGTTCCTCACGATTTGGAGGTTATTGAGAAGAGAATACTTATCTTTATGTAAAAGTAATAACGTTTAGCATCACTCAGACAGATATTTATGATTAAAGCGAGCGACAACTAAGGGAAACTTTTCTGTAGTCACCTGCACGTCATGGAGTATAACTGTGTGTGAAATCTTATGGGTCTTAACTGCTAAGGTCATCAGACCCTAAGCTTACACACTACGTAACGTAAATTATCCTAAGGACAAACACACACACCCATGCCCGAGGGAGGACTCGAACCTCCGCCGGGACCAGCCGCACAGTCCACGACTGCAGCACCCTAGACCGCTCGGCTGATCCCGCGCGGCTGGAGTGTAACTGTACAGTGGTAATCGGTGACAGATAGTTTAGACAAAACGTTGTAAGCAATAAAAGTGCCAAAAATTAATTGCTGTCTCCTACTCCGATTTTATGTCTGGTACTGATCAGGTGTGGTCGTGTACAGGGAGCAGCGTCTACGAGTAACTGCAGAGTAGTTCTAAAATCTACAGACAAAATACCGATTTCCCCTTACAAATAATAGTGTGTTCCAGTGTGGAATAACGTGTATTTGTGTTCTGATTCTATAACGGCGCCCCTGTTTGAGAGTAAAATAGGGTAGCTGAAACTAATTACTTTGTACTAAGGACAGCAGTGCCAGATCATGAAAGACTCGCTGGGGCAACTAAGAGTGCCCAGCGCCTGGAATATGGACTGGCAATTGACCATGAACGTACGTAAATTTGATGTATTTCGCATGAATATCCGACGAGATGCTGTACCATTCGACTGCACTATCGGCAGAAATCGCTGGAAAGTTTAAGTACTGTAAAATACCTAGGAGCGATTTAAAGTGGAATGAGCATATATTGCAAATTGTAAAAGTTTATGTCCGGCTGAGATTCATTGGGAGAACTTCGAAGAAGTTTATTTCAGCCACGAAAGGAATGGATTACAAAACATTTGTTCAGCCAATTCTTCCTCATCAACGCCAGACACAGCCCGAGTTGAACTAAAGGAAGAGATACCTAGATAAGATCCAGCAAAGAGCGACGCATTTCGTGACGAGGTGGTTTAATCTATACGAGAGTGTTACACACGAGTTCCATAAACCCTAGAAATAGACTCTACTAGAGACGCATCGTGGATCACGGAGAGGATGACTATGGAAATTCCAGGATCATACATTCTGAGGAGACACTGAAATCGTTTTAATTCCTTTTATGAATACAGAAATTAAGTAAATAGAGCAGAAATCTTATTAAGAATCTTCTCCCAGAAGAAAAGGGTTCAAGAATCCGTGTAAGGTTTTATTATTCCTTTTGGTGTGAGAAACATTCTGCTACGGTATTTCTCCTCGTTTCATGATGTAAGGGCGGAGTAAACTTCTTAAATGTAATGCAAAAACTGTGACAGAGCCAACCATTTACTTTTGTTACCGTTCTACATAGCGAAAACTGCCGAGTTCATATGATGACGCAAAATTTTCCAAGAAATAGTGGTCACGGGATTTTTCTTTGAATATTTCGTTTATTAGAATTTGATCATCGATTTACAGGTTTAGAAGACGACCACATTCCTCATGTACTGTCAGTGTAACATTAATATAATGACAGCATTGTTCTCTATTAGCCAAGAGATAGACAGGACGTAACAACAATTACGTATATAAAAGTTTAGAGGATATACGAGGGTTGCCCAGAAAGTAATGCACCGCATTTTTTTTCAACATTTCTTTATTGAACATAGTGAGAATTACACAAATTAAAGAATGGTATTTTATCTACACGCCCTATTTTTCCACGTTTTCTCAGTTCCGTTCTATAGCCTTCCTCCAGAGCGAATCAAGGGCGTGTACGCCCTGTCGGTATCAATCCTTGTCCTGGTGGCGGAGCCAGTGCTTCACTGTATGAATCATCTCATCGTCCTGTAAATGTTTTCGACGAATGGCAGCCATATGGCCCAAACAACTCGAAGTCAGGGGGGGCTATGCCAGGTGTGGTAGGTGTGACAGCCGTGGATGGTATCCCCGACCGCTGCAAATCGTGGAGCTCCACCGCACCGCCTTCTGATGACCTCACCCTCCGTGCCCAGCGACTAACTGTACTTCTCTCGACTACAGATGCTCCATAGACTTTGCACAAGTGTTTGTGAATATTCCCCACTGCTTCCGTCTGTGCCGTGAGAAATTCAATGACGACACGTTGCTTGTAACTTACATCACCTACAGACGCCATTTGGAAACTGTCCTGCAGCTACACTATTTGTCGGAAGTGACGGAAACTTGGTGCGCTCACTCAGGAGACTTCAAGTAATACATACGTAAAGTTTCGCATTCGTAACATTGTTTTACGCTGAAAAAAGTGCTGTGCTTTACTTTCTGGGCAACCCTCGTAAAAAGAAACACCTTTTTTATGCAACAAAAATGTCACAGCTGCACCGTTCCCCCGTTAGGAGTCCGCCAAAGTTTTTTTTTTTTTTTTTTTTTTTGAGACCGAACTGTGAGGTCATCGGTTTAGGGATGCACGGGGAAGGAGGTCGGCCGTGCCTTTTCAAAGGAACCATCCCGGCATTTACCTGGAGCGATTTAGGGAAATCATGGAAAACCTAAATCAGGATGGCCGGGATTGAACCGTCGTCCTCCCGAATGCGAATCCAGTGTGCTAACCACTGCGCCACCTCGCTCGGTATCCGTGAAAGTTTGATGCTAGTGATGTCCACAGAAGGTGCTCAAACCGCCATTAGATGGGTGTTACTTACAGTATTAACCCTCCTATTTCTATCAAATTCGATACGGTAAAAAATACATTAAAGAAGAGCAGGATGTGTTGGAGAGACGAATAAGGGTTCTCGGCTCTCCGCCGGAATGCCATGGCCGCTATGCCAGCGGTGGTGTCTTTCAGTAGGATCCACCTTATATCTAAGTACGGAGCACTCGCAACATTTTCATTCCTAGATATCTAGGAATATATGCGTTTGAGAATGCCATAAGTGATGAAGAAAAATACCGAATATTCAATTATTTATCGATCCTTTCAATGCCTGCAAAATGGGCAAGAAATGAAAACGAATTCTACTATTCCGTAACGAGCAACCGAAGTCCACGTGTACCTCATACAGAAATCCTCGAAAATCCCTGAACGACCTCCGAAATTTTGTAGGCGGAGTTTTGGTTCCACCTGAACACAAGGTATCCCAGGAGAGGTGGTCAATATTCAGGGATATAAAAGAAACGATAATTAGAAGCAGAAAGAGTCTAGTATACATGGGTTCTAAAATGTATACCTTAGCAGCTATGAGCAACTCTCCGTCTTCGATACAGTGAAATTAATACCTTATACTGCGAGGTCTTTGCTTTCCATAATTTGGGAAGAGGTAGTATAGACCAGACCAACCAATATTTTCAGGTAAACATGGGCTCTAAAATGTATGCTCTGAGCACTTGTTCAGTAGAAGAGCTGAGTTTCACAGTGGCGAAGATGAAAAAGTGGTGACAGTTCTTAAGGTATGCAGTCTAGAGTCCAAGTTTACTCGATATTTTTTTCTTGTTTTCGTCCATATTACCACCTCTAGAAATATGAAAAGCAAAGAGCTTGCAATAGAAGAAACTTGTTTCACAATATCGGTGACGAAGAAGTGCTCATACGTGGTAAGGTATTCATTTTAGAGCCCATGTTTACCGGCTTTTTTGTTTCGAACGATGCTTCTGGTCACGTCCCTAAGTATTGACCCTTCCTCCTGGGACACCGAAGCGCAAGTGCAGCTGCCTGTTCCCGCGGCTGCGTCACTGTGCTCCACGTTGGCCTGACTGACCTGTACTCGGCGGCAGTACCGGCGCGCCGGCAGGAGGAAAGGATTTCTGGTCGGCTATTTTCTCCCCCGAGGGCCTGCTCATTCCCGCTAGACGCCTGCCCGCCCGCTTTATAGTCCATAATCCTGGCCCAGGGCCGGGAGCTGGGGCGCGCTCCTGGGGGAGAACGAATTTTATATCCTCCTTCCACCCCTCCTCCTGTCAGCCTCGTCTCCAAACGGGCCTTGACTTCAAGGTTTCCAGAATTGAGAGCAGTCTTGTAGAGGTCTCTCTCACGGGCACGGAAAATTCTTTCACTGACAAATGAAGTTACCCACCTCGAACGTCTAAAATGAAAACAAAATATAGTTTTTTCAAATCGGACCCGGTGGTCTGACGGTAAAGGGCGTACCTGGAAACTAGAAGGTCGCAGTATTGGGTCGTGTACGAACGTATTCACCTCTCAACGGTGTGAGGATTCAGCAGGAACTAGACGCGCTTCGGGTTTCACTTTTAACTGTAGGAACCTTTCGTAGTAGTACTGGGGAAGGTTAGGGACATGGAAGTAGCATAAATGACGTCCAACTGAAAAAGCTTGCACCAGGCCGTTGACCCATACTACGTTAATATTATCATTCATTTTGTTGCAAAAGGTGACATCCTATCGAAAGAGTCAGGGATTCATTAATTGCAAATTTCTGTTTATTTCGGACACAATCACATTCTATGATAGGATCACTACTTTTACACAAGACTCCGAAAACTGGATATTGCTAACCAACTTCCCAATACCGCTTCTGGTTTATACATATAATCACTCCAATACTGATTCTTGAAATACAGTTCTAGATGCCAGATCTTCTCTTCCAGAATCGATTCTTGCTCCCATGTAAAATCATAATCGTCTTCAAAATACGCTTGGTTTGTAAGCTTATCTTTTTTTTTCTTACAATTTTCGGCCAAGCTTGACGGAGCGACTTTTTGTGCAGTGACTTTTTGTGCAGTGAAGGAGAAGTAGCAGTATTAGAAAGAGGATGAAGCCGTCTACCTCTAATACTTAGTTGAAGTGATGTACCGCTAACTAACTCAAAAACCGGATTAGCTGACTTGTAGAGTGCATTTACATTGAAAGGTCTCTGTTGGATTCCTTTCATGTTAATTTCTTAAATCTGTTGTCATTTACGGCATAAATTTCTCTTCTAAATTTACTATGGTGTTTCTCACTATCTGGGAGGAGACTGAGCAGTGAAACGTGTTACTTTTACATATAAACAAGAACGATCTGTCACACTACTACACTTTAAATCACAGTTTATATGTAATTCATGTCACACAGTCTCATACAGAACCTACATCCGCTTTCTTTTATATACTGTATATGATAAGATACTGTCATCCCCCTTCCCTTCCGTGTGAAACGATGAATGAGCAAATGTATTTCTAGTTGCATGCTGGATGGTAGCAGACAAGCCTGTCTGCTGGAGAACAGTAGGACCAACGTCGGAACAGGTAGCTACGCTTGCTAAAAGCAAAGAGGTTTTATCCTTAGTATGGCCCTGTCCGTCCCTTGTCATGTTGATATAGGAAGCTGCCTCTCTGGTCACTTCCGTTTGTATTTGTGAGGCGCCCCTCAGGAAGGGACCACGGCAGTCTGTCCGTGGCGAGCGTCTGAAGTGGCAAGATCTCCGGCTAAGCGCGTGTCTGCTAAGTCCGTAGGACAATGGATTTATTAAGTTCAACCTAACTGAAAATTTAATCACCTTTATTTCAGGTTTAGCTCTAAAATATCTAATGTTATCTTAAATTGCAACGCAGTGTAATTCGCGTGTGAAGTTCAGAATATCTTCCGGTAGTTGCTTTGTCACTACTTTGTGAGTAAAGTGGAACCACGTGTTGATCAGTAACTCTAACTAAGATCATCAATCTTAAATGCGAATGCTCGTGTGATTATAACGTCTCGTCTTGACAATATTTTTCGATATAGCAACTTTTCTTTATGTTCAACCCACGTGGGGTGTACTTTGTGAGACCAGTACCACGTGCTTATACAACTGTTTGACCCATCAGGTTAATAGTAAGACGATAGTAACCAGTTCGATGTAATTTATTTTAATTATCAAAATTATTGTGGAGTTACACTCTTTGTATAAACCAAGTTGACCACGTGAAGCATGTGGTGAAAGCATCAAAGTAGCCCTCAGCTATTCTTTTCGGAAAGATTTCACAGAGAGTTAGTATGAATTTAGTATACCAGTGTGTGGTAATTACATGACGGACAGGATTGCGCTACGAACGTAACTTCTTTGGGTGAAAATTGAATCGGTTGGTTGTGGTTAATTTCCTCTTGCATATGTTTCAACGTTCTTTGTGTGTTATTTTATTGAATGCAGTGTTGTATGCATCTCCCAATCTTGGCTCCATATTTGATGTGTTCCGTAAGATTACAAACTCACATTGTCACAATCCTAAATAAGGCACCAGTTTAATTATGAATCAAGTTTAATATGCTGAAATTTCAATGATCAATGTTAAAATAAATTTCCAAATATAAACTGATTTATTTCTTTTTATTTAAATTCTCTTATATATATATATATATATATATATATATATATATATATATATATATATATATATATATATATATATCGCCGGTTGTCGTATGACTTTTAAAAGATTATAATTAATGTTAGTCTGGTTGGGAATTTGGTAAGCTAGACTGGATACCTGGTGAAACAGTTGCGCAGTAACGCAAGGTTAACTTCCTCAGATAGCTCACAGCTTTACCCGCTTTTATTGTCTATCAGTACCGCTTTCATAGCAAATTAAAGCAACAACGTTACAACATGAAACAAGTGACGTTAGGAAAATAGGTATTCAACAGACTTAGGAAAACCACTTTCGGAGTGGCCGTGCGGTTCTAGGTGCTACAGTCTGGAACCGAGCGACCGCTACGGTTTCAGGTTCGAATCCTGCCTTGGGCATGGATGTGTGTGATGTCCTTAGGTTAGTCAGGTTTAATTAGTTCTAAGTTCTAGGCAACTGATGACCTCAGAAGTTAAGTCGCATAGCGCTAAGAGCCATTTGAACCATTTGAAAACCACTTCTGGCCTTAACATGTAAACAAAACAATGAAAAACTTTTTCTGAAATTTGGTTTCTGTGTTCCGAACGTTATGTCTTATGAAAACGTAGCAAGTGATAATCAGTTTCGGCCAGTTCTCAAGACATTTCGCAACGGCAGTGTAGCGCCATCAACGATCCGAAAAAGGCAGGAAAACTGGATGATTTATTCGAGAGAATCAATTTAAGAAACTGAGCTTGTCACTAAAGCGTTGGTCCGCCTCTTCCCCTTAAGCAAGCAGTTATTCTATTTTGCGTTAACCGACAGAGTTAATGGACGTCCTCCCGATAGATACCGTTGCAGATGCCCTCCGACTGACGCGCTGGACCGTCAGAATCCCGAATTGGTCGGATGGCCCTGCCCATAATGCTCAAAATGTTCTCGAGATCCGGCGACCTTGCTGGCCAAAGGGGTGGGGGGGAGAGGGCGGGGGGGGGGGAGTGGTTGGCAAGCACGAAGACAAGCAGTAGAAACAAACTCTCATTGTGTGCAGGAAAGGGGGGGGGGGGGCATTGTCCTGCTGAAATGTAAGTCCACCATGACTTGCCATGAAGGGTAAGAAAACGGGGCGTAGAATATCGTAGACGTATCGCTGTGCTATAAGGATGGCGCTTGTGAGAACCAAAGGGATCCTGCTACGAAATGAAATGCCACAACAGATGACAACTCCTGGTTTCAGGCCATAAGGCCGGCGGTAGTCGGGTTGGTCCTGCCGTTGTCCGGGGCGTCTGCAGAAACGTCTTCGTTGATCATCGGGGTTCAGCTCGACATTGGACTCGTGACTGAAGACAGTCCTACTACAGGCAATGAGACTCCAGGCTGAAGACGTGTGTGGAGACACTGTGGACACATCCTGACTATCGCCCACAATACGGCGTGACAACCAGGAGTGACGGTCTGGGGGCGTCGTTTCATTTCAGTTTATAGCAGGATCCATTTGGTTTTCATTCGCACAGCAGTACGTCGAAGATATTCTACACCCAGTTTTGCTGCTGTTCGTGGCTAACCATCCTGGGCTTACATTTCAACAGGATAATGCCCGTCTACACACGGCGTGAGTTTCTACCATTTGCCTTCATGTTTGCCAAACCCTGCCTTGGGCAGCAAGGTCACCGCATCTTTCCCCATATTGAGAACCTTTGGAGCAATATAGGCAGGCAGTCCAACCAGCTCACGATTTTGCCATTCTGACCCGTCAATTGGACATAATTTGGCACGATATCCAACAAATCTATCACTCAATGCCGTGCCGAAGTACTGCTTGCAGAAGGTACGGAGGTGGACCAACGCGTTATTCACTTGCTCAATTTGTGAAGCTCTTTCTCTTGAACAAGTACTCCAGTTTTTTCTGAAATTTCAACTGTTTGTTTATCTGAACATGTACGTTAGATCTACTGATTACCGTCCCATTCTAATAATTTCTTCGTGTGTGGAGTATATATTTCAGAGGCAGACTGCTCGTGTTTTCCCCTTATTACGATGACCCTTCTGGTTTTAAATATGATTTTATGACTTAGGGACCAGCACATTTACAAGTAACGAACAACTGTTAAAACTTTCATTGTCATTTCGACATACTATGTGGTTTATATATCAAATATTTACCGTAAAGAGGACGCGCACGCACCTAGCACAAAAACTGCAGATAGCAAAGTACGTTTATTTATATCCTTGTAACTCTCTCATTTTGAATACGAACCATTGTTCACCAAATGCCGCCCATGACCTATAAGGATGAACCATATGTATTTTTGTTCGCAAGTAGACTGACAGAGCTTTTTCGAACAAAGTTTAAGATCTTAATGACTCGCCGCTGCAACTGAAATCGCTAACGCATGCCTATGCGGGCGGCGCTCGACTCGGAAGTAAGCCGGTTCGTGTCCTGGGGGAACACGAAAGTTTCACTGCCATTATCGGCCAGGCCACAGGAAAAGAGTTTGTGGTCACCATTGTTTTCGCCAACGTCCTAGATTTAATTCCAAACCTTTCCGCAGGGTTTCATCAAGAGAAGGTATATGACACTGTTCTTGGTGATCCGTTTGCTGGGTGGAGACGTTAAGGTCGGCGGCACCTTTGGTGTAGTCGTGAGCAGAAGGCTGTGTGGCGGCAGCGCGTTTCACCCTCTCCCTCATCCTCAGAACACGACAGAAACATAATGCCGGCCGGCCGCGGTGGTCTCGCGGTTCTAGGCGCGCAGTCCGGAACCGTGCGACTGCTACGGTCGCAGGTTCGAATCCTGCCTCGGGCATGGATGTGTGTGATGTCCTTAGGTTAGTTGGGTTTAAGTAGTTCTAAGTTCTAGGGGACTGATAACCACAGCAGTTGAGTCCCATAGTGCTCAGAGCCATTTGACACATAATGCCGCTACACCGTACACGCTTCCATTAATTCATCTACACTCCACACCTCTCCCCTCTCTGGCCCAACGTACGTGGATGAAGAACACCCGTCCTGAGAGATGGTTGCACCAGCCCCCTGTGATACCCTACTCAAAAGTGCCACGCGGCTGTTCCTTTTTTCTTTTGACTGTTGGAACTTTCGTTGTATCTTTTACACACTTGGAGCTATTTGCATTAAAGACACACTCTATACAGGACGCGCGCACCTAGCGCATATGGAGTAGGGAAAGCAAGATTATGTATATATTTCCCTTCTCTCGTATTGTACCATCTGACGATGGCCACTATAGGTCGACATAAGTTATGATACTGTCATAGAATGGGGTTTTGTCTCGAATAAACAGCTGTTTGAAAAATATCATTCATGGTAGTTGTAATATGGCATGCCGTCTAAAGCATGTTCCTGTCCTTCACGTTTGGCTTCTCAGTTTTATTATGGGGGGTAGGACGTCAAATGGGCCGACTTGGAGCAGGGGAGGCACCACAGGACATTTTAATTTGCACTGTCTATACTTTTACAAATAAATTCATAAAACTTTGTCATCATGGCGAGGAAGGATTCAGAATTCACACACATAGCAGTGGAAGTTCGAAAACATAGCAAAAAAAATTTTTTTTACGTGTGAAATTTCGTCCTTTTTTCACTTACTAATGGCTGCATTTGTTGCTATAGGTACACTTTTCTTGATAAGTAAGAGAGATTCTTCAATGAATTTTGCACAGCATACAAACCATACTTAAAGGTGTATGAAACTCTAGAATTTTCCACATCTATTAAAAACTGTGGTAAAAATTGAGGTAATTAACTATGAAATTTGTGTTTTTTTTTCTAAACATGAAGTTTAAAATATAACAGCTCATTCGTTTTTTCATAAATTAAATAAATTCTAGAGTTTCATACGCCTGTTAGTATGAAACCAGCACAGGAAGGTGAATGCTATCGCGCAATGGTCCGTTGCAGTATCATCCAACAGTCACGTCCACGTGCATTATTAAGCTTGTAGCGAGGAAGACTTGGCTCTGTTTGATTTATTTAGCACTAAAGCTCATAGCGTGAATAATTTATGTCCTTACTCTCTCCGTCAAATCTGTTTTTGCGCTTATAAATTTCTATTGCATCTCTGACGTGTCTAGAATATTGATGGTGGTGTGCTTATGTATAAAGATTACGGCTTGATGACCCTGTTTGAAAATGCTGAGTGAGTCTTTGCAGCCTCTGAGGATGTCTCCAACATCAGGAGACGAAGCGTTAGCTACGTAAACACGTCTTGGACCACGGTGTAATGGCCACGGATCACAAATCACCAAGGTTGTAAATACCGCATATGACACCCTGTATTGTACGACAGAATAAAAATGATTTTAAAAATACCCATAAAAATAATTCATCTGTAAAACTGTGCATTTATGTAAAATATTCTATCCGTGTCTGGAAGAATTTCCTGTCGGATGTTGGTATCCAAACCATTGTGTTGTGAGGGCGGAAACAGAAGATCCGCGAAGGTGAGTTGGCGGGCATACGAGCGGCAGCGAGATGTCGGCGTGTCGCGCGTTTCTTTTTGTAACTGTGGCAGTTGGCTAACTGGAAGCCCCAGCAGTTAGCATTTGGCTCGGTGTCTGCACAGCCGACCCAGACGCCAAACATTTTTCAGAACAAATCGATTCGACGTGGCCAATTTTCATGTGACTCGTCATCTTGCATAAGAAGCAGCCTTCAGAATGTGGGACACGGTAATTCTGCAGGCTGTAATCTGCAGGAAGGACTCAAAAACAGGCGAGTCGCTTTACTGGGGACGACCTGGGGATTCTGTCGGGCGAGGTTTCAGGGAGCGGGAGTTTAAGGTACACTGGCTGCCGTGTCGCAGCCGGTAGGCAGCTGCGAAACCCTCACTTCTACGCGTAACTGGAGGTGTTGGCGATATTACATCGCAAGTGTAAATAATAACCTGGTATTTAGCGTAAAAACCACGCTCTGGGTAATTTTTATCCAGTATTGCAGAATAGTATCCTTTAATGACCGCCTGCACCCGAGATACTGTGAAAAATAGAATTAAAAACAGGTTTTACCACTGACAAAGAACCACCCACACCTACACACTCACACTGTAGTGGCGTAGCAAGACAACCACGCCACTCGGAGGAAGCCGAAAGGCACGCGTTAAGCTCACGCAGATTGGCGTGAGGTCTGGAACAGGACAATGTCTTTAGAATTGCAATAAAGTACGAAAATCTTGTAATACTTAACTTTAGTCCATAATCGGTGTACATCGCTCTTGTACAGATATAATCTCCATTTTTTATACACTGGTAATGGCGCCTTGCTAGGTCGTAGCCAATGACTTAGCTGAAGGCTATGCTAACTATCGTCTCGGCAAATGAGAGCGTATTGGTCAGTGTAGCTTCGCTAGCAAAGTCGGCTGTACAACTGGGGCGAGTGCCAGGACGTCTCTCTAGACCTGCCGTGTGGTGGCGCTCGGTCTGCAATTACTGACAGTGGCGACACGCGGGTCCGACATATACTACCGGACCGCGGCCGATTTAAAAGCTACCACCTAGCAAGTGTGGTGTCTGGCGGTGACACCACACACACATATACACACACGAGACAAAAAGTTTGTCAGGAGACATGATTCCAATACCGTGTATCACCGTCCTAGCATCGCTAATGGTTCAAAATGGCTCTGAGCACTATGGGACTTAACTTCTGAGGTGATCAGTCCCCTAGAACTTAGAACTACTTAAACCTAACTAACCTAAGGACATCACACACATCCATGCCCGAGGCAGGATTCGAACCTGCGACCGTAGCGGTCGCGCGGTTCCAGATTGTAGCGCGTAGAACCGCCCGGCCACTCCGGCCGGCGCATCGATAATGGTCTCAAGTCGGCGAAGAAAGGCATATACAAGTTTCTTCTGGTATGCCATCCCCATAAAACGGCGCTTTCCGTCGGAACTGCAAATGGCACGAAACAGTACGAGAAATTTTGACTGCCCCTGCTCCACCAGCGAAATTAAAAATAGCGCCAGTCACACTACAGAAAGATAACTTACGACTGTTAGTAGTGATATCAATTTAAATATGTCACGATCAATTCCCAGCCCAACTCCTGGACAATGGCTGGCACAGAGAGACAGCTATCTAGTTCTGCAGGAGAGCGCTGGAGTTCATAATTAGCCGAGATCTTTCGCAGGGACTCATACTGAAATTCCACCGAAGGGGAAACACTAACAGTTCCGCTTAGTGAGGATTTTAACGCCTCTACAATAGAATGCGACTCCTATACTTCAAACGTCACGGTACCTCACTCGATGTACTGCAAAACGCCGCATGTGCGCAGGTGAATTTAACTGACTCACAATTATCTCGACACGGATACACCCTTGACACCCAAAGCGGTATTAATGTACGCAAATGGAATTAATAACGCTACGAAATATCGTCGCCCTTGCCAAATTTCCATATTACAATGAAAACTATTAAATATGATAAATAAAAACAAGATTTAAATTAACTCCTTAACTTACTACAAAAGCCAGCAATAAATGGGAAAAGATCTGAAACAATTATGAAATCACCAAAGTTACAAACATACAGTTAACCATGAGATTTGGAACAAAATGGAACTACCATTTGGCTAGGTTCCTCGAAGGATTCGGAATTGCTAATAATCAGGCAACTGACTTTACAATTTTTTTTCAACCTCCTTATCCATTGATTACAATAACTCTTTGACTCATAAGAAAATGAAAAAGCCCATGCATCTGACAATGGCTGACGAATGCAGGACAGCAGAACCTATGATGAATTTGAACTACAACCTTGGGATTGTCCTAATATGCCGGGACTCACCATAATGTTCAGTATAAAATGTCGTAGTTCGACAGCCAAGAACTGCTAAAAATACTTCTTTATTCACACAATATGTAGCTGTATTAAAACTGTATCTTTTGTTGCCCTAAGAAGAGAAAATCGTATGTAGTATCTCTCTAATAATTGTATTAACATTTGTGAAGGTACTGTCCCATAGTGCGTAAATATTGAAAAAACAGTGTTGTAGTTCGACCGCCAGGACCTGCTAAAAATACATTTTTGTTCACACCATATGAGGCTATATTGAAACTGTGGCGACAAATCACGAAACAGATCCATCCTTTATCACTGCTGTAAAGTAGTAAAACACAGGGGCGTGCACAAAAATATGGAAACACGAAAAATACAACCGTTACCGCGCCTAGTATGGCGTAAAAGACGTGTTAGCATTCAGTCGTTTCAGAACGGATGAATACAAGTTATGTATGGTTTCAGGGGATCTAACACTCTTCCTCCCATAATACAATGACTAGGCCAGGTGACAATGATAGACGTGGATAGTGATCATGCGCCCTTCCCTCCAAAGTACCGGGTGATCAAAAAGTGCCGGCCGCGGTGGTCTAGCGGTTCTAGCCGCTCAGTCAGGAACCGCGCGACTGCTACGGTCGCAGGTTCGAATCATGCCTCGGGCATGGATGTGTGTGATGTCCTTAGGTTAGTTAGGTTTAAGTAGTTCTAAGTTCTAGGGGACTTATGACCACAGCTGTTGAGTCCCATAGTGCTCAGAGCCATTTGAACCATTTTTTGATCAAAAAGTCAGTATAAATTTGAAAACTAAATAAATCACGGAACACTGTAGATAGAGAGGTACAAATTGACACACATGCTTGGAATGACATGGGGTTTTATTTAAACCAAAAAAATACAAAAGGTCAAAAAATGTAAAGCACGTCCGGAGTTATGGTGAGGCATTGGCGTCGGATGTTGTCTTTCAGCATCCCTAGAGATGTCGGTCGATCACGATACACTTGCGACTTCAGGTAACCCCAAAGCCAATAATCGCACTGACCGAGATCTGGGGACCTTGGAGGCCAAGCATGACGAAAGTGGCGGCTGAGCACACGATCATCACCAAACGACGCGCGCAAGAGATCTTTCACGCGTCTAGCAATATGGGGTGGAGTGCCATTCTGCATTTTGGTTCTAATAAAACCCCATGTCATTCCAAGCAAGTGTGTCAATTTTTACCTCTCTATCTACATTATTCCGTGGTTTATTAAGTTTTCAAATGTATACTGACTTTTTGATCACCCTGTACATCAAGAAGGCTTAGTAATGTGGTTTGGTGGCTGTGATGGCTAGGGGAGGCATGACAATTCATTCGGGTGCTCACAAAACCAGTCGTGGACAGTGAGACATCTGTGAACAGGGGCCGTGTCGTCTTGGAACACCAACAGTTGCTGCTGTCAGGAATGCAGGTTCATCACAACCAGTTTCCAAGCAAATGCAGAGGATATTTGCCATTTGCAGACGGATAAGTCGCTAAGGGCTATTTAGCATACTGGTACATAAAACTGCACGTCTTCTATGGGCAAAACAAAGACAGCCGCCGAATGGAGACGAGCAGTTTGCCCGACGAGTCGCAACTTTCTATCTGTTTTCAAATGATACAAAGCATGTTCACCGACAGCCCAATGACGTGACAACCCACAGTCTGTAGAGCCAGCAGTTCAGGCTGGAGGTGAATGTGTGATATTCTGGGGGTGCTTTTCGTGCCATAACTTTGCCCACTCATTGGAGTTACTGTCGACAAGACATAGGATGTTAAATTCTTTCTGGATAACCCAGTGTTAGAATTTTTCTTCATCTTCGTAATGTGTAAGCTGCGGACGCAAGCGTCTCCCAATATAACAGCCGCGCTGACAGGGCTGCACGCCTATGTTCCTGGTTTGACGAATGCTGTTTTATGAGTTCTGGACTGTCAATCGAGAATACGCAACATGTGTCCGAAAAGTCTGATCGATTTTATTTACTTAAGTATTTTTATTCTCATCTCCCGTAGACACGGCCTACTAGTAGAAGTGTTAGCAATGTGCAACAGCCCTGTTGTAGTAGTAATTGAACTATCGGAAAATAATAATGCAGTTCATATTAATAATTAACTGTTGTCTTGGTGTACTCATTTTGTAGCTGCAGATACTAGGATTAACGTGTTATAGTTAGCAAGGAAGTTTATTGTTTGAAGAAAGCTTATACTAAGTGGCTAACGTTTCCACCGCTCCTTACCTTATATTTATACATTAACTATGTGAACTGTGGACTGACAATAGCATTAATAGACTTAGGATTTTTATTATATCAATGACAATAATATGCACAAAAGTACCGTATGTTTTTATCATCAAAAATTACAAAAATATCTACAATAAAATTAAAAATATGACTCGACAAAATCAAAGTGAGATAACATTTCTCTTTTTGATAATGAACTACTTATTTAACAATAAAATGTACATCATTTGAGGCAAGGTAAGCTATGGGATTTGATCTTGTGATACGCTTTCTATTAAGAGTATCAGAAAGTAGAAAATCTATGACTTGCTTTTTTCTTTTTTTTTTTCATACAGCCTCATTTTTACTTCAGTTTATGAGCTCTGACTCCAAAATACACACATTAAAAAAAGCTTTGCATCATCCCAGTTCCCAGAACTCCCGAGGATAGACAATAACTGTGGATATTGTATCACACAGTCCCCTTGACTGTTCAGAGATGTCACTAAACCAGCCCAAAGATGTAAACAACCATGCATGAGCAGCGCCTATTAGACGGAGGGGGTCTGACAGCCGATCAGTTCCAGCCATTCCACCAGGAAGGAGGTACGAGGGTTGTGTTGTCTGTAGTTCAACATTCCTAGAAGGTCAGTACCGCGGGTCGATCGCGTACGCATTGTTACTTTGTGTCACGAAGGGCTCTCAACAAGGGAACTGTCCAGGCGTCTCGGAGTGCACCAAAGCGATGTTGTTCAGACATGGAGGACACAGAGAGACAGTAACTGTCGATGACATGCCAGGCCGCTAAAGGACTACTACTGCAGTGGATGACCGCTACTTACGGAGTATGGTTAGGAGGAACCCTGACAGCAACGCCAAAATGTTGAATAATGCTTTTCGTGCAGCCACAGGACGTCGTGTTATGACTCAAACTGTGCGCAATAGGCTCCATGATGCGCAAATTCACTCCCGACGTCCATGGCGAGGTCCATCTTCGCAGCCACACCATGCAGCGCGGTTCAGATGGGCCCAACAACATGCTGAATGGACGGTCAGGATTGGCATCACGTTCTCTTCACCGATGAGTGTCGCATATGCCTTCAACCAGACATTCGTTGGAGACGTGTTTGAAGGCAACCCGGTAAGGCTGAACGCCTTAGACACACTGTCCAGAGAGTGCAGCAAGATGGAGGTTCCCTGCTGTTTTGGGGTGACATTATGGTGGGCCGATGTACGCTGCTGGAGGTCATGGAAGGCGCCGTAACGGCTGTACGATACGTGAATGCCATCCTCCGACCGATAGTGCAGCCATATCAGCAGCATATTGGCGAGGCATTCTTCTTCATGGACGACAATACTCGCCCCATCGTGCACGTCTTGTGAATGACTTACTTCAGGAGAACGACATCGCTCGACTAGAGTAGCCAGCATGTTCTCCAGATGTGAACCATATTGAACATGCCTGGAATAGATTGAAAATGTCTGTTTATGGACGACATGACCCACCAGCCACTCTGAGGGATCTACACTGAATCGCCGTTGAGGAGTGGGACAATCTGGACCAACAGTGCCTTGATGAACTTGTGAACAGAATGCCACGACGAATACAGGCATGCATCACTGCAAGAGGACGTGCTACTGGATATTAAAGATACCGGTGTGTACAGCAATCTGGACTACCTCCTCTGAAGGTCTCCTGTATGGTGGTACAGCATGCAATGTGTGGTTTTCATGAGCAATAAAAAGAGCGGAAATGATTTTTATGATGATCTCTATTCCTGTTTTCTGTACAGGTTCCGGAACTCGCAACCGAGGTGGTGCAAAACTTTTTTTGATGTTTGTACAATGAAAACCTTGTCCAAAGGTTCAAATCAAAAATATTTTCTTTCCAAGGCCCTGTACTTCTACTGACACAAGAGAACCACATTTAAAGTGGACAGTATCATTATAAAGGAAATCCAAACGATTAAGAGAAAATTTTCAGCCAACAAAATCATTGAATGGGATGTACTATATGATACCGTTTTCCTAGCATCTTTCCCATTTTCGTTGACACTTCTTTTACAACTTTACCATTAGCACCTTCCTATTTATTCTTGTTTCACTAGTATACTTCTGACTGCACCAAAGTTGTTACAACAGGAATAAATCCGAATTTTGATTTTCTGTAGGAAAGCATGCCCGAAATTTCAGCATTAGACATTAATTATAATGGCAGTCCGACTGAAGCGGCTTAAATTCTAGAAGTAATATTTGCAGACATCAATGCAAAATCCGCATCTCGTCAACATGGAAGATGGTGGTAAGAAAATGACTGAAGTTAACAATTTAAATGCTGCTACATTCGAATATCCAATAAATTTTTGAACATCACAGTTTAGTACGAATCGCTTTTGCACCTCTGTGTCAGGCCGGAGCTAACCTATTACATGCATCATTTTCCTGTACAATGCTTTTAGGGAATCAGTATTTTTCACCATAAATGTAGTAGGGCTACATTGGCATGCTTAACGCCTTAGGGCTATATGGCACTCACAGATCTGTCGAACAATTTACTAATAGTGAAAAAAATTATTTTTTTCTAAACGTTCAGAGTTTATTAGAAACTTTTCCTATGCACCATCTTCTTCGAACCTGTTTGCAATCTGACTTGTTCTGTTGTTTTCCCGTAATGTCAAATACCTGGGTATTTTTCTAAGAACTTACGTAATTTTGGATGAATCAGTTTACTTAAGGGAATGTCACCACAAAGGAAAACTGTACAAAGTTCTTCACAGGATGGTGAATACGATTGGCGGGATTCCCGTACAGGCACCTGCTGCGATGTTTTTCGATTTTCAGTTCGTTGTACCACATGCCTTTGTTTTTCTGTTGCCATGTGTTCCTGGACATTAATTGACTTTTCCTCAGTTACTCTTACGTCACACGGCTTACAATCTAGCGTATTATCAGCCGAAAATATTTTCTCACCATGTCGACACCCGAACTGTTGAAATTTTAATTGAATTCTTCGTTTCACTTTAGGCATTTTTTTCTGACCGACACTGCACACACTCCGGAGTTCAGACGACTGATTAACATGATGAGACACTCGTCTTGCAGTCCAGGGTCTCCTCTCTGAGCTGAGAGTATCAGAACACTACACAAACTGAGTGCTGCTTAAGGAGAAAGTCCATACTGTGAATTCAAACGACAGAAACGAAGAAGACAGATATTTTCCATTTTCAAGGAAAAAAAGTGAGGTGAGCAATTCTATAAAATGTAGCGCAGACGAAAGAAGTAGCAGTAGCTTGAAAGAATGAAAAATAACATTGTCGTTTAGTTTCTAAAATATGCTATATCAGAGAGATATGGCCGTATATTCATAAATATGACTAAACAAATTACATTCATTCATTTAACTATTTGACAAGAAGCAATCACATGTATCTACGCAACACGTCAGTGTTACTGGAAAATATATGCCCCATGACAAAAATCATTGCCCTAGTTATTTACAATCCATAACAACACCGATATGTTAGCAATCTCCATTTTTTTTAATTAGCAGTTACTTCATTTCTGGACATAAATAACCCGGTACTATCTAGGAATAACTAAACGCCAGCATTTTAATTTTCTTTCCGATTTGCAGGGATTTCAGTTACTTCACTGATGTATGCCAGCAACTTGCTAATGACTGATCCTGATTTTTTGGCATGGAGAATAACCCTCCTGAGAAGTGTCGTGTCTCCCGAACTTGACACACCTAATCCTAATCAAGGTTCTGTTTTACCTATACACTATGAGATAAGTAAGATCATACTGCATCTCAAAAACAAAAAAAGGACCGGGAGATTACAGTGTAATCGCCGAGATGCTGTAGATAGGACGCAAACCCATAATCGACAGATTACAAGCCAACATTGTGAATATATGTGAGAGTGAAGTGAAACCCACAGCTGCACCCCCTACACAAATAAGGTGAGAAGACGGTACCAAACCATTACCGACACATTTATCGTCTGCCAGTAACCTGTAAATTATTCTCTCGTGCCCTCTCTACCAGATTAGAGCGACTGATGGAGTGGAAGGTAGGGGGATACCAGGCGGGCTTTCGACAAAGCCGATCTTCAGTAGAACAAATGCGGAACTTCAAGACGAACATAGCACCGTGAGTCAATTCCCACACTGGACACGTTAATAGATAAAGAAGAAGGGCAGTGACTTGATGAACCCACCACCGTGTTCATGCACAACATTAATGCGGTATGGATAGCAAAACAACTCTGATAATCCAACAAATTTTAACAAACGCAGTCTCAAAAGCAAAAAGTCGTGTGAGTGCTGAGGGTCGTTTTTGTTTTTATGTATATCGCGGGATGAAGCTCCAGGTTAGTTAATTGAATCCAGGCAAGCGTCGTTTGAATATGCAAGGGTATCCTCCAAAATAATGAACGGGGACACTTAGGACTATTAAATGTGACTTCAGTTACCATTACTTTGATTTATTCCAACGAAGTGATCGTTAAACGAATGTCAACCTGTAGCAATATTAATCATCCTACAACAAAATCGCAGATAAACAATTGGTAATGTTTGGGAATGTTGCCCTAATAATAACCTTCGCACATCTGACATGGGGGGAGGGGGGGGGAGGGAAGATACTAATAATCGTGCAAATAAATTAAGTACAATCGTGAAAGCTCCGTGATTGTTGTAATATTAACTGAAAATAGAACAGCCGAATGGAATAGTTATACCTGTGCTCGAAGATGTAAGCAACTGTTCATGACGTTAAAATGCAAGTCTTAAAATGCAAGTCTTCAGAGTGAAGCCTGAAGTAATAGGATTCCTTAGACGTGCCTTCAATGACCCTACACGTCTCCTCGCAGATGGTGCTTGATTTCACCATAATACTGCAGGTGGGGGCTGAAGTTGCTGCAGAATTGATCATTGGCAGTCGTCAGCGGCTAAGTTCACATTAGGCGGAAAATTTTCTAAGCCACCAATGTATTAATTCAGGGTGCTCAACAGGCGACAGCAGCTCTGAACAGAGAAGCCTGGTGGCGGAGGCTTTGGAAGTTGTAGCTGAAGGTTGGAGATAAAGTCGAAGTCTGATTAAAAGGAAACTTCACGTTACTGCGCCTTGCTTTTCTCAATGAGTTTTGATTGACTGAGCTCCTGATCTTCGGAGCACCAGTCAATAAAACTGCTTCTTAGAAAACACTAGTGTCTCCTTCCCACAGCTAGTTAACCAATAACTTGCGTCCTACGGTCCTCAACAGAAAAAACTATTGCGTCTCTGTTTCTTTCAACAACGAGGCACTCTGCATCGTTACCATCCAGTGCATCTTTCTAACTTATAATTTATTTATGGTAGCCAATGATGGCGAGGCCTTTTTTTTTATTATGATTTCATTCCCCTGCTCCATATGGCCAGGGGAGGGCTGTCAGCGGCACAATCCGCCACTCTTCAGCCGAGTGACATGAAAGCTAATACAAGAAGAAAATGATACACAGAAAGGCGATAAAAATGGGGGGCATAAAAACACAGTAAGGGAAGATAATGGAGGTAAAAATACATTGACATGGAGACGTTCATGGGGGGACAATTAAAAATTTCGACATAAAATGAAAAAAAAAAACACAGCAGGCGATTCGTAGAGCACAAAAAAGACACTGAAGTCACACACGCAGGTTAAAAATTGGCCACAGTATTAAAAACACTTCAGAACAAGACACTTTAAAGCCATTTGAAGAGATGAAGCACACGCCACGAAGAGTAAAACTTGCAGGAGGGACCTGCCGAGGGAGAGGCCTGAGAGGATGGAAAAGGAGGGTGATGGCGAGTCTTACATCGTGTAAATATTTGTTTTCGCAGAGTCTTGATGTTCATCAGTGTCTCACACTTTCAAAGGCCTAGGACTATGGGTCCCCTATTCAGCTTATGTCTAGAATAAATTTCGTTTATTTCCGTCAATGAGTACAAAGAATCTGGTCCCTAATAATCGTATTAAGTCACTGTTAAAATATTTTTCTTGGAAAGGCGTTCACAGGGTACGTGAGGCCCTCTGGCGGTTAAGCTTCTGCGACCTCTCGCTTATGCTGCATTCTGGTGGCTCTGTCAACAGATGACGCTGATTAGTTATTTTAACCATTTGTTTTCATCCTTTTCTTCTCCAGTTATTCTCTCAACTTTATACTACTTTATTAACTCCATAGCTTGTTCTTTTGTAAGTTTATATTTTTATCTAATATGACCACAAGAGTGTCTCAGAATTACGTATTGACACTTGACTATTTTCCTTTTAACGATTTTAAATTTAACTTAAGTAATGTTTTCATTGCCACATTTTATCACTGTAATAACGTACGCGTTTGCAAGCCAGCTATAGAATCTACCTACAGTACTCTTCATTTATTGCATTCAGTACAATTTTATAATTGACGAATATATATATATATATATATATATATATATATATATATATATATATATATATATATATATATATATGCTTTCTGATATCTAAAGAGCTTATGGCACACACTTATGTTGTCGCTGCTGCAGTGCAGTTTGTTATGAACAGTAGCACTATTGACAGGATGACTCCGCCGGCTCTGTAGCCTACTTTACAGCTTATTTCAAATATGTGCGAGGTTCCTAAGCTGATTTTGTGACACTGCAACTATAGGTTTATTATATTAGGACATGTTGTAAAACAGGTATGCCTTGTCATATTTTAAGCGAATGTTCCCACATCATGAAAGTCATAATTTTTCGTTATGACATATTTTCTTGTTTTAATTTGTAACCCGTCGACTACTTGTATTCCATATACCATATTTTGCTAGAGATCTGAAGATGATCATTCCTGAACGAAACCGCTAGTCTAAGGTCCAAACGTTTTGTGATCATTGATGGAAATAAAAGAAATTTATTCTCACTTCCATGATTACTGTTTTAATCAGCGGACATGTAGAGGCTTACGATGTTTGACTCTACCTTTCAATTATTTCTGGGAAAACGGTCAGCTTCCTGCATTTCGAGAACAATGGCACGTTCTGCTAAAAAGGGCAGTCTTCCTCACTCAGATTCCAGGTCGTAAGTGCTTTTGCTGGATGTTCGCTCCACTGGAGCTGCTACCTGTGTTTAGATACACGACCTGATGTCAAGAGGCTGTGCTCCAAAACAATAGCGATTGGCTGGTGGGCCAGTGACCGTCAGCCCACCACTTGGCATTGAACGCGACTGGCTTTGCTACTTTTGGTGACCCACAAGCGTTTTCAAAGTTCGGTTGCTTTCAACATTTTCCCACTTATATAGGGCATTCAGTTACTACCTAGCAGTAAAAGTATAGTAAGGTTGCATTATTTGTTTACCGACCATCACTAGTGTCGCTGTTTATCATATTCTTTGGTGTCAATTAAGTATTCTGATCAAATCTAATTCCTCTTACGAATTTGCATATGTTACGAGACTGTTTCCGTAGAAACGATCCCATAAAACTAACAATTCCTGAATCTTTTAAAATAAAAAAGGGGATGATCTCATACTCCTTTCCAATTTAATATTAGAAAAGATCATCAAAATATGGCCAAAGTAAAGATATGGAATAAATATGTGAATAAAATGTGAAAGAATCAACATGAAATGTTTTGCATTTGCTCAGGACCTAGCAGTAGTTCCAGGGATGCCAATGAAACCAGACATGCGTTTGGGAGGCCCCATATCATCACTTGCCTAATAATCTCTTATGAGAAGATACACTACAAAGACTGCAGAAATGCAGCCCTGGGATACGTCCGGAGAGTTGTGGAAACATCTCTCAAGTTCAACACTTTAAGACTTGTGTGAAAGTACTGGGAAAACTGACAATGACACAGTGAGCTATAAGGAAAACTGTGTAAATTCTACACAATCATCTGGAATATTAATAACAATGAAACTATTTCCAGCAAAGGCAAACTACGCCACTATCAAACAGCCCATCTCCCAGAAGCACTCTACGCTGTTAAAGACATCAACATTAGCACTCAATGCCAATGTCACCGAGAAAATGTATCGACAGATATTGCGGAAAATATTCGAACTCAAGATTCAGGATGGTGTTTGGATGCCTAAATGTTCAGAAGATTCTATTTCCTTACTAAACGAATAAACTAAAACGGCACATAGGAAGTCGTTTAGGCCGAATGGGCGACTTACGATTAACCAAAAGGTTCTTCCACATAATAAATATAATCCATAAAACCCAAGTAAGATTATAAGTCCACAGGCAACCCGGTCTTAAAGGAGTGCCTGCTGACTCAGTGGCAGTTATACGCTCGTCATACAGACACGAGATCGTTTATCCTGTGTTCACATCCAAAAAGCTACAACGAACAGAAAGTAGTCTGAAAATCAAAAACACATGGGCGGTAGAACGTCCACCGATCCATAATGACAGGATGAAAAAGATGAGAAGAACAAGATTAGTAAAGTTAGCTATTAATTCTACTTTCTCTTTGAAGAATCAAACGAAATGATAATAACGGTAATGAAAATGTTTATGTTTTTGAGGAATATAAATGACTATATCTAATTTCTTCGTATTAACACTCTAATGTAATGATGTGCGGCGTTTCACGGCTCTTTGTTAATGAACGCTATGTGACAAAAGTCTCTGGCCCCCAAACTTTTCCGGTTAAGCGAAAGTAATACATTGGAGATGGAAGGAGAGTTACTACTGATGAAGAGGAAAACAAATGTTCCTAACAGAGGTGCCCGTAAGGCAGACTTTTTATTACCCTGGTCGAAAGGTCATTTGCTTTTGAGTAATACCTCTAGCACCTCATAATTTTCCTGGCGCCAAATAAGAAACCTGAGAGATAAGCCACTCGCAAGAGGCCGTTTCAGATTTCACGGGCTGCAACCAGATTCCCTCTGGCGTATCAGACTGCAACAGCTTTCATGATATGGTGTTAAATGACATTTGAAACACCTCAGTGGACATAACTGTACTGGTGGATAAAAAGAGCTGGTTTCTAATTCCTGCGAATTTATGTTTGCCCCGGACATTTATCTGTGCTGGAAATTTCAACAAAATATTACAGGTTACTAAGCTGAAGGCGCTATTTGCTGAGAACACAATTTCCAGTTTGTACACACCAGTTTTTATTGCTTAGCCTTGAAAGCATGAAGGCGGCACAGTAGTTAAATTATTAGCCACCTCGTCGGGAATGCCTGAAAAAGTAGTCACTTAGCCATATGCGAGTATATTCGTCTCGCGAATCGGTATGTAGCGAAAAGAATATTTTGATTCGTCATCACAAATCTAGACGTGTGATACTGGTGCAGTGTTAGGTATTTGTAGATGTAGTTTCTAAAACTGCTAATGACGTGAGCGACGGAGATGACAGAAGAACAGCATGGCGAATATTTGGCGATACGTGGCTCTTGGTTACGTATTGGGAGGAGTATTGTACTTGAACAATGACTGCTTCTTGGGACAAATGAGAGGAAAGCCATTAACCCTCGACTGGTAATATGTGAAAAATATATGCTAATGGTAATATCCATCTTTGAGGCGAAGATTACCAAATTTTGCAATTTAAGTCCACGTTATTGAATATTGAAAATAAATAACAGTTTAAAAGATTGATGAAATATTAATACTAATATTGAAAATGGTTCATATGGCTCTGAGCACTATGGGACTTAACATCTGAGGTCATCAGTCCCCTAGAACTTAGAACTACTTAAACCTAACTAACCTAAGGACATCACACACATCCATGCCCGCGGGAGGATTCGAACCTGCGACCGCAGCAGTCGCGCGGTTCCAGACTGAAGCGCCTAGAACCACTCGGCCACACCGTCCGGCAATATTAATATTTTTATTGTGTTTAAATCACAGTTTGAGTTACAATGTGCCAAAATTACATATCTTTTATTCACAAAATAGGTTATTCTTGATTACTGTTTTTGCAAAATTCAAAAAACTAAATATTAGTGTTTCAAATTAAATAATTTGTGAAATTGACGTATTTTCTCAGGTACATTGATATACACCCCCCCCCCTCCCCAACTAAAGTGCAAAATAACACCAGTAAAAATCGCATCGTTTTAGAGACATGGTTGCACGAAAAATAGAACGTCTGGTACAGTCATTTGCAAAAAGTAATACCAGTTTTGCAGGTCCAGACTTGAAAATGGAGCACAGAACCATAAAACCAATTTCAGTTTTGTCTGTACCTTTCTAACTGAAGGTAGAATGATTATTTAATTTACTCATTATGACTTGTAGTTTTGACTTGGTATGTATCACAATATCAGCCAAAATATCAGTGTTCAAAAATAAACGCCATATTTATTCTGGGTCTGCATCGTTATCTAACTGACAGAAGGACCTAAACATGACGACAGTTTAATTTCAATTATATTTTTGTGTGGTGTCTTAGTTCCACTAATGGGCGCTCTGGAACTCCACGTCCAACACTTCATCTTGCCATGATAAGATACATCAGTTTCGGTGTCATCATTTTCCATATTCTCAACAGAGTCAACACTATCTTGCTCATTCTCGAACGAGTTCAGAACATCATTCACATGTATCTCATAATCACTATCATGGTCTGAATATGATAGGTGACCTTCTTCGAAAACATAAGAATCATCTGGAAGGTAATGATCATCTCTATCCTCGAACTGCTCTTAAGGCCATGGCACCATTGTATTGCTTCTTTGTCACATATCAGGTATCCCCCCACTAGTAGCCATCTGTAAATAAAGAGCTATTTCGGAAGTAATGAGTGTAACAGAAAACAGTACTCGTTTAAAGTAATATCCGTCCATCAGACGTAGGAAAATTCTTACCTTTACAGTAAAATCCGCCTGTGAGACGTGCGTCCGTAAGTAAAACAATACTATCTCGGAAATCAAACAATGACGTCCGAACAATAACAAGTTCATCTCACGACTGAAGCATAGTCGAAATATCAGATAAAATTAACAATGTATGTGTGCCAACAGCCGGCCGGAGTGGCCGAGCGGTTAAAGGCGCTACAGTCTGGAACCGCACGACCACTACGGTCGCAGGTTCGAATCCTGCCTCGGGCATGGATGTGTGTGACGGCCTTAGGTTAGTTAGGTTTAAGTAGTTCTAAGTTCTAGGGGACTTATGACCACAGCAGTTGAGTCCCATAGTGCTCAGAGCCATTTGAACCATTTTTTGTGCCAACAATGCGCTGAGAAATTTCATATCCGCCTACGAGACGAATGTTACCAACTAAGTTCAAATGGTTCAAATGGCTCTAAGCACTATGGAACTTAACATCTGAGGTCACCAGTCCCCTAGACTTAGAACTACTGAAACCTAACTAACCTAAGGACATCACACACATCCATGCCCGAGGCAGTATTCGAACCTGCGACCGTAGCAGCAGCGCGGTTCCGGACTGAAGCGCCTAGAACCGCTGGCCACCCCATGTGAGCATGCTCCTAGCCACGCAACTGTGCAATACGTTTGAACGTGCCAGCACTTAGACAGTGAGATGAAGGCCCGAGATTAAGTAAATCAAAAGTCGTATTTTCATTTAAGTTTCTCTATTTTAATTGAGAAAACATGGACGGTTAAATGATTAGTATCTTAAATTATGTACATGTCTCTGTTATACACTGTTGAAGTTACAGCTAATTTGACAGAGGCATGAAAACATAAAACTGTGTTTGCTGTCTGAAGAATATTAACTAGCTATAGCTCATTCATTAAGAATATCTAAACAAGTGAAGAGTGATGTAATGTTCAGGCACAGTAATCGCGAAGTAACTACCCAATGTCCTGTTTACCATGTGCTGAATTGTGACATTGTGACTCGCTAGATGAAAAATCTTCTCCCTTCGTACTGCTCACACATTTGTGGCCGCAACAAGTGCAAATGTCTTGGCAGATATTACCTCATTCACCAAACTCGGTGGCCAACGATAAATACAGGCCTAGGGGCACGCCGTGTGTTGTCCGAAAAGTAGTGTTAACTACCGGCCGACACAGACACATGAAGCCGATTCATGTTCAACTGCATTTTATTTTAAAACCAGTGTCAAACTTTATTTTCTCGAAGCATATCTTACGTGTGGCATGGTCATAACTAGAAAACAATACGCAAAGATGGAACAGCAAAGACATACTATTCAGACGCAATCCGACTCGGACGAGAGACAAATGTTTGAAAATGACTTTACGACAGCAATCGGTAGTGACGATTCATCAAATATTGACGCAAGTGTTAACGGAAATTTTGACAATAGGCCGTCCATCAAAAAAATTTCAAAGTCTCAGTCAGAGCCCATGTTAATACATGACGTCACGTCTAATGACGCGGCGGGGGCAGACACCTTGCAAACAGCAAACATTGCCAACATGTTACAAATGCTAATGAAACAAAATGCAGAAAATATGGCAACCTTAAAGACACAAAATGAACAGTTAAAGACACAAAATGAACAGTTAAAGACACAAAATGACGAAATTAAATCTGATCTCATAGCAATCAAGACAGGTAATGACACTTTATGTAAACGTGTGGAACTTATAGACGCCACACTGACCAAACAGATGACTGAACTCAGAACGAAATTTTCCAAGCTTAATACGATACATGAAAAGACTACAAATGACGTAGAACTTTTACAGACACAAGTAAAAAACCTTAATGTCACGTGTGAAGCTCTTACTGAACAAATTCAAACATATCCTTCAGTACACGACAACCTTGAAAATCGAATTACTGACGTGCAGAATAAATTTGACGATGTTGAACAACACCTGACTGACATCTTACAATCTGATGCCACAGCTCATTTTCAAAATATTAATAAAGAATTTCATGATTGGGTAGAGAACAAACACAAACATTTTGATAGACGCATACGTGAAAATTTACCAATAATTGTGCACGACTCCGTAGCGGAATACATCACTAATAACGAACAACTGATTAGTGACGCAGTACAGTCTGTCACTGCACAAATGACACAATTCACCGATCAACCACAGTCTGAATGTAACGAAAATATCCGTCAAAATGTACAGTTCAGAAACCAATATACATACGAGTATGACGCACGCATACCGCACAAGAACAAAACACACCACGACAACAACACATACCACGACGTGCAAACACAAACACAAGCTATTATTATGGCAAACCACAGCAAAATTATCGTAATTACTCGCCATCTGAACATTACAGTAATTACAGTGGAACAAATCCACATCATAATGCAAAGGAAGAAGAAAGTTTAATAAAAGACAGGCAATTTCAGACTCTTATCCCAGAAAAACGAACCATTCATCCGGTGATTTTTCTTAAATCTTTTAGTTACGCATTTCCACGCACTTGGAGTGACCGGAAAAAGATTTCATATATTTTCGGTTACATCCAAGGCGATGCAGCTGTCTGGGCATACAGTCGAGCTGACGTATGTACCACGTACAGTGAGTTTGAGCGTGCCTTTCTGAACAAATTCTGGTCGCAATCCGTCCAGGAGCGACTCAGAAGACAAATTTTAGAACCTGAAACTTTTAACAGCAAAAATGGTAACTTACGCAGATATTTTGAAAAATACTTGAACATGAGACATTTTTTGGACGAACCAGTCGCAACACGTGATATACTCCGTGCGTTGAAGGCCAAATTGCCTTTCAACATTAAAGAAAAACTCTTACATATTCCGGATGACGATCCAGATTATTTTTTAACAGCTTTAGATTCGATTGACATGTTACTAGAAGATCAGCGCTTCGCGCTGCAAAACAGCAGTCACAATGTTTATACTAGTGGTATGCAAAACATGCAGGCTTGCCAACTCAATTCTGGCGCGCCCACAGTTGGATACGCGGTACAGCAAAAACAGCAAACTCACATGCCGTCTCAATACGGAAATCAAAATCAACACGCGTATTCCAATACAAACAACAGTTACAACAGTAATAACACTTCATGCGGCAATCCATACAAAAGGCACCGCGGTAACAACAACAACAACAACAACAACGGTAACAACGGATACAAATGTTAACAACAAAAACACAAACAGAAATAGAAATAATAATAACTACGAGCCAAGACAGCATCAAGGCTGGACTCGTAGCGATCAATACTTTCATTCAAACACTGCTATACCACAGCAGCCAACAGGACAAAATTGGAGCATACCTTACGACCGACAGGTAAGTCATAATGCGCAACAGCAACAACAACTGCAAAAGTTTGGAGATCACAACAGGGAATATCCGAATGTGAATATAATAGAAGTGACACCTGATACAAAACCTCAATCTGTGTCAGTACCTAATACAAATGCTAATCCAACAAACTAGAAACAGTCACTTCTATGCCCCGGGTCGTGGCTGAAGAATTCTTGGGGGGGGGGGGGTGACTTCAATGTTAATCATTTATTTGACACCACCATTGAACAACAAAATATTGATATGCCTAATAATTCTAAACAAAAACTACCTGTTGTATTTATAAGATACAACCACAATGACAATATATCAGATGAACTTTTGCAAGACAGTACACAATGTCGTTCAAACACAAATGAAATTGTTTTAGCATCTACTACTGGTGTAGTAGGTGGGATTCCAACTACTATTATCTTAGATACAGGTGCAGCTGTGAGCGTTTTGTCTTTTAATTTCTATAAAAAGATGTGTGAATTGGAGCCTGTGCCTGAGTTTCCCGCCCAAAACTGTAAAATAACTACTGCTCTAGGCAATAAGTCATGTAGGGTTAAGAAACAAGTTTTTGTAAACATTAAAATAGGTAATGGAACCGTACAATGGCCATTCCTGGTTGTACAAAACCTTGTGACAAATTGCATATTAGGATTAGATATTATGAGCGAGAAGGACTGCATTATAGGCTTCTCCAAAGGTAAATGTATTTTAAATGATAAAGGCAGTGTAATTATTATTGATTTGGACAGGAGAACTCTAAAGAATGACAAACACTGTACAGGGTACAAGGTTCAGTTAGTACTTGACAATGACATTCAAGACATGCAAACACACTCATTTGACACAGAGCTAATGGACTTGAAAACATTGCTTGATCATAAGATAAATGAAGCTACAGCTCTCAGTGTACATGAACGTATAAAACTACAGGAAGTGTTATCCAAATATTTACAAGTTTTTACCAAACGATTAGGTGTTATCAACACGTATGTGTACATGATTGAAGTTAAGCCTCACAAGATCTTCTACCACAAGACATATAATGTACCGTTATCTCAACGACCTGCTGTGTGGCAAGAACTAAAACAAATGTTAGACTGGAAGGTCATTGAACCATCCACCTCACCTTACTGTAGTCCTCTACTTGTTGTCAAAAAACCAAATGGTAGCATTAGGCTAGTGTTAGACGCACGAGCAATTAATGAAATAATTTTACCGGTTCACACAAAACCCGAAAATTTAGAAGAGCAATTACAGAAATTTGTAGATGCAAAATATTTTTCCACAATAGATCTCGCTAATTCATTTTGGCAAGTAGGTATCACTCCTGATTCTCGGAAACATACTGCATTTATATTCGGGGGGCGAACCTATCAGTTTTGTGTTCTACCCTTCGGATTGAATGTCAGTTCTGGGGTATTCATTACAGCCCTGGATATCGTGCTTGGCGATGATTTAGTTGAGACAGTCACACACTATGTAGATGATATACTGATAGCTACACAGTCTTGGAATGAACACGTTGACACACTTCAAAGAATTTTAGAAAAATTTGCACAAGCTGGAGTCACATAGACGCTTCTGCCCATGCGCGCACTCTATTTTGCCAACATAAGAACTTCTACGGCGCACGCGCGTCATTCAAATTTTGTATATAATATACTGTATAATGTATGTCATGTAAATAGTTGTGCCTTTAGGTGAATTGCTCGCCTGCGGGTGTGTCCTTTCGCCTCGCAATTCAGGGGGCGATATAAAGGCACGTTTGCATGCCGTGCGTGAGTTTCCTCGGAAACGCGAAATCTCAATTAAATAATTAATTTCTGACAAATAAATAAAGCCTATGGCACAGAACTGCAGCGCTATGCCGCTGATAAAACAAAGTACAATTATGACACTCTTATGTTTCATTAAGAAGGAGGAGGTCGAGTAGAATAGCTGAGGCTGGAAGCACGTATATTTTATTAACTGGCACACCGCCATATTTGATGTTATACAAGAACGCTGAGAGTTGCAATCTTACTAGGCACTCGATACTGTAAAGAATCTATATTTATGAAAGTAAGTTGAATTATTTAACTGTAGGCTTATTCGTTGAATATGTCTGATTTAACTAACTGTGTAAACTTTTTTATGTTTAGTAGAAGTCACCTCTGTACGCCGTGTTGACATGGCTGGCAAATTATTCTAATATTGAGATTTAGATTTTGAGTCCGCACCTACCACAGCAGTATTTGGAAAAGATTTAAATACGAAGTCCGATTATTTGAGTCTTATTTCACGGTCAACTACGAATAACATTGCACTTACGAAAAAGCCATTGTCAAGCGTCTGATACCAAATAATTAAACGTCCACGTTCCAGATAAGCAAATATTAATTACAACCAATCACTATAATACATAATTAATAATTAGTATTTTATTTTATTTATTTATTTATTTTATACTGTACATCGAGGAAGCAATGATGGAAATCAGAGAAAGGTTGAGGCACTTAAATGTAATTTACAGAGTATCCATGTAGATGTAGATGTAGAGTGGAATTAAAATTCAAGGTGAAGAGATATCAATGATACGATTCGCTGATGACATTGCTATCTTGGGTGAAAGTGAAGAAGAATTACATGATATGCTGAACGGAATGAACAGTCTAATGGATTGATAGAAAATTGAGGAAAGACGAAGGTAATGAGAAGTAGTAGAAATGAGGAGAGAACTTAACATCAGGATTGATGGGCACGAAGTAGATGAGGTTAAGGAATTCTGCTACCCAGGCAGTAAAATAATCAATGACGCACGGAGGAAGGACTTCAAAAGCAGACTAGAAGTGGAAAAAAGGGCATTCCTGGCCAAGAGAAGTCTACTAATATCAAATATCGGCCTTAATTTGAGGAAGAAATTTCTGAGAATGTACGTCTGGAGTACAGCATTGTATGGCAGTGAAACATGGACTGTGGGAAAACCGGAACAGAGGAGAATCGAAGCATTTGAGATGTGGTGCTATAGACGAATGTTGAAAATTAGGTGGACTAATAAGGTAAGGAATGAGGAGGTTCTACGCAGAATCGGAGAGGAAAGGAATATGTGAAAAACACTGGTAAGGAGAAGCGACAGGATGATAGGACATCTGTTAAGACATGACGGAATGACTTCCATGGTACTAGAGGGAGCTGTAGAGGGCAAAAACTGTAGAGGAAGACAGATATTGGAATACATCGAGCAAATAATTGAGGACGTAGGTTGCAAGTGTTATTCTGAGATGAAGAGGTCAGCACAGGAGAGGAAGTCATGGCGGGCCGCATCAAATAAAAAAAAAAAAAAATTCGGGAATGGTTGCCGATCAGTGAATTGCCTGAACGACTGCATATGTTGGTGGTGAGTGCATTGCTTGAAAAGAACGAGGAATGGTAACGATTGTGGATGGAACTGTGGACAGCGAGAAGAGAAACTCCAAGTGTTCGCCAGACTTTGTTTTGTGAGCTACAGTGCCAATACATAAAGAACAACGAAAGTTATTTGAGAGTGAGCAAACCAACATTTCAGTTTTCCCTCATGAATGTGGTCCCTCTTATTTGCATACATGATACTCATTTAACAAATGCCACTTCTCAATTTCATTCATCATAACTGGTGTTTTCGGAAAGCTAGAAACTGCGTCATTCAAGATTCAAATGATGAAACACTGCACTAGTTATCAGAGCGTATTTTTTCATGCTTACTACGACACGTTCGGAAAATTTATTCTCATTATCAACAGGCAATTTGTACATAGGTAGTTTATGTGGTTTTGTACGTGTGTTGATCTTCTTCTTCTGTCCCGCAGTTGAGTTCTTATGATTTACTGAAATCGGACAGGTATCTTTTGTTCAGTTTTCCGAAACGTCTCATAAATATCCCTGTAAGCTGTTCTGGATAATGCGAATAAATTATCGCGAAGCGTAGTACAAACAGTGAAAAAATGCGTACTGGTGCAGTGTTTCATTATTTAAATCACGATTGCTGTTTCTGCTAAAGAAGCATCTCATGGTTACGTTAATGTTTTAGCAACAGGTAATATAGTGCACGAATGTCACACTGTGTACCATTTTACATAGTATTCCAGAAAAATTTGAACCAGTATACACAAGAAAAATAAGTAGTACACCTGGAAAGACGACGTCGTGTTTGATCAAATGGTTCAAATGGCTCTGAGAACTATGGGACTTAACATCTGAGGTCATCAGTCCCCTAGAGCTACTTAAATGTAACTAACCTAAGGACATCACACACATCCATGCCCGAGGCCGGATTCGAACCTGCGACCGTAGCAGCAGCGCGGTTCCGGACTGAAGCGCCTAGAACCGCTCGGCCACCGATGCCGGCTGTGTTTGATCAGATGACGGCATTTGGCACTTTGGGGATACCAGACGTACTGGTAATTGTTTCAAGAGATAGCTTAGTGGAATAGCTAGGAGAGCACCATCGGTCCCTACCTTTTAATAGGGGATGCTCAGAGCCATAAGACTCATGTGAAGCAAGCAAGCAACCATGCCACCGAGATGCACTCGTGCTTCCTACAGCCAAGTGAACTAAAGCACTCCGTCTTCAGGACACAAGTGGCCCACAGGGCCCATCCGACCGCCATGCCATCCTCACTGAGGATGCAGATAGGATGGGCGTGTGGTCAGCACACTGCTCTCCCGGTCGTTATGATGGTTTTCGTTTCCGGAGCCGCAACTATTCGGTCGAATAGCTCCTCAACTGGTGTCTCGAGGCTGAATGCATCCCGAAAAATGGCGGCCCGGGTGGTCACCCATCCAAATGCCAGCCAGGCCCGACAGCGCTTAACGTCGGTGATCTGACAGGAACCGGAGTGTCCACTGAGGGAAGGCCATTGGCCTACAGCCAACAGAGCAAATTTGAAAGGGGTCAAATTGGAGCTTTCCTAGCTGCGGTATGGTCCTTTAGGAGAACTGCCACACTAGTTGGACATGCTGCCTCAGTCGTGCAACGAGGTTGGTATCAGTGGTCACGTGGACATTCTGACACCCGTAGACAACGCTCTGGACGTCCATGCAGCACAGACGCCTGCCAGGAGGAATGACAGCAGATGCAGATCGTACGGCTGCCACAGCACAGGTAAGAGGGCTTGCGAGCACTGATGTGTCAACACGCACTGTTGCGAACCTGTTATTTGAAATGGGACTACGGGCACGCACATCTCTAAACCGTCTTCTACTCACGCCAAAGCAATGACGCGCAAGGCTCGACTGGTGCCGTCGGAGATTCACTTGGAAGTTGGAATGGCGAGCCGTGGGTTTCAGCGATGTGATAAGCTACAACTCTCGTTCGTCTTTGTTGTTTGAGGAGGGGACACTAAACAGCACCTGGTATGTACTGAATGTTGTTAGAACAGTTCTTTTGCTGTTCTTGTAAGAGGACGGTGACATGCATTTCCAACGGGATAATGCACGCCCACAAATTGCCCGTGATACTCAACATGCTCTGCAAAACGTTCAGCAACTTTCCTGACCAGCGCTATCTCCGATCCTGTCTCCAGTCGAACACGTGTGGGATATGATGGAGAATTGACTCGTGCGACTCGTCAACCAACAACTGCTACAGAACTGAGTGAACAGATCGAGCAAGCATCACGTATCCCAGGACGTATTCGCCGTCTACACGATCGACTGGATGCTGGAGTCAGCGCCTGCATTGGCGCCTGTGGAGGCTACACCACGTGCTAATAGAGATGTTTCAGCATGGATCAATAGCCGATACTTCAAGAAGCGCTTATGCTACTTATGTATAAATGTAATAATTTCTTGTAATCCATATGCACTGTTGCAGCAACAAATCACGAGTGAACTGGAAACATCTAAAAAGGTGTACCAATTTTTTCGGGCAGTGTATAAATCAGCTAAGGAGGAATTTATGAAGAGTTAGGTTAGTTAGAGCACACATAAATACATTGGTTTCACTTATGTACACTTTGAACACACTTGGCTTTTCACATTTCCATCCCCTTTCACATGTTAGGTTAACATCATCCATAGTGAAGCAATTTTATATGCAGCTGATGGCTGCCGCTATTGGTTGTAAGGTTCCAAGCGCCTGTTACGATTTTCGTAGTTGTCGTGCTTTATGTCCTGAAGAATTTCGTATTCCTCAAAAATGTTCAAATGTGTGTGAAATCTTATAGGACTTAACTGCTAATGTCATCAGTCCCTAAGGTTACACACCACTTAACCTAAATTATCCTAAGGACAAACACACACACCCATGCCGGAGAGAGGACTCGATCCTCCGCCGGGACCAGCCGCACAGTCCATGACTGCAGCGCCCCTGACCGCTCGGCTAATCCCACTCGGCTTCGTATTCCTCATACCTCGCAATTCTCACTGTGGTGGTAGACAAGCACCAAATATACTTCGTCATTTTGTAGCTCAAATGCATTAAAGCAAGCGCAGCGCCATGTAAACAATGGCCTTCGCTTTTAACTTAAATCAAAGAGCTTACCTAAAAGATTCCCCACTACGTTCAATCATTTGACCTGAGGTCTTTCATAAGTATTTATCGTTGGCCACGAACGCTACACTGCTGACGTCACACTGACGTGCGCTCGAGCTTATATTTATCGTTGGCCATGAGCGTACCCCAAGTGACGTCATCAACCCCTAACAGCATAAACTGTGGTTGCTCAAAGATATCCCCTTTACACATGTCATCAGGAACCGATCTTCCTGTGGCAAGGATTACAGAACTAAGAAACTTCCTGGCAGATTAAAACTGCGTGCCAGGCCGAGACTCGAACTCGAGACCTTTGCTTTTCGTGGGCAAGTGCTCTACCAACTGAGCTACCCAAGTACGACTCACGCCCCGTCTTCACAGCTTTACTTCTGCCAGTACCTCGTCTCCTACCATCCAAACTTTACAGAAGCTCTCCTGCGAACTTTGCAGAACTAGCACTGCTGAAAGAAAGGATATTGCGGAGACATGGCTTATCCACAGCCCGAGTTCGAGTCTCGGTCCGACACACAGTTTTAATCTACCAGGAAGTTTCATATCAGCGCACACTCTGCTGCAGAGAGAAAATATCATTCTGGATTACAGAACTAATTCCACTTCTCCTCATACAGCTAGCTACCTTACAACATTTTCCACGAAAAGTCTACAGCGCTGACCCAAACTGCGCACACAGAAACACTTTTTCGAGGTGATGATTAAAACTTTACGAGCAGCGTCTCAGATGTCGCAGGACCGCGGCGCGGCCCAGGGAGCGCAGTGCCGGAGGTCCACGTCGCCCACTCGTTTTAATTCCGGTGGCTGGCAGAGAGAACGCGGCGTAACTGTGCGTGAAATACGGTTATGTGGGGAGCGGGTATGCGGCGCGCCACGCCCCGGCCAGCGGTGTGTGTCTCCGGCGGCGACTTCAGAGCGCTCCGGGGGGCCCGCTGTGGCCGCCGCCGCCGCCGCCGCCGCCCACGCCTGCCACCGGCCACAAATCTGCGAGCCGGGCAGGCGCGGTCGCACTTCACGCTCGCCAACGAGTTTCCTTACTCCACTGTTCCCGTCTGGCCAGCTCCAAGTATACACAACAACTAACAGTGGACTTTAAAGTACACTACCGGCCATTAAAATTGCTATACCAAGAAGAAATGCAAATCATAAACGGACAAATATATTATATTAGAACTGACATGTGATTACATTATCACGCAATTTGGATGAATAGATCCTGAGAAATCAGTACCCGGAACAACATCTGGCCTTGATACTGATACACCTGGGCATTGAATCAAACAGAGCTTGGATGGCGTGTACAGGTACAGACATCCGCCCATGCAGCTTCAACACGATACCACAGTTCATCAAGACTAGTGACTGGCGTATTGTGACGAGCCAGTTGCTCGGCCGCCATTGGCCAGACGCTTTCAATTGGTGAGAAATCTGGAGAATGTGCTGGCCAGGGCAGCAGGCCTGTATCCAGAAACGCCCGTATATGACCTGCAATATGCGGTCGTGCATTATCCTCCTGAAATGTAGGGTTTCGCAGGGATCGAATGAAGGGTAGATCCCCGGGTTGTAACACATCTGAAATGTAGCGCCCACTGTTCAAAGTGCCGTCAATGCGAACAAGAGGTGGCCGAGACGTGTAACCAATGGCACCCCATACCATCACGCCGAGTGATACGCCAGTACGGCGATGACGAATACATGCTTCCAACGTGCGTTCACCGCGATGTCGCCAAATACGTATGCGACCATCATGATGCTGTAAAAAGAACCTGGATTCATCCGAAAAAATGACGTTCTGCCATTCGTGCACACAGGTTCGTCGTTGAGTACACCATCGCAGGTGCTCCTGTCTGTGATGCACCGTCAAGGGTAACCGCAGCCATGGTCTCCGAGCTGATAGTCCATGCTGTTGCAAACGTCGTCGAACTGTTCGTGCGGATGGTTGTTGTCTTGCAAACGTCCCCATCTGTTGACTCAGGAATCGAGACGTGGTTGCACGATCCGTTACAGCCATGCGGATAAGATGCCTGTCATCTCGACTACTAGCGATACGAGGCCGCTGGGATCCAGCACGGCGTTCCGTATTACCCTCCTGAACCCACCGATTCCATGTTCTGCTAACAGTCATTGGATCTCGACCAACGCGAGCAGCAATGTCGCGATACGATAAAATCGCGATTGGCTACAATCCCACTTTTATCAAAGTCGGAAACGTGATGGTTCGCATTTCTCCTCCTTATACGAGGCATCACAACAACGTTTCACCAGGCAACGCCGGTCAACTGCTGTTTGTGTATGAGAAATCGGTTGGAAAGTTTCCTCATGTCAGCACGTTGTAGGTGTCGGCAACGGCGCCAACCTTGAGTGAATGCTCTGAAAAGCTAATCAATTGCATATCACAGCATCTTCTTCCTGTCGGTTAAATTTCGCTTCTGTAGCACGTCATCTTCGTGGTGTAGCAATTTTAAAGGCTAGTAGTGTAGTGCATTCGGTACATTTGCAGCGACTTTACGCATTTCATGTAGCGATTTTACGACTCTCTGTCTATGCTGCAATGAAGAATATTCTTACCCGTGTAATCAGTCGTTCATAGGCATGTGGGCGAAATGGCACCCTGTATCGTAATCATAATCAGCTGCCTGTAACGATTGGTTTTATGGAACCCGTAGAGCTTTAAAAAATCACGGGTCCGATTTTCATATTCTCTCGCTCGCCACGTGCAAACTGTTAGTCCTACAGAAAAAAAATGAAGCCGACGTTTCTACAGGAAAGGCAGTTTGTAGTTAAATTTGGTACCGGGGTATGTTTCCGCTAGAGGCCGTAGGTTTCGAAATTTAACTTCACTATGTGTCAAAAATATCCGGACACCTGGTTGAAAATGGCTTACAAGTTCGTGGAGCCGTGCATCGGTTGTGATGCAACTCAGTATGGCGTTGGCCCACCCTTACCCTAGATGACAGCTTCCACTCTTTCAGGCATTCATTCAATCAGGTGCTGGAAGGCTTCTTGGGAAATGGCAACCCATTCTTCATGGAATGCTGCCCTGAGGAGTGGTATCTACGTCAGTGGGACTTGGCACGAAGTCGGCGTTCCAAAACATCCCAAAGGTGTTCTATAGGATTCAGGTCAGGACTCTGTGCAGGCCAGTCTGTTACAGGGATGTTATTGTCGTGTAACCGCTCCGCCACAGGCCGTGCATTATGAACTGGTGCTCTTCAACAACGAAAGCAAGAAGGTGCTTAAAACATCAGAGTGTGCCACGCAAAACAGTAAGGGGCATAAGCCCCTCCATGCAAAACACGACCACACCATGACACCATCGCCTCCGACTTTTACTTTTGGCGCTACACGCGCTGGCAAATGACGTTCACCGGGCATTCGCCATACCCACACCATGCCACCGGTCACCACATCGTGTACCGTGATTCGTCACTCCACACAACGTTTTTCTGCTGTTCAATGTTTACGCTCCCTACAACAAGCGAGGCGTCGTTTGGCATTTACCGACGTGATGTGTGGCTCATGAGCAGCTGCTCGGCCATGAAAATTTTTTCAACTCCTTTCTAACTGTCGTAGTACTTGCAGTTGATCCTGATGCAGTTTTGGATTCCTGTTTGATGGTCTGGATAGATGTCTGCCTATTACACATTACGACCCTCTTCAACTGTCGGCGGTCTCTGTCAGTCAACAGGCGAGGTTAGCCTGTACGCTTTTGTGCTGTACGTGTTCCTTCACGTTTCCACTTCACTATGACATCTGTAGCAATGGACCTAGGGATGTTTAGGAGTGTGGAAATCTCGCATACAGACGTATGGCACAGGTGACACCCAATCACCTGACCCCGTTAGAAGTCCGTGAGTTCCGCGGAGCGCCCCATTCTGCTCTCTCAGGATGTCTAATGACTACTGAGGTCGCTGATATGGAGTTCTTGGCAGTAGGTGGCAGCACTTTGAGAAACGTATGTTTTCGGGGGTGTCCGGATACTTTTGATCATACATTTTTTCTGTAGTGCTAATAGTTTGCACGTAGGAAAAGAGAAATTATGAAGATCTTGCACGTGATGTTGGAAGGCACTCAGAATTTCATAAAACTTATTATAGGTGCAGCTGAATCATCCTATATATATCTAAATGAATGTTGACATATCTGT
This sequence comes from Schistocerca nitens, assembly GCF_023898315.1. Taxonomy (NCBI): domain Eukaryota; kingdom Metazoa; phylum Arthropoda; class Insecta; order Orthoptera; family Acrididae; genus Schistocerca; species Schistocerca nitens. The sequence continues at coordinate 490,029,844 of NC_064622.1, forward strand.
ATGGGGTTAATACATGTTGACTACATTTGACCCTTGGCAATGAACGAAAGATGGCACAAATATCAATGGCGCTGCCGCGTATCAGCTTTATACCATTCAACTGAGCACCATGAAAATTGGTATACATTGATATACGAGCACAGAGAATGGTTTTCGCGCTATCCACTAGATGGCGCTGCAGAATATCAACTTCTCTACCGTTCAATCGAATGAAAAAATAATCGGTAATTGGTGACTGAATTTGAAATGGAATACCGTTTTCATTTCGTTGAGTGCTGCACGTGAGTATGAATAGCCATTCTTCCGTTGTTAATAGGCGAATGACCTTTGCTAAGCAACGGACAATAGCAAACTTCCAGATCTTCTGAAGCACAGAACTTCTGTCAGCTTCAGTCGTCAACTGAAGATACTGAAGAGATAGTTTTCCCAAAAATCGCCAACATCTTCAGAAATTACGATTAGTTATGTCAGCAATGTTGTAACACCATGTATTTTGTTGCAGTGATGATCACTATTATGGGAACTCCATTCGTCTTTCGTTTACATTTGCAAATGTTAACTGGAGTCAGGAATTCCTGAAATGAGTCCTCGTTCGGTAGAAAGTACTGCGGGTACTGATACTCTCTTTTGGTCCTTAGCATTCCGTAAGGACGTTTTGCTGCGTTTCAGTGTTGAAAAACCACTTTCCGCTTCTGATGTGGCCATTGGAATTATAACTGTTGCTTTGAAGAGTTTCACATATTAGCTCAATGTATCACAAAATTTATTATCTGTTATGTAATCAAACAAGCTCAAAGTTACATACTTTTGAACTCGTCTCATACGTAAGTAACAAGAGTTCGGTTCGAAGTTCCTTTGCTTCGAAGAATGTCATTCAACAGCAGTTCTGAAAGAAATTTCGGGAAAAATCGAAGAGTAAATGGTGAATCTCTCTGGTACAAAAAGAGAGTGTGGAACTTTGTGTCCGGTGAAGCTGAATCTTTTATTCTGCTCGTAACTTATTAGATCATGTACTTCTTTTGCTTTCCACAGGAGATTCTGCATTATTCTTCCATCTTCAGTTGTCCGCTATTTATGCTACACATGCAAATCTATTAAGTTTTTATTCACTCCTTCCCTAATGTTTGTAATTTCACACACAAACGATGTCAACTGATTTAACCCACAAGCTGGGTCAATATTCCTTTTCTCTAGTTGATTATACAAGATATCCACAAATTGATCATAATTTTATGAAGGGAGGAGAGCCAGAAAATGACCGTTTTATCATTGAAAATCATTACTAAATCACTGGCTTGTATGATGATATTTTCATTACACACTGCTCATATGTTCCCTAGATTCAAAAACGGTATTTACGGTATTAACACCCCCGTGACTGAACGTTCCATTGTTTAGGCACTGAAAGTTACAGCCGTTTCATCACAACTGGGTGGATAACTGGTGTTCTTTGTGGAGGTGCCGAAAAGAAGCTGGTAAGTCTCTGAATTTTAGTGAAAAATATTTGCAAAGTGAGGGACACTGAGACTCAGTTGGAGGGCATAACAGTGAATGTATGAAACACTGGAAAACTTTTCCTTAACAAGGGCGTGCACCCACGGGAAGAGCCATTCATGGCTGCTGCACCATCATATGTTCGTGCTATCGGTTTGCGTAAACACTTCACCAAGTGATCTATCTGTTCTTTGACGCACGTTGCCAAAGACTGGGCATCATGCTTTACGGGTAATATGAAGTCTCAAAATCTTTCAACTGGTCTTCCATTAATGATGTACGTATCTATTATAACTATCGGGAAGACACAAGCTACGTCAATCGTTTCGTCAGCTCTTACAGCCAAAACTCCACACCCAGAATTTCCTTTCCAGTTTCCTCTTTACAGACTTGAAGCGTACATTGCGTGAGTTCATTCCGGATGATTTTAGAGGTGCGTTTGAAAACTGTTGCGCATTCTAAATGCGATTTTAATATAGAGTGTAATTCTGCACTAACATTAATCAACGCACGAAAAACTCCAGGATCCGAAGACGAATCAGTCTCGTCATGTCATCTGAAGGCAAGTTCCAACGCACAGCAGCAATTATACAGTTAATAATTACTTTTAGTACGTTCCTATTGTCAGTACCTTTTTGCCTGTGTAATGCCACGAACCTTCTGTACCCACTGCCTAATTTGGTAACTATATTAACGTCACCTAGACTTGCCAGATTCAAAACGTTATTTACATGGATTGAAGAAAGTTCGAGTTTCCTAATTTTATTACGCAGGTGTCGAACGTCACAGACACCGTGTTTATTACAGAAAGTTCTCCTCCGCATAATAAAGAAAGAAAAGAAAATAACATATTTTTCAAGTCAAAACTACACCGGCATTCATGCTTGCTGTACATTTCTGAGTTAAATTTTCTAGTGAATTGACCACATTCCATTTTAATTATCTGCCAAATTGTTGTCGTAGGAGTCAGCCTACCTAGCCTGTTGATGTCTAATTTTTGTTCAGAACTGCATAAATTGATGAGTTCTGAGAGCAGGGAAATGACCTGTTTATTTCATGTATACACTTTTTGTCTTAAAATTCTCTACAGCAAACACAAAGACAGCGGAGAGAACGCAGATGCACGTGAACTGATGGGGGGGGGGGGGTGCTGTAATTCCGCTTGTTCGAAGATCTGCTGACAGTCCCGGTTCCCTTCAGAAATGTTCTGACCATATTTCTGTTACTGGAAGAGTGACAAGCGTGAGATGTTTACACACCCACTGCCCTTATACGACTACAGTACTGCCGAGCATTGCGTCCGCACCCCGCACTCTGCACTCCACCTCTGACACCCAAGTCCACGTTTGCAACCGCAGCACAAGCCGAAGCCGCCATCGGCATGTTTCCGTCTCACTCGCCTACGTTCGGTGCTTGATAAATGGTCCGCTACTCCTCCACTTGTATATAAATCTCAAAAAGCAAACGCAGTTCAACAGAATTGTTCCTGGGGGTAGCACAAACGTATACAGGTGTCGTCCGTCAGATGGTAAACTGCGCGGCTTCTTGCGGAAATTAGCTACTTCAGTTTCCGAAAAACACCCCCGTCGCCAGCCCGGTCTCAGCCAGGTTTTTTTTTAATAAGAGATGGGGCCCCTCCACGGCCGCACAAACGTGGTGACCAGACCAAAAATTCTACTGTCACCTCCGTCAACATGTTAGTTATCCAATAAGTGGATCACAGAATGCTGGGCTGTGATGTTATCCGTGCGTCTGGATAAGACTACGCATTATCACGGTCCATCAGGTGATAGATAGTGGACGAAACGCGAATGAGGGTAGCAATTTGAAGAGCAGAGGGAAAAAAGTGCTGTGGGAAAAAAAACTCTGCGACAGTGGGATGGGTAGTAAGAGCAGTAACGGCTTACTAGCTGCGATAGTCCATGCAAGGTTGGATTTGTTAGTATGGGTATCATGCATCATTACCGTGGCAGGCGATGGCGATGTGTCCCAGTTGCTGCATTTGCTACATTTCTGGAACAATCAAGATCGTTATACAGTAGTGGGAGATCGGGCATAGATCATCTCACTGTGTGGGGGACGTGTGGAGCTTGTCTGCATGCAGTGTACGGTACGGCTTCCCTGCGTGGTGCCAGTTATTCGGCAGTGTATTCCAGCTGGATATCCAGTAATGGCGTCTGATTAACAGGGGCTCACCAATACCGTTGTGTTTGCGTGTGCTTGGCCATAGATGTTAGGTCCTTAGAAGCATGTCTTTTGGTCTTTTATGTTTCCATTATGGTTGTGGTCGTAGTTCCACACATTCAGAATAAACGGATTCTGCGAATGTCTGGAGTTTCTGTATAGTCTTGTGGTGAGTTTGTGGATTACCTCCGTGAGAGTCTCAAGTCGGTATTCCCGGTGAAGGTCCGCGATGCGTGTGTATCGTGGAGAATTGCTTATGATTTTGAGTACTTTGTTTTGTATGAGCTGCAGACGGCGCAGGCGTGTAGGCGCAGCGTATCCCCAGACAGGAGCTGCGTACATCAGGGGTCGAATAAGTGTCATGTACATGGACCTCGACACCCTTCTGTTCAGTGTGCTACGCCTGTTGAACATAGGGTAGAGCTGTTTGAGCCCCGCGCTTGCTCGGTTGGTCATGTATGTGGTCCCCCCAGAGTAATTTCCGGTCCAGCCAGACACCCAGGTATTTGACTTTCTCACGGAAACGTATTGAGCGTGCATGTAGAGTTATTGGTCTGCAGTATCGGTGTTTGCGCAGTTGCTTCGGTCTTCTAGTGAAGAGAACGGTTTCGCACTTGTCGACGTTTACTCTAACACGCCATTTCTCCAACCAAGGCTCAGCCATTCTGAGTGCAGTCTGTAATCGTGACGTAATGTTGGATGGTTTCCAATCTTGCGAGAGGATGGCAGTGTCATCCGCGTAGATTGCAATCGTTGTGTTGTGTGTGGTTGGGAGATCGTTTATGTAGAGGTTAAACAGCAGGGACCCTAGGATGCTTCCCTGGGGTACTCCCGCGTGTATACCGTGTCGAGTTGATTGTTTTCCCTGCACGTCAGTGTTGAAACTCCTGTCTGTGAGGTATGAGTGTATTAGACGCAGCAGCCCGTCCGGGAATCCCGCTTCGCTGAGTTTGCGAATGAGGCTGTTGTGCCACAGACGGTCGAAAGCCTTTTCGATGTCCAGGAATGCCGCCCCTATTGCTTTGTGTTGAAGCCATGTGTTATATGTTCAACGACCCGTAGGAGTTGCTGTGTTGTGGAGTGGTGATTCCTGAAGCCGAATTGCTTCGGTCTCAGGATGTCATTTGTTATGCAGTGCCTAGTGATGCGTTTGAGAATCACCTTCTCAACAATCTTATTGAGCGAGCTCAGAAGGCTGACGGGTCGGTAATTTTGTGGGAGGCTGTGGTCTTTCCCCGGCTTCCTGAACATCAGGACCTTGACCGTCTTCCAAAAGGCGGGAAGTGTTGGTGTTTTAGAATGGCATTCGTTATGTGTGTTAGGTACTCAGTTGCTTTATCCGTGAACTCCTGGAGGACACGGTTTTGAATGCCATCATGACCAGGGGCTTTCCTAGCAGCGGAATGCATTATGGTTGGTGACGGATGCCCCTCCTCACAGCCGTGCGGTGCCCTCTGCTCACCGCCCTGTCTGCGTTGCCTGCACTGCCCAAAGACGGCGCCGCCGATCTGCAGTTCGGCCGACGCTGTGAACGACGCCAGACACCGGCGGTGAGAGCCGTCCAGCCGGAAGCGGACGCCGCTAAGCCGGCTGCCTGCCTGCCTGCCTGCTGGCGCGGTCGGACGCCCCCGCCACACCGCGGCGGACCCCGTCACAGGTCCGATGCGTTATCTCTGGATAGCCATCGCTCACATCGCGAGCGCGTGTGAGGGCTACAAACAAATGGGCAGGAAATTCCTGACAGGGAAATGAGTTAAGGCTGGGCTTCCACAGTCAATGGGTTATCGTTTAACGGCAGCTTTCTGTGTGAATATGTAAAGCCACGGCGTTGACCCCTGAACAATATCTTTTATTCAGGAACAATAATATCTCCGGTAAGTTCTGAGAACAATGTTTATGTTGGTGAGAAGATCTTTCAAAAAATCTGTGTACTTTTTTGTTTCTATACTAAATGATGAAAGAAAGCTGAAAACTGAAATGGAGTTGCTACTGTCTTATTTGGTGATGGTACATCGTGATTGGGAATTCGACACATTTGAAATGAGCGGAATCCCTTACAATGACATCATGTGAACATGTACCGTGATGAAAGCGAATAAAAAGAGCAGGTACCATCTCACGCTATGTGGGCAGGACACTTGACTGGGATGGAAGAGGAAAGGCTACCGCTAGCAGCAATCTCAGGGTTGTGCAGGACTGAGCAGAATTTTTTGTTCAATACGATGCATAGACAAGTGGAGGTAAAAAACCAATCCACATTCAATTACTCTGTAAGCAGTCATCGGGGGTCACAGTTCCGTTACACTAAAATACTCAGTAAATATCTCTAAACACCCTGTGTAATTTTGCTGATGGAGTTAGGGTCAGTTTGTAAATCGCGATTACTGTTACAAATTCTTTGGCTCTCCTTTCACCGCGAGAATCCCAAAACATTCTGCTACCGTCCCTACACATTATGTTGGGCCTTATGAATCAATCTGTAAAAGCCATATCCAAAGATACAGAACGACTGAGGTGTCTCTGCAGCAAGTTTTCTCTTATAACAAAAGCGAAATTGAAAGAAGTCGTATGTGTCGACCTTCTCATTCACAAAATCATGTTGGCTTGCAACTTTGAATGAAAAACAGCGTAAGTGAGGAAGAAATGAAAAATGAAATGTCGTGTGGCTAGGGCCTCCCGTCGGGTAGACCGTTCACCTGGTACAGGTCTTTCGAGTTGACGACACCTGCGCGTCGATGGGGATGAAATGATGATGAGTAGGACAACACAACACCCAGTCCCTGAGCGGAGAAAATCTCCGACCCAGCCGGGAATCGAACCCGGGACCTTAGAATTGACATTCCGTCACGCTGACCACTTTTTTTTTTGACGCCACTTTTTTTCCGGTATTCTATTTGGATACAAAATGAGGCAGTTCACAAACACTAAATGAAATGCATCCTCTGCAAAAAAAATAAAAAGAAAAATAAAATACAAAAAGAAAAGAAAAAAAGAAAATAAAAAATAAAAAATAAAAAAATAAAAAAAATCATTGTAAAACAAATCACAAGTTTAAAGGAACAGGGATGTTGTTTTATTTATTTATTTTCCATAAAGATCACTCTGTTAAAAGGAACATGTAGATCATTTCATGGTATAGTATGTGCATTACATATTGAGCGGTGACAGAAGCGTGAGGTTCATTATCAGCTGTCAAATGTGCACACCGACTGCACCTGGCACATCCCAACTGCGTGGGGGGTCGAGGAAGAATGCCTGAAGATAATTGGCAAAGGTATTCCGATAGTGTGACCATCTATGAACCTCATTGTGGGCTTGCTGCAAGAAATACCATAAGTCAAGTCGCGACTTGGCAGCATCCCCATAGAGATACGCGATCGTCCAACCTTTGACCCAGATGATCGACTGTGATTTAGTCGCCGGAAAGTAGTCACTCTCCGGATGTAAGAAGGAAGCAGGTGTAATATGTTGTGGAGTCACACGGAGGTAGCAAGCCACCATCTGTCTACCTAGGAGCCATACGTCCTCCACCGCGATACAAGTTAAGCGGTGATGGTCGTCATCCACTTGGCGACATTTCGGGCATAGTGGAGTGTCCACTAGTCCAATTGCATGGAGCCGTTGGTTGGTGTTGAACTTGCCACAGGCGACAGAGAACCACAGTGCCCGAACGAAGGTAGGAAGGAATTTTTGGTGCACATGTCTCCAAATCTTCGGCCAATGCAACTTGGGGTGTTTGAGTTCAATGACATTACGACTTATCCCTCGTAGCAGCCAAACATAAAAATCCTTCGGGCATGGCGGTCTCGTGCGCGGAAGCTCGTCTCTGATGTAACTAAGTTCCACGATAAATGTTGATACATGCGCAAAATGTGGCGTAATGTTGCCCACCGCCACCGGAGGTGTGAGGGACGCTGGAACCAGGAGATCCAGTAGGCGGGATATAAGGGAATCACGCCCGCTACGCCATTGCTTTTACATCGTAGCTAGAAGGAGCGCCGTCGCTCGACAGTGAACATTCGTAAGTCCGAGTCCCCCCTTGTCCGTATGGAGCGTGGGCGTTGCGTATCGCACCTTGAGGGGCGACCCAATCATCACAAAATAGCCTAGTGCTGATTGAAGTCGACGTCCGAGCGTGAGTGGTAGGGGCAGGATCTGCGAAATATGCACCATTCGAGAAACCACATAAGTGTTCAGATATTCGACTCGCTGCAAAAGATCAAGGCGCCGTAGGAGATGTTGTCGGACAATGGTACGTGTTGTCTGTAAAATACGTCGGTAGTTAACTGCCGCAGTATGTTTTACAGATGAGGTGAAGTCTATGCCGAGATAGCGGAACCGTTGCACATAAGGAAACGGACTGATTTCTTCCGGCGTAAGGCCCCTTCCAACCGGCATTGCTGCCGATTTGTTCATGTTCACTGCACTACCCGCCGTCACACTGTGCTCCAACAACAGTTCAAGGACCGTCTTCACCTCTTCCTCAGAACGAACGAGCAGCAGGAGGTCGTCCGCATAGGCACGACATTTGAAGGTGTAGCCCCGCAGTTCCATCCCAGAAAGAGAATTTGTTAGCCTCCCAATTAATGGTTCTAACGCTATTGCGAACAGCAGCATCGAAAGAGGGCAGCCCTGGCGAATGGATCGTCGAATTTGAATGGGCCCTGCTAAACGCCCATGAACCTGTACCAAGGATTGTGCGCCCCCATAAATCCTTCTAATGACACCAGTAAAACGGTCTGGAAATCCCATTTGTTCCAGTACAGCGTACAGATAGTTGTGGCGCACCTTATCAAAAGCACTGTCAAAATCAACCGCCACCATCGCCGCTTTAAGCCGGCACTCCTCCGCCAGCGCTATCACATCACGGCATTCGCCAGTAGCTGTTTGCACATTCACCGATCCACCCGGTGTCGTCTGTTCTGGAGAGAGAACTCTACGAATTAACATACGACATCGGGACGCTAGCAACCGTGCAAAGATCTTATAGTCGGCATTAAGCAGGGTGATGGGGCGATAATGTGTGACCGTAATTCCTGGCTTCGGTTTATGTACTGGCACCAAGAGGCCTTCCATAAAATCCGGTTGAATAGCCGCATCGGAATTTAACATCTCGTTGTACATTTCCGTCCATCGCGGTGCCATTTCGTTGCGAAATCCTCGATAAAATTCAGCAGGAAGTCCATCAATGCCTGGGGACCGATTCAACGCACCCTTTGCGATCGCAGCATGTACTTCCTCACAGCTAATGGCTTCCAGTAAGGTTCCCGCGGCTTCCACCGTCAGTGTACGGGAGACGTACGTGGCTATACGTTCGAGGTCATCGACAGGGGCTGTTTCTTCCCGATAGATGTATTGGTAATGGCCGACGAATGCAGAGACAATGTCCGCTTGATGCGTCACTCTTCGGTCTTCGCGGGTAATTAATTCCCGTACCAAAACGCGTCGTCGGTGCTTTCGTTCATTCACGGCGTGGTGCATGGAAGGAATCTCGTGCATTATCGTATCGTGACATCTGGCGCGCACCATGGTTCCCTGAAGATGTTTCCGAGCTAAGGCCACTAGTTTAGCTTTTATCCTTTTGCGTTCGATCCAGACGTCCTGTCCCGGCGGACCATCATCCAGGTCGCGCAGCGCTGCAAAATAAAAGTCGGTCGTACGGCGGCGCCATTCTGCCATCTCCCTGCTATATGAGATGAACGTACGGCGAAGCGCCGGTTTAGCACAAGTCAGCCACCAATCAAGCTTTGTCGCATACCTTCCAACCCTTCGCTCGCACATCGTCCATGTCTCAAGGATCCGTTGACGGCATTCAGGATCATGTAGATGTTGAATGTTTAATTTCCACGGGGCCTTACTGTTCCACACCTCTCTACGGGGAAGAAGCACCGTACATATGTCAGCGCTGTGATCGGAAAATGCCAATGGCCAGCGTTCCGCGTCCTGGACATCATTTGCATAGGCCCGTGAGATATAAATGCGATCCAACCTGCTCGCAGAATGACTTGTCACATAGGTGTATCCCGGTGCATCTCCATGTCGTAATTCCCACGTGTCACTAAGTACAAGGTCGTTGACTACGATTCGCAACTCCTGGCTGATGTTTGCTTGCGGCCATTGGTCTTTCTGGCTGAGAACACAGTTGAAATCTCCACCAATTATTACACATTCATAACGTCCATGGAATAGTGGGGCAATGTCTTCTGCATAAAATCGCGCCCTTTCCCGCCGCCGATTGTTTCCCGACGGTGCATAAAGATTGATGATGCGTGTCCCAAACGTCGTGAAAGCCATTCCCCTGGCCGACGGAAGATAACACACGTTTTCCACTGGGAAGCCATCTCACACGTAAACTGCAATCCCACTCCCATTGTGATCTCCATGTGACGAATAGGATTGGTAGCCTGCGATGTATGGGAGTGCAGCTATGTGGACTTCCTGCAGCAAAGCAATATCCACATCAGATGCCCAAATCGTTTCCGTCAGTAGGTGTATTTTGGCCGGTGAACGCACGTCATTTATATTTAATGTCGCAATACGGTTCGCATGGCGTTGAATCCCACTCTGTCGAGGCGCAACAACATCTCCCTGCATCGGCGCTGGGGGCTGAGTTAGAAGACGTTCTCTCGCCCCTCTCCCTTCACCTCCAGCAATTATTAGGCAGTCTGTGTGAGTGCCGGCTGCCTCCGTATGAAGTCCGGCGCCTCCTCAATATCCTCATACCACATCTTTGCAGGCAGTGATACATTCGTGTCCATAGCCACTGCATCTGCGTCTGGAGATTCCTCTTCAGCATCACCACGTCCCGGTACCGTCAATGTGACAGACCGCTGCGGGTCTGATCGAACAGTTTCCATTGCCTCATCCTGTTTCGTAGAGGCTGTTGTGTCGTCTTGGTCCACAGGCTCTAAATGGTTCAAATGGCTCTGAGCACTATGGGACTCAACTGCTGAGGTCATTAGTCCCCTAGAACTTAGAACCAGTTAAACCTAACTAACCTAAGGACATCACAAACATCCATGCCCGAGGCAGGATTCGAACCTGCGACCGTAGCGGTCTTGCAGTTCCAGACTGCAGCGCCTTTAACCGCACGGCCACTTCGGCCGGCGGTCCACAGGCACATCGTCGGCGGGGCAAGGGGAGTCGTCCCTATTAGATGTCGTGCGACGACGCCGTTTCCTTCTTTTCGGGGAACGTTGCTTGCGTGATCTTCCTTCCGTGTCCTCAGATTGTAGGGAATCACGGCTGCCCGACAGAAAAGCATCCGTAGGAACTGGAAGGGTTTCGAGTCCCATCGTTGTACTTGGCGGGAGTTCGGTCGAAACTGATGTTGTCGTCACAGAGTGCGTTCCAGACGGAACAGCATCCGTAGTGGCTGGAACTGCTTCTCGTAATATCGGTGTGCTTGGCGGGAGTTCGGTCTCATCTGATGTTGTCGCTGTAGATTGTATGCTCGATGGAGCAGCATCCTCTGTCATCCCGACGTCTGCTACAAGGTTTCGGAGAGTGTCATCTTGATCTTCCACCGGGGCTGTGTCCTTTCGGTCATCAGCGGACGCAGTGAGGGCTTTGGCATAGGTGATCGGTAGTACTGTCATCGCCGGCGACGGCTCCCGCACATCTGAAGGCAGTTGCGTAATCCGCCGTTGCATACAGTTCGACCTGAGGTGTCCCTCCTGGCCACAGCCAGAACATGTACGTGGTTGACCATCGTAAATCACCACCGCCCGACAACCACCAATTGTCAGATAGGACGGTACATGCTTCTGAAGATCAATAGTGATCTGCCGCACTCCGTTAAGAACGGGGTACGTGGCGAATTGTGTCCAGCGTTCTGCTGTGTGACCATGTACCGTGCCGTATGGCTTAAAAGCCTCGATAACTTCGTCAGCCGGGAGCTCAAATGGCAGCTACAAAACACGTATTGTCCGTACACCCAGACCAGCATGTTCCACAGTTACCGTGCCGACATTCCCGTCACTATGGCAAAATCGGAGACCTGCTTTTGTCGCCTGTAGAATTCTCTCACACGCCGCGTCATTTACCATCTTAGCAAACACCGTCGGACTAACGATGGATAGGTGAATTCCGATAATATCGTTTGGCGGTATCTTGATGTACTCTCGAATGAATCGTTCCACTGCTAAAGCCTTTGGTCGTTCGTAGTCTTTGCAGAAATTGAATCGTAATGTAGTTTTCCTCTACTTGTTCGCCATGATCGTTGTTACTAGCCCGCGTGCAGACTAAGTCCTGCCCGCATCCCGTGGTCGTGCGGTAGCGTTCTCGCTTCCCACGCCCGGGTTCCCGGGTTCGATTCCCGGCGGGGTCAGGGATTTTCTCTGCCTCGTGATGGCTGGGTGTTGTGTGATGTCCTTAGGTTAGTTAGGTTTAAGTAGTTCTAAGTTCTAGGGGACTGATGACCATGGATGTTAAGTCCCATAGTGCTCAGAGCCAGCCAGACTAAGTCCACAAGTAAGCAAACACTCGCACACGCCGCACAGGCGGAAGTATCGGACCTCCGCTTCGCACGGCTGCTAGCACCGAACTGAACTGTGATGGGTATCGTTTAAAGAGGTAGTCAATAAGTTTTTAGGTAACAAAAATAATTCTCTTTCCATTTACGTTGAAGCGAATATGCTGGAAGATTTCCGGAAATTAGACCGACTGATAAACCTAGAGAGTCCCATTTTAAACAATAATCACGATACTGTTCCCCGAAAATTCAAAGTTCAAAATTTTAGATGCTTTAAAAAGGAAAAGAGAGAGAAAATATGCCAATGGAGACATAATTTCTATATGGTAAAGTAGTGTACTCATGTTCCTATTGCACTAAAATATTCGTTACATTGAAAAAAAACTGAATAATTTTCATTTCACTTGCATGTGACTTGCTTGTTTTCTGTTTTGTCACAGAGTCACATTATGACAGATACGCATATCACAGAAAAAAAGTAGGATCAGAAATCGATACAGTGGAAAGAAAGAGAAAATAAATAAATAAAATAAAAATAAAGAAAACATGGATCTAAACCATTACCTAACACAGAGTAATCAGAAATAGTTTGTTTCGTTTTGGCTCTGTAAGAGCTTCCCGACGAGACTGGACGTCAATTCTAATTTTTCTCTAACGGTTTCAGAATGTACTCCTTAAAAGAGAAGGCCACTCAGCATGTAAGATGGGGACTAAAAGGCTCCTGTGTGTGAATTGCATACTGTAAATGGTGAAACTTCCAATGTTTTTGTCTTGTGAGATTTGATTTGACGAAGCTGAAGGAAAAATGTGTTGCAGAAGACACAAATGGATAGTTGTAGGGGGTTGCTGAAAGACAATTCCACGCCACAAACGGACTTGCAGTATAGGACCATGTTAGTTTTTGTACTGTGTTGTGCTCCTTTGTAAATGACAGAAATGAGTCTGCGGCTTTTTCGTTCTTTTGGGGAAAGTGAAAAAAAGTAAAAGCCTGTTAAAGTAGCAGCACGTAGACTTTGGCCATAAAATAATATTTGGATTATTGGAAAGGACAAAAGTACAGCATAGAATAGTAAGGGGCTGAAAATTAGAAAATGTTATTAAAAATCATTCGCCTTGCTACAAGCAAAGTGCGGTCTCGCCAGAGGCAGAGACAGTACCATGAAATAAGTGGGTCGGGCCTCGGCACGATGCATCACCGCGAGAGGATGAGCTCAGCAGAAAATAGCACGGGACAGAAAAACAACGGAAACGTGAGACAGATATTCTTTAACTCTTAAGAGATGTTGAAAGAAACTATGCCTATTTCATATGAAACAGTACCAGAGAACCTACACAGCAGTTAAGAGTCCATTAAGCGCATACAGCAGAGTAAGGACACAGGCTGTCATTACGAATCGAACATCGTGTCACAGCCTCACGTTAGCTCCCTTTAAATACTCTAGCTCTCCAACTCTCGAGGAGTTGATCATTGGGATCGGTGACGTTGACAGTAATAGCATTCGATTCCACGATTACGATACTGTAGCGAATGTATGTCCTAGATACTCCAGAACAGCCCAAGATGTACCTGAGATGACGGTCTTCGCCTGAGGAACATCATACCATTCGCTGCCTACAGTTGCTGATGGAGAAGCTAACAGTCTTCCAACAACAACACATCGCGAAGTGCTGACAGCACCGAACTTCAGAGCGGAAACCGGCAGCAAGACTTCGTGGGGTCCACGTTCCTCTTCAGCACTTGGGCACCTCCAGGTGCTGAAATCAACTTGGTCGGTAGGAAGGAGATCTACTGACGACACGACTTCCGAGAACACCACACCGCTGATTGTTCATCTAGCGTCAACAAAGAATTCGGAGTGGGATCGAGCACACTCCAGCAGCTGGTACGAGACCATTCGTGCTGGACTATAGCCCAGTACCAGAGAACCTACACAGCAGTTAAGAGTCCATAGCTTGAACAAATAAAGGCACTAATTCAGTCAGAATTGTGATAAAAAGAATACTAAAATTAATGAGATCTCTTTTTAAGGTTCTGTATCTCAGCTGGTCAAAATGGAACGGTTTTAGGATCACCTTGTTGGCTGCCCGTCCCTCCAATTGTTAAGAACCCCCCTCCTCCTTGCTCAAGAACTGCTATGTCTTTGCGTATAACCAGTCTGCCCCAGCACAATTTTTAACTCATGGACCCGCCCTGACCACCCATTGCGAAGTGTACATGCAGATTTCGCTGTCCTTTTCCAGGGAGCGGTGTGGTTGATGCCCTTTCACATTTCCCGTATGTAGGTATGAAGTAGTCCTTATCTACCACCTTTGTTACAGGATTGACTCTACATCTACATCTACATTTATACTCCGCAAGCCACCCAACAGTGTGTGGCGGAGGGCACTTTACGTGCCACTGTTATTACCTCCCTTTTCTGTTCCAGTCGCGTATGTTTCGCGGGAAGAACGACTGTCTGAAAGCCTCCGTGTGCGCTCGAATCTCTCTAATTTTACATTCGTGATCTCCTCAGGAGGTATAAGTAGGCGGAAGCAATATATTCGATACCTCATCCAGAAACGCACCCTCTCGAAACTTGGCGAGCAAGCTACACCGCGATGCTGAGCGCCTCTCTTGCAGAGTCTGCCACTTGAGTTTGCTAAACATATCCGTAACGCTATCACGCTTACCAAATAACCCTGTGACGAAACGCGCCGCTCTTCTTTGGATCTTCTCTATCTCCTCGGTCAACCCGATCTGGTACGGATCCCACACTGTTGAGCAATACTCAAGTATGGGTCGAACGAGTGTTTTGTAAGCAACCTCCTTTGTTGATGGACTACATTTTCTAACGACTCTCCCAATGAATCTCAACCTGGTACCCGCCTTACCAACAATTAATTTTATATGATCATTCCACTTCAAATCGTTCCGCACGCATACTCCCAGATATTTTACAGAACTAACTGCTACCAGTGTTCGTTCCGCTATCATATAATCATACAATAAAGGATCCTTCTTTCTATGTATTCGCAATACATTACATTTGTCTATGTTAAGGGTCAGTTGCCACTCCCTGCACCAAGTGCCTATCGGCTGCAGATCTTCCTGCACTTCGCTACAATTTTCTAATGCTGCAACTTCTCTGTATACTACAGCATCATCTGCGAAAAGCCGCATGGAACTTCCGACACTATCTACTAGGTCATTTATATATATTGTGTGCCGGCCGCGGTGGTCTCGCGGTTCTAGGCGCGCAGTCCGGAACCGTGCGACTGCTACGGTCGCAGGTTCGAATCCTGCCTCGGGCATGGATGTTTGTGATGTCCTTAGGTTAGTTAGGTTTAAGTAGTTCTAAGTTCTAGGAGACTTATGACCACAGCAGTTGAGTCCCATAGTGCTCAGAGCCATTTGAACCATTTATATATTGTGAAAAGCAATGGTCCCATAACACTCCCCTGTGGCACGACAGAGGTTACTTTAACGTCTGTAGACGTCTCTGCATTGAGAATAACATGCTGTGTTCTGTTTGCTAAAAACTCTTCAATCCAGCCACACAGCTGGTCTGATATTCCGTAGGCTCTTACTTTGTTTATCAGGCGACAGTGCGGAACTGTATCGAACGTCTTCCGGAAGTCAAGGAAAATGGCATCTACCTGGGAACCTGTATCTAATATTTTCTGGGTCTTATGAACAAATAAAGCGAGTTGGGTCTCACACGATCACTGTTTCCGGAATCCATGTTGATTCCTACAGAGTAGATTCTGGGTTTCCAAAAACGACATGATACTCGAACAAAAAACATGTTCTAAAATTCTACAACAGATCGACGTCAGAGATATAGGTCTATTGTTTTGCGCATCTGCTCGACGACCCTTCTTGAAGACTGGGACTACCTGTGCTCTTTTCCAATCATTTGGAACTTTCCGTTCCTCTAGTGACTTGCGGTACACGGCTGTCAGAAGGGGGGCAAGTTCTTTCGCGTACTCTGTGTAGAAACGAATTGGTATCCCGTCAGGTCCAGTGGACTTTCCTCTGTTGAGTGATTCCAGTTGCTTTTCTATTCCTTGGACACTTATATCGATGTCAGCCATTTTTTCGTTTGTGCAAGGATTTAGAGAAGAAACTGCAGTGCGGTCTTCCTCTGTGACACAGCTTTGGAAAAAGGTGTTTAGTATTTCAGCTTTACGCGTGTCATCCTCTGTTTCAATGCCATCATCATCCCGGAGTGTCTGGATATGCTGTTTCGAGCCACTTACTGATTTAACGTAAGACCAGAACTTACTAGGATTTTCTGTCATGTCGGTACATAGAATTTTACTTTCGAATTCACTGAACGCTTCACGCATAGCCCTTCTTACGCTAACTTTGACATCGTTTAGGTTCTGTTTGTCTGAGAGATTTTGGCTGCGTTTAAACATGGAGTGAAGCTCTCTTTGCTTTCGCAGTACCTTCCTAACTTTGTTGTTGAATCACGATGGGTTTTTCCCGTCCCTCACAGTTTTACTCGGCACGTACCTGTCTAAAACGCATTTTACAGTTGCCTTAAACTTTTTCCATAAACACTCAACATTGTCAGTGTCGGAACAGAAATTTTCGTTTTGATCTGTTAGGTAGTCTGAAATCTGCCTTCTATTACTCTTGCTAAACAGATAAACCTTCCTCCCTTTTTTTATATTCCTATTTACTTCCATATTCAGGGATGCTGCAACGGCCTTATGATTACTGCTTCCCTGTTCTGCACTTACAAAGTCGAAAAGTTCGGGTCTGTTTGTTATCAGCAGGTCCAAGATGTTATCTCCACGAGTCGGTTCTCTGTTTAATTGCTCGAGGTAATTTTCGGATAGTGCACTCAGTATAATGTCACTCGATGCTCTGTCCCTACCACCCGTCCTAAACATCTGCATGTCCCAGTCTATATCTGGTAAATTGAAATCTCCACCTAAGACCATAATATGCACTAGCTACATTTGTTTCCGACATCGGCCGGCAATTTGTGGTATTGGCGTTTCGGGATTTTTCTAGACGTAATAGCATCGAGCACCTAACCACCACTGTATGAAGATACATGTCCGAGAGAACAGGTAGCATCTTCACATAGTTAAGGGTAACCGGCCATTGACCTTCTTCTTCTGTGCTGGATACCTACGCATTGCCCGAACTCTTAAGGGACTCGGTAAGATTGTCTGCCGCAAGTAATGAGAGTAATGGTCAGGGGCACTGCAAATGTAGTGTGTGGATATTGAGTTAGGAATGTGGGTCTCACAGGGAGCGTGCAAGGTATAAATCCCTGCAGTTGTACTGTCCTCTGTGCCCTCGGTGGCTCAGACGGATAGAGAGCCTGCCATGTAAGCAGGAGAACCCGGTTTTCAACTGTCCCCGTTGATGTTTATCAACGCCTGTCGACAGCTTAGGGTCTTGATTTAATTATCATTTCATGACCACCACTGCGTTTCACCTACTGTCCTGTTCGGAAACCGAGCAGTTGGTCGGCGAACTGAAGGGAAGTACTTCGCAGCTTCCTGGCCACGAACGGTCCGCAGCCCGGCCGAATCTTTGCGCGGGCACCATCCATGTACCCCGTTTCACGTCATGCGTCCAGCAGCACAGGCTCTGTGCCCCCGGATCACACTGTATTATCGCGCTGACTCTCACGTGGGGGCCTGCACATTCGGCCAAAATCCCTTGTGGTTGCCAATAAGAGTTGACAGACATTCGAGATGGCAGTCAGCCAGGTGAAGCTGGTGTGTCACCACACTCATCTTCGCCCACAGGGTGGCATGCTACACACGAATCATCCTAAGGTACCGACGGGGCAGCCCCTTAGGGATATGGCTGAAGGAAGGGGAAGGAAACCAATGTGCACTCCGTGTGCATAACGGAGGGGGTCATTCCAGATGAGGAAAGGGTCCTTCTAGATGCCATGAAGGGTACAGGGTGCACCCATCTGCAGGTGGTCGCTCACGTCGGCACCAGTGATGGGTGTCGCTATGGATAGCAGGAAATCCTCTCTGCCTTCCGGCGGCTATCTGATTTGGTGAAGACGCCAGTCTCGCTAGCGGGATGAAAGCAGAGCTCACCATCTGCAGCATCGTCGACAGGACTGACTACGAACCTTTGGTACAGAGCTGAGTGGAGGGTCTGAATCAGAGGCTGAGACGGTTCTGCGACCGTGTGGGCTGCAGATTCCTCGACTTGCGCCATAGGGTGGTGGGGTTTCGGGTTCCGCTGGATAGGTCAAGAGTCCACTACACACAGCAGGCGGCTACACGGGTAGCAGGGGCTGTGTGGCGTGGACCTGACGGTTTTTTAGGTTAGATGGCCTCGGGCAAGTACAGAAAGGCAACAGCCTCAAAGGGTGCGGGGCAAAGTCAGAACATGCGGGGACCAAGCAGCAATCAGTATTGTAATTGTAAACTGTCGAAGCTGCGTTGGTAAATACCGGAACTTCAAGCGCTGATAGAAGGCACCGAAGCTGAAATCGTTATAGGTACGGAAAGATGGCTGAAGCCAGAGATAAATTCTGCCGAAC